>NC_088101.1:21488984-21800703 GCF_036370855.1 Dromaius novaehollandiae | reverse complement strand
GTTTTTTTTCAAAATAATGGACCTGACTTGATTCAGGAAAATGCCAAAACGTATGCCTGACACTTAATTTTGACTTCAAGAGGAGCTAAGCTTAAGCTGCCTTGAATAACCATGTTCTCTTGAATACGGGCCTTTTGTGCTGTGCCCAGAGCTGGCATTGGCCAAAGGGAATTCAGTGGGTGCTCAACAGCTCGGAGGATTAAGCCCATTCTGTGAGTAGTGAAAATACTGTACTTCGTTACGGTCACACTGATGAACCTGACTCCAGCCTGCTAACTAAAGATTAGGGCTGAAATAGTGCAAATAGTGTGCTGAAATGCTGGAGGTCTCTCTGGCCTTTCTAAAGAAAGTATTGAAATATTCTCAAATTTCTTTGCAAATTGCTGGCTATCTACAAGTTATCCACAGTATTTCTACAATTTCATACATGCATTTTTTTCAAGATAAAGCAGAGAACAGGCTCTTCATTCTGAACTGCTTATAAAGTAAGGAGATACCTTTTTTTCATTTACGCTGATAAAAATCAGGAAGTCAGTAGCATTCCACTGGCATAAATTAGAGCAAAATTAGATCTGATACCTGATTTGGGACATAGAGAAACCCTTCCCACAAAGGAGCGTTGGAAAGGGTCGTTTGAATAGCCTCAACTTGCCTCTCTGCAGCTGGTGGGAAGGGTTATGGCCAGCCCCAGGTCCCCAGCGAACCTCACATTGCCAGAGCCTTGTACCTCAGGCGGCAGCACTCGCTTCAGCAAAGGTCAGTACTGCTGTAGGACCAGTGTCTGATCCGGTCTGGTTCCTTCTTTATCCCACAAACTGTAATACAAGGAAATGTAATGAAGTGCAGAAAACAAAAATCCTGCCACTGGTGAGGAGGCGGCATTCGCCGCGTTTCCCGCTGAGAAGGGGCAGTACGGCCGCTAGGAGCCGCTGCCGCACACGCAATGCGCTGAACACTGCTAGAGGGGGAGAGGGAAGAAATACTTCAAAGCACACTAGACCGTGGCACATTTTTTGTAGGCATTTGGAGAAGAAATGTACGAGACTGTTGTGTTGAGTGAAACAGTAACTCACAGTTTTCAGTAATTTGGGAGGACTACTTTAGCACTATAAAAAATGCAGTGCCTTTTAGTTTTATATAAATTACTAAACCAGGAATTTGCTTCTCTGATCTAGAATATTGACTGCTGGGATTGTGGTAACAAAAAGATCTGTGTTTCTGTGTGTGGAAGGGCTTAGCCTGCTCAATAATATGACTTAAACATATATTGAAAAAACTTCCAGGATAAACTGAAATTAAAATTCAGGGATGTAATTAAATGGAGAAATTAGAAATACTCCTGGGAATTCAAGTAATGATATTTTCTATGTCTGGACAGAAATCTGATAGGTTTAATGGTGATTCCAGTTTGAAACTAAGATGTTGGAAAAGCTTTTTCTGGAGCTGTGTTGAAGGACTTCCAAAAATATGAAGATTAACTGCAAACTTCATTTATGTGTTTATATTTGCTTGTCGCTGTAGCAAAACTCCAGATGCTTTGTAGCTTTATCACTCTCTGCAGTGATTCTGGATTCCATGAGTGCTTGGATTGTTCAATTGCCGTAAGATATTATTGTCTTCTGCTGTCTTGTTATGATTTCTGCCATAAAATGAAGAATGTGAAAATTAGTAAAACAATGTAGGATTTTTATTGTCCTTTGGCAACATAAATGGCTGTTCATCCACAGGGAGCCCGCTTAACACCAGCAATCTTTTCTGAGTGCCTTTCTTGACATGTTCTCTCAACTCTGAGATTTTTTTAGAAGCTTTTTTGTTTTGTTTTGTTTTGTTTTGTTTTGTTCACGATACTTCTGAAGGTGGGTGGGAAAAGGGATAGTTGCTGGAAATATTTTGGACATACAAGCTGCTGTAGTTCTCTTGCCCTCATTTTATAGAATAAGGCTAACATCTCCATAGTTGTGTGGTTATTTTTAGATACCCTATTTCCATATTTAGTAAATGCAGTTCTCAGCCTTGCTGAAAAATAGGCTATTTATTTGGGTACCTAAATACATAGACTTTAACGTCCAGAATACTATACAAATAAGTAGCTCTATTCCCAGTTGAACTCAGCTCCCTGCACATTTATGGACACGCTCCCCCCTCCCATGGATATACCATACTGTGCACCTAAAGCAACCTTACATTTTCTGAGGTTCCATTTTAGGGAGAGCACCTTCCTCAACCACGAACTCTACTGCTCTTCAGCTGCCATTGCTGCTGCTGCTGCCACTTTTGCCACCAGATCGCACTTGCTGGGCTGCTGAAGGCAGGCATGGAAGCTACCGTCTGGCAGCCGAAGCAATGGCAGCAAGGCACCAGCCTGTGGCAACAACAGCGGCATGAGAGGTAGGAGGGTATGTGGGGAGTGGGGGTCTGACGGTCCAAGGAAAATGGAAATTGATACGGAGAAGGGAGCACATGCACTGCATGGTACATTTGATATTTTTGCATGGGTCAGCTATAATCGGATGTTACAGCATGATTCCAGGTCAGCCTTGCCAGTAAGCCAACTGTAATTCTGTGGTACTTTGCAGGGAGAAGACAGGGAGGTAAATTTACACTGAAAGGATAAGGAGGTCCTGCCACCAAAACTTGATCCTGAATTGTATCAGTTTCTGGCTGCTTTTCGGAGGAAAGAAAGGGATGATCTTAAGACACATATATGCTTTGCAAACAGATGGAAGGCTAGGCCTTGCTACAGGGAGCACAGAGTCTAATTTAGGCACAGGTCATTGATAGTGCTTTAGCATAAAGTGGGTGCAGATGTTATTGGTGAACAGGGGAACATTGGAAGGCTTTCAAAGGAAATGCATTTAAGGAGGGATTTGAAGGAGGAAGTGGCAGGAGCTTTGCACGTGAGAGGTTATGATGAAATGTTTTGATTTGATCCATAAATGACAGGACAACATTCAGAACAGTCTCACCAAACAAATCATAGGATATTTGAGCTGCAAGTGTCAAGCCTGAAGAGTCCCTTGGCAGCTTGTGAGCATTTCACAGTGAATTCTTACAAAAGATAATCTTAAATGTATGTCTTCCTTTGGAAGGAGGATTAACAGTGCTCCTAGGAGTATCAAAATGGGTGACATACTCAGCTGAACAAGAATCTTGATTGAGTCACAGAGAGTGAGAAAGATACTAAAGATAGTGGTTGATGCCAGCACTGTTCTTCTTGCAAACAGGTCCACTTTTATGTGAAGCTTTCTGTGTGAAATTAATCTCGAAGCTAGCATGGGAGAAATGGAAACATTTTTAATGTGCAGATCCTGGTGTTTTCAGTGCTCGAGCAATCAGGAGCTTATTAGAGATGAGTTTGGACACTTTTCCTTTGTGTGGTAGGAGAATGCCAGCAATACTTTAACATCTCTGAAAAGTGTGTCTTTCCCTAGTGATTAGTTTGCAGAAGAAAAAGATATAGACTGATTGGAGAAATGAAATAAAATGTAAGAGGAAGGAAGGAATTACAACAGTTAATTGGAGGCTTTGGTCAAATCCATTCTTCCCTGATCGCCCGTTCTCCACTGTTTACTTTACCTGCACCCCACCACAAAATTCGGTTCAGTGTGTGAATTTATAGGTGCTCTCTTTTTTGTTTTCCATATACAGATGTAGATATGCACATTTTCACAGGAAAGGGGGGAATCTGGACTTACGAATGCTGTTAGAATTAATGGAAGCCCGGCTTCTGTATCCCTTTAATTGCCTTGAGAATCTCCAGGCTGGGGTCAGATCCTTGCTTCGTATCGGGTTTATACTGACCATTCACCCAAGTGAGTGACTGCAGACTTATCCAAGCATAAGAATTGCAGAATTTGACCCTCTAGTTTTCTGCATGTGCCCTGCTGTGTCGACAATTAGTCTTTTTAAAATCAAGAGAGATGAGATAAGAGCAGTAAGCTAGGCTAATGCAGCCAAGCCGTGTATGGATGGATGATCCACTCTCTACTCTTAAATCACTGCATGATTCCTTCAATTACTCAAAAGCCAAAACCAGAATCTAATCTATCTATGGCCAAAGTATTTCTGTTCCTAAAAAAGCCAGACAGTGAGCTCCACATGTAGATTTGGGGCGCCTTCTTGCTGTTATTATTTTAAGGTGATGTCTTTTGAGTAGCTGCCATTTCTCATTGCTGTCAGAGCAGACTAGCGGTTCAGACTGTTGCTGCTGGCACTGTGCCTGTTGCAGAAATAGTTTATTTGTATAGGTTTCTGATTCTTCATATGCAGGAGACCTAATGCATTTTATTCATTCTTCTTACGGCTGAAGGTAGCCAGTTCTCATTCTCCTTTTATAGTCTGCATGTAGTTAACAGCTACCAACTGCTCTCGTGGAATGAGGATGAGGGTTTGTAGTAATTCTCTCCTCTATTACCACAAACAGCCCTCTGGTTCTGTGCCAGCTTCTTCAGTGCTACCCCACTGTGATCCCACCGCTTGTGTTTCAGCTCCTTCAGTCTCTCCTTTGCTATCTAATTCCGTGCACTTGCTTCCTGGCAAGGTCCCTCAACAACACGATAGCGCAAAGTAAACCTAATGTCCTCCGCATGAGAATTTTTTAAGGGTTGAAACAGGCTCTCCTATCTTGGCAGGCAGGTATCTAAAATGTGGGAGTCTTGGCCACTTGCTCCTGGATTGGCCATTCTGGGGAAAATAGTTTCATTTCTCTGTTCACTGTTACACGTTTTACAATCTTGCATGTAAAGTGTTTTATTCCTGTTCTTGAGGGAATAGCTAAAGAACTGTTGATTACACAGAGGCTACATAGCAGTTGGTTGAAAATCAAAGGTCAAGATTTTGAAAGTATTTAGGAAGATGAATAAGTCGCCTGCTTCCTTCATAATTAAACCAGTAGCTGAACTGTTGGAGCATAGATTTTACGTAAGTTGGGCCATTTATTCCTGTTCCTAAATGTGACCTTTCAAGCTAACTTTAGGTACCACTTAAAAAATTCTTGGCCAGCCATGAGCAAAGTAATCAACAGAGAAGTTAGTTTTAAGTAGACCACCCTGAAATAGTTCTGCTTTTGCTGGCAATTTATACCATTCCCCCCTGGATCTCTCCTTTGAGTGGAATATCCTGTTGCATTTATTGTGGTTTCACCACAAATATGGTAGAAAAGTCCCCTCTAAATTTTCTCATGAGGAAGGATTCAGCTATGAACGAGGAAATAAGGTGTTATAGATGGCATAAAGCTTGTTTATGACCTTATGCTTGAAAGTAAATGTCTTCCATGCTCTTTGAACCCTACTTCTTGGATTCTTTATTCTGCAGAAATTAGCTAGGCAAAGCTATGTTGATTCAGACTCATAATGAATCAATAACGTATTTTGGCTGTGCATAGCGAAGCAGGAAGGCAGTGTATGTTAGTTGCAGTGGAAAGAAAAATACACTCTCAGAGGATGTTTAGGCTTCTGTGTTGCAGTTGGGAGCCGGTCACCTTTTACAGAAGACAGAGGAGCTGAATTCACCCAGCAAACCTGCAGGATGTTTTTAATACATGTGTGTCAGGCTGTAGAGCAGAGGGGCACTCTGGCCTAGATGGAGATTTTAAGCGAAGTTTGCCCTGACCTCAGGCAATGGCTCAGGCGTGACATGTGGGGAATGCGTGTTTGTTGCCAAGACCCCGCTTTCAGAGGGGGTCTCTCAGAGGGCAGCTGCAGTCCACTGCCCTAGTCCCAGCTGCGGAGGTGGCAGGCGCTACTCTGCCAGCTCCAGTGCTCCTGGGCCAGGTTTTGGTTTCCAGGAGCTAAACTCAGTAAAATTAACCAGCTAGCCTTGAGCTCCTCTGTTTTGGGGCTCTTCTTGGAGGTCAACGTTGGGAGTGTAGCAGTGTTAGTTTCCCAGGGGCCATTAAGAGTTTTGCCATTATGTTAAATGTTGCTAGGTTTAGTAGATTATGTCCTGAAATGGAAATGTGAACCATGCCTTCCACCAGGTCTTGTAACAGAGGTGGACTGTTTGTCTTGTGATGTGTGTTATGTCGAGGCATTAGTATTAAGTGTTGGGAGGATTACCCGTCCTTTCCTGTATTGCTGCATGGGAAGTCTATATTAAAGGAATCCTGTGATGGAAAGGTTGAGAGGCAGACAGCTGGCATTTGGTGCCGACACTGAAATCGTAACTGATGAGAACAAGCACATATACAAAGAAACTTAGAATAAGTCCCATGATAAGAGAGTTTAGCAAGAGTATGGTATATATTCATACATTGTAGTCAATAAGACGCTAGTGCTGTCATAACCACTCACAGCCAGAAAAATATTCACTAGTAGAATGTGAGGAGTTAATTTCAATACTGATAGAAATTGCACCTCAGTTGTAAATTGATCAAAAAGTAGGTGTTTGTGAGAAAGCAGTGTTATTTGCATTAAATGTTTTTACAGTAATGCATGTGAAAAAATGATAACTTTGTACCGTAAGGGTGGGAGAACTTAGCAAGAAAACCACATAAGATATTGTCTTAAAATAAATTAGTCTTCCAGACCCATGTACAACTTCTCTTGCTAGTTGCTTTTCACCCTTCCTTCTAGCTTCTCATTATGGAAGAATCCACTGTGGTGGGTTTTGCATCCACTAAATATCAGATCTGAACTTACTTCGCCATTTGCATTTGCATCTTTGGTTTTCTACTGATTTACACTTTAGGTGTAAGTAGCAAAACTTTTTTTGCCACTGTTTATTTCAGTTCAGATGTTGTCCTGCATGTTGCAGGTTCCCACCATTGTTGCTGTGCCATGTATATAAAATAGATGATAATCTCTGTAGGATAGCCCATGCTATTGTAAAACATTTCTGCTAACATGCCTCGAGGTGTGTACTTCAGTAAGAGCGATGTGAAAGAAGGTGAATGCATTCTGCTGGGTGGTGATTTTTGCTGGCTTTGTAAGTCCATGGTGTTTTCGCACTTTGTTAAATTGCTAGCTGATGTCTGAGCAGAAATCAAACTCATAATTTCAGCATCTGTGAGAGAATAAGGGGAAGATTGATTGGCTTTTAATGAATAGCAGTGCAAGCAGCAGAGTAAACTATCAAGGTACAAACGCCTGTCAAGACAGCAGTCACATTGGACTGAGGAAGTAATTTTAAATTCACAGTTGTCTAGAGCTTATTGGATACCTTGCTCCAAAGACTGAAAATAGCAAAAGGCCCCTGAATAGCATGCACTCTGAGAAGAAGAAGTGCCCAGACTTCTGGTCAATGTTAGATGAAAGGACAAATTGTTTATAGAGTATTGCTACATTTTCTAGCATAGGCAGTTGCTCTCCTCAAGACATCTCTACACCTATTTCCTCTAGGACTACAGTTTCCCTTTAGAGCTGGGTTACTGTCTGCACAGTTTTATATTTAAACAGGGACAAAACACATAAAAATTGTTGACCTGTTAGAAGGAGCTGCCTATTTCTTGTTTCCAAGGGAGGTGGGCTCACTCAGGGCAGCAATCTGCATTAGGTTTGTAAGGCTAGGAGTGAGACGGCTTTAGAGTCATTGTGTTTTGCTTCATTTCTTTCTAACAGATGATTTTCACCATCTTTAGATATAAATTTGGATGGAATAAATATAATTTCTATCAAATTTAATTTAGATTTCAAACTGTTAGCTCATTCTTGCCTTGAGAATAAATCACAGAAACACATTAATCAGTATTAATTTTCTGTTCTCTAACACTGTAGGTAGCTGTTAAACAATAGTGGGTCAATGTCTGGTTATTTTCTTTTAGCTTCTTGAAATCCCAGAGCTGCACTGTAATCTTCTCAAGATTTAGCATGCATTTACTAACAGCATAAGTTCTAGCCACAAAGCACATGATTAAAAAGTGCTGAAAGAAATGTTGATGTTTAATTTCCTTTACATTAGCAGTGGCATTCCAAAAAGAAATAAAACTTAAGAGTTCAGAAACTGAACAAGCAAAACAGATACGTTGGGGGAAGGCTTCAGTTTTCTACTGTGTATTTGCATTTACTTAAGGAAATGTGATTTGCTCATGCCTGTGGAGCAGGGAGGCAGTGGTACCTCTCCACAAGATCCTGGTCCAATTGTGCCCAGTTCCTGGGCATGTCATTACCAGAAGAGTTAGTGACAAGCTCATTCTGTTGCTTTTCTCTGAATTCTCTCCAACTACAGTTTGAAGCAAGCTTTGCTAAGGAATAGGCAATATGATATCCACATGTGTTAGCCAAAGCACTAAAAGATGGTAGGAATGAGTTAATACTGCATGAGTGAATAAAGTAGATGAAATTCAGGGCTCTGGTTTGTGATCCCTGTCAGATTTAGCTGTGGCAGCTAAATCCTAGCTGCCCCAGCTGGCTGTCCTGCCCCTTTTTTGAAGGTTATTGCTCCTGCAGCAGAAGTGACAGAGCAAGAGATGTACCCACTCTTCAGCAGCACTGCACTGCTCAGTATGTTAATATAAACTAAAATTCGTGGTGCCTAAAGTTAATATATTGGATTGTGCACAGTGGCATCAGTGGAACTAACACGTTGCCCGCCATGCGGGCAGTAACTTTTGACAGAATGACAGAGAAGATTTTGGGGATAGCAGCAATGCCTTTCAGATGGCATTGGTATACGTACTGGGAATTGTGTATTACTAAACTGGAAAAATGTAAACTGCTGGGAAGACGAGGAGTATAATTGCACAAACTCCCTATTAATGACATATTCAAGTACTCCAGTAGTCTTATGTTTTCACTAGATTTCCTACTCTCTACATCAGCTTTGAACTGTACTGTAACAGGTGACAATCCTCTAGTGGAATTCTACTTGAATTTCCTTGAATTTTGATTTTCAAAATTGCCCAGGCTATTAAATATCACAGTCTTTGCCATTTGCTTGACTTCGTCACAAGTGTTCAGAGCATTTCACAAGGAAATCAAAAGGCAGGTCCTAGTCCTGAAAGATTTGTAATCCAACAGTCAAATTATGATGTAGACTTAAATCAAGGGAGGAATGCAAGTCTTTTTCAACAGCCTGGTCAACAGCCTGCCACATTCACGTTATCTGAAAGAGCAATTCTGTGGCTGTAGAGGAGCTCAGGCGAGCTCAGCTGGGAGGCAGTTGACCCTTCCACACTCGAGAAGTTCAGCAGTGGATTAAGCACCTAGAGAAATCTGTCTGAAGACACATGGTCTGAGAGCTAGCAGAGACAGAGGACATCCAAAAATATGGCTCACTTTCTTGTACCCAGGTTTCACATAGCTGTAGGGCTCCTGAAAGTTGAAGACTTTCTTAACGAGAATGAGCACTGTTCTTTCTTCTGTGGCTAGAGTGAAAAGTATCTCCTCCTTGTAATTCTTTCCATGGCTTTTGCCCAGTGGAGGAACAGATTCACAAGCAAATATAGTTAGGTAGCAGAGGGAGGATGAGACTCACAACTGTAAATAATTATAATGCTCTGAACTACCATAGAAGTGTGGAATTTATATTACATTCCTCGGAGGTGTACAGAGCTTTTAACAGTGCTCTTTTCTGCCTTTGAAATTGAGCAAAACTAAACCAAAGGAAGAAGCTGAGAGATCAAGTCCGACATGCAGACCAAATGGGGTTTAGTATGGGAAAGCTAAATATAGATAGTGTCTCTAAGAAGAGTTGGAAGGCAAGGAATGGAGTAGCATGGCACACAAGATGCTGAAAGATATTCAATTAACCTTAATTCATGTTCCATGTTTCAGTCTGTGCCGCTTTGCTTGCTGAGAATATGCGTCAAAGTACCCATGATATTTTTGGTGAGGGCATTGCGATCTGTCGAGATTTTCACAACCCACATCTAAAATCTATTTTTATACTTCAGTTCTTAAAAAAAAAAAAAGGAAAGCTAGGCCAATTTTCTAACAAAGTCTTGGAATAATATTCATTGCTGGGCTGACAACTTTAATGGCCAGTTACGGATGAGCTGCAAACCCTGGAAAATGGGGCTTATAATGGAAACTGCAACTCAACCATGTAACGATAGCATTGCAAATGGGATATGGTAATACAGGATCATTCCCTGCCTGAGTGAACTGGCTACCTTGGAGTTCTGAGAAATTCACTTGCTTCATACTAATCTCGTCTGAACTGAAAAGAAATCAGCAGACATTTGCTTAGAGGTAAAGCATCACAAATGTCAGCATACTGAGTAGTATCATGGCTTACTGCAAGACTGGAAAATAGGGAAGAACATTTAGAATAGGCTGTAAATAGTTGGCAAACTGTAGAATAGGCCACTATGGGAGAGGGGAAAGGAAAGAGTAAAGAGTAAAGAATCAGCACTTTAATGGCTTAAACCATGCCCATAAATAAGGGACAGATGTTTCCTATTGGAGCATCCACTTACAAAATAGCTTTATCCCTGCAAACCAGCACACTGCAGCTTATTTATATAAGTGCAGCATAATGAAACATAGCTAAATGCTTATGGAAGATGCAGAGTTGATTTATTTGTAGAGTATTAAGAGTAATATCAGAAAGAGTTAAAAACAGACGAAATGTCTCTGAGAAGTACCCAGTTTTTCCACGTACAGTGGCACAGTTTTATTGTCTGCCTTCACAGAAGATGATGTTTCATTCCTGCGGCCAGTGCTAGTTGTCAGTTCTGAATGCTACTTTTTCCATTTATGCAAGACATTAAAGCATCCAGAAGGTTGAGATTTAGGCTGTCCAAAGCCAGATAATTCAGAGCTAATGTACTCTTTGTATCCTTAAGTCTGTCTTCACGCACAAGTGCATTATCATATTTCATTACCAGATCATGTAACAGTATAATGTGACAGTGTGACATACTATTCAGCAAAACAGGAAATGTTGAGAAACCTTTCTATGTTATTCACATCAGCAGCTTTCAGTAGTAAGTGTGACATGCTCTCCGTGATGGGATGAACGCTGATGCATTAGTGTTCTTCATAGAGCATCATTCTTGTTACAGTAATGACAGACTTTGCGTGCTTAGCCTATCACTTATAAAAAGAGTGTATTTATTTCTATAGAACCAAATCACTCTCCCCCCGTGTGGACTCAAGCAAGTGAGACAATTCCAGGAGTAAGGGACTCTGCAATGTGAGTAGGATTAAAGCAGACATTTTTCAAAAGTGGCTGGTGATTTTTTAATAGCCTCATTCTTCAAAGAGTTAATTCTGGTGCACTCCAGCAAGTGCTGTTTTTACTAGGTTCATGGTGTATTGGAGTGCCTCAGCTACAAAATTTGAATCCAGATTCATAACTGGGTCTCAGCTCTTTCCTGCCCTTCATTCAGCCAAAAATTTGTGGTGGTTTATCACAGCTAGATTCCCTAAGAACGGAAGGTAATATCAGGAGATTAGGGGTCCCTTTCTGGAGGTGTGGTCAAGTGCTGTGATCTTGGACACATTATTTCACCTATATTTCAGTTTCACCATTTCCAACAAAGAGGTAAATAAATTTTTGTATCTAGTGAAAGTGATTCATATTTATAGGACACAATAAAACACATTAGCATTATATATTTAATATATAAAGTAGTCCTGGACCACCTGAAAAAAATATGTTTTTCCTTAGGGATCCCCTCCCAACCAAATCAAAACATTTCAGACCTGTTTGTTTCAAGATAATATGTAATTCATGAGTTTTGACTCATGAGTTGTCATTCTGAATACTAGAAATACTCCAGCTTTCTTAACAGCTTTATTCTGTTAGTTATCACTGTTCAATCCTTGATAACAGCTTTCAAATCCAGTTCCTTACAATCTGGTTCCTTATCCACAAGTTTGCATAGATAGGCCTGCTCCACAACAGCATCAGCGTCGGCATTCGGAAGTGCTTTCCCTGCCTGTACTTCCCTCAAAGTGCCCCTGTTGGAAACCCGCTTCTGTAGAATCAGCAAGGGAAGGCAGTACACAGTTAGCCAGGGTGTGAATTCACAGCGCATTAGCTGCTCTGCGTTAAGGCCCGTAGTAAATGTGTCATTGTGCTCACAAAAGCATTCTTAGTATAGATTAAGGCTATCCACACAGGAAGCTCGTGCAGAGTAGCTAGGGCTGTATAAATTCACACCTTGGCTTATTCGGTACTAAATTTCCCCCATAGACAAGCCCACAGGCTATCCACCTACTTAGCTTGCATGTCTTGTAATGCTGCTTTTCCTCAAGTGCCTTATTTTTGAAGACACTCGCAGATGCATCTTCTGTTTTTGCCTTTGAGAGTCATTATCCTCTGGGCAAAGAAATGTCTCCTGAATTCCTTTAGTACCTGCATCTGCTCTCCTATATAGTACCCATGGCCTCTGAGCTCTCAGCACTAGATTAGGCTGCTGGAAAATGTGGATGCCATAGGCTAATACCTCACTCTACTTCACTGCCATATTTCCAGCTGTCACTGGTATTTTCATCAATGGCCATCTTCCTCCATCCTCCACAACTGACTTTGTCTTCCCTGTCTCCTCTCTAGCTCTTTGTAGTTAGCTCAGATTAGGTTTGTGTGAGAAAAGCAAAGTCTTAATGCAAGCTGAGCTTGAACTCACTGATTTACCACATATTTAGAAATCAGCGTGCTCAGGGGACTGTGTGGATCCGTGGCTGAGCAGAGCTGTTATCATTTAATCACTTGTTTTACAATATGCTCAGCACTTCTAAATTGTTTGGATACCTGTGGCTGGGTATAAAGCTATCCATTGTAATGCAGAAATGTTACAAACTTCCTTTTAGCACCTAGTCGGCACTGCTTTCGGTGCCTTTAGCGCAGGCCTGTTGCGCGTTGCTTGGAACAGTTAGCTCTGCAGCACGGGGGTGATGCCTTTCACCCTGTGCCAAGTTGCAGCAGAATGGGGGCCCTCTATCCTGTGACACAGGGGCATGGCCTCAGTGCCAGGAATGGGCGTCATGACTGCAGCTGACAACTGAAATACGCAGTGCTCTGCAGGCCACTTCCACTTCAGGTGCGTTAACATGAAGGGCAGAGAATATAACCAAGATCCTAACTTAGAAAGCTAGGGTGAAACTGGTGGCGTTACAGTTGTTGTATTTCCCTCCCGTTTTCCTGACCAGATTAGACACCTTATTAAGCATATTTTTCTGCATGCTTTGTGCTATTCCTTTGCCCTCAGAAATGAAGGAACGCAAGAGCAAGCCCAGCTTTTCTACACGTTCTCTCTTTTCCCTTTGCTAAAGTATGTGGGACCTGGTGTCTAATCTATACGGTTTCTAGGGCATGCTACTCAAAGTGAATACACCATTATTAACAGCGGGCATCACTGAGATGCGTGAACAATGCCCCATTGTGCGCCTGGAGGGAGATTGCTGATAGTTCAGCTCCGAGCCTTGAATTCCCTCTGCTCACCCCGTAGCTGGCCCTCGGGAAGCTTTTCTCCTTGCCCAGTACCCTCTCTTTTCCTGAAAATTCTCTGTAGTATCGCTATTAATAAGCATCTTGGTGTACTCATTTGCATTGCAATTTGCACTCCCAGCTCACAGATAATCCGTAGCAAGGATGTTGCTTGAGCTCTAGAAATAAACAGAAGGGGTCCAGAGACCTTAAATATTTTATTCAACGATGTGCTTTGCGGAGGGCAGAGAAGACTGTTCCCTTTCCGCTCTCCCCTTCTGTACTGTGCCTCTTTCAAACGTAGGGCTATTAATGTGTTGCGTGTGAAATTCTTTTCAAAATCCTATTTGGAAGTTTAATTAGGTATATGCCCACTCCCCTGTAAGTCAGACGGAGTGCTAACCTTTTATCACAAGGCCAGCATAAATAATGCGTTTTAGTGGAAGTTGGAGCACTGCAAGGAAGTCTTACTGCTCCATAATCGCATATGGAAAGCTCTTTAGGATGGACACCTTGTATTATGTCCTTGCTGAAAATCTTTTCAAATGCAGATTTTGGCTTCCTACCCAGAATTTTGAAGAAATTGCTCTAATAAAATCTCGCCTCCCCTCCCCAAGACCTTTTTTCCTCCCAAAGCTACCAGTGTCTCAGTGTGAGTGAGTTTAGCCAGTGTGTTTAGCAAACTGAAAATAGTTGAAGAGAGCGACCCTAATTCTCACTTTTGACTCTGTAAGCCTGCACTCAGGCACTAAAACCACCAGCTGTCATAGTGAAATGCTACTTCTGAATATCTAAGTGAAAACTGTGTGTGTGATGCTGATTCCTAGTTTCTGCTTAGGTCAGAGTAGGTAAGATTTATGACAGTCTTAACATTAAATTTCCATGTTACAAGTAAACACTTGTTACTAGTTTTGTAAATGATGTGATAAGTAAGTATGTTTCTGAGCTTTAGCAACTTTAACTACTTGGATAATCGTGGGTTTTGGATTTTTTTGAAATAAATATAAGCAGATTAACTACTGCTGATGTGAATGTTAGGATTTATTGATTTGACAGGTTAATATTGACCTCTTGTCATGGTCAGTATTTGCCTGAGAGGGTATTAAATCTTAGTGTCTGTTATAAAAGTCAATACATGTATTGTAACTAGAACAGAGTGAAATGGTAATGCTAGAAGTTTTATTAACCAATAATGAAAGCTTGGTAGAACTAATTATTTTCAGGTTAAAGTCAAATTAATCAAACTATTGGACTGTTTTTTTAAGAGCAGTCAAGTATCTTGACCTGCGATTTGAAGATGCTTAGCTTCAAGTTTATCCAAGTTTAATAAAGGGAAGGAGAGGTCTGCGTGCCCCCCACCAAGATGTTTGATTTATAGTTAAATAAAGCATTTTGTTTAACCAGAATTTAATTTATTTGTTTTCATAGGGAAAAAAACACCAAAGGAACAAACAAAGAACCCACAATCCTTGTCTTTTAAGTTCAGCCGAAAAAATAGAAGAAATGATTCTTTGAACAGTGCTTGTTATTGCATTCGTTTTACATGCTTTCGCTAGAAGTATCAGGAAATATCTCTGCATTATGGCAATGTTAATTTAGATTTTAAGAAAGAGGCAAAAAAAGACAGACAAACATTTCTCTCCTGGGAGGTAACAACTGATTCAGCTGCAGCCAGCCGTTTTCATACATTTACCAGAGTACATTCCTCCAGGGCTTGCACATTGCTGACCTATAAAAAGGTGAGCTCTAGGAGCTTACCGAGTTATCTTTCCAAGTTAGAAGCGAGACTGTCCTGACTATATGTAACAACGTAAAAAAGGGAAATATTTTCCCCTGTTCTCATTGCTGGAGCAGCCATTCTCACTGCCGGAGCAGCCATTTTCATCCTGCTAAGCAGTTTCTCGCTGCTGCACCACTTCATAAAAAAGGAGATGATACTGATTCCCATCACACATTCTTCCCATTTCTCTGGACATAGATATTTGATAAAAAGGAATGTTCCTCTAAAGTTTTGTCTAAGTCTTCTCCGAATTAATGTGGGACAGCTCATGCCATTCCACAGCTGTTGTCTTGTTTACATATCATGGTTTAAAAAGACATTCCCATCATGGGACATATGGAGCATGTATGTTACATATTGCATTCTAGAATAAGTCCAGTTAAATCCCATTTTTATGGCTTCAGTTTTTAAGTCCCTGCGAGACTTTGCTGCAGGAGACTGACAGGGGGGACAGGTGTATCACAGCTTCAGCCTGGTGACAAGTTTTCGAATTCAGCTGCGTTCTTCCAGCAGCAAAGGGCAGAGCAGCTGGCAGCCCCCGAGCCTCTCTGCCTCTGCAGGAATGCCTGCGGCCGGCAGGAATGCGCTGCCCGCTCCGGCCGCCGGCAGCACGCCCCGCCAAGCAGCCGCGGAGCAGCACGGCACGGCACGGCACGGCACGGCACGGCGCGGCGCAGCCAGGGCCGCCGCTCCCGCCCGGCAGGTGAGGCCTCTCCGGGCACAGATTCGGCCGCTGCTTGCTCCACGCTGAACGTGGTCCCGAGGTCCTCATCCTGAAAGGCGCCCAGCGCGTTCAGCTTGTGAGCAGATCTCGTTACCGGCCGCCCCGTGCTCTCATAGCACTATGCAAAGAATAGGACTTGCTAAATTCGAGTCTTTTTTTTGGTGAGCATAACAATTTTCCAGTTTTGAAACAGGCTGGCAAAGTAGAAATAGCTCATCATGCTCCCTGGCTTGCTTAAACATGAATTTTAACAGGAATAAATGGTAGCAGGTTATGCAGGACAGACTTTTAAAAGAGACCTTCTGAAGCTCGTTGTAAAACTTGAGCCCGCAAGCGAGGTAATTCATAAGTGAGTGCTCCTAGATGCAGACAGCCTTTGTGTGTGTATTTTAGGAAGCTCTTTTGAGGAATAGGTATATAACATAGCTGAGAAAAAGCAAATAGGCTGGTTTCTTTTTGCTGCCTTACAGCTAAGGGCGACTAGATCTGAAGTAGAGGACTAAATTCTGCTTTGCCCTACATGCATCCCTCCCGGTCTGCAGACATGTTTCTTCACAGCTCGAGGGGAAGGGTTGGCACCGCTGGCCAGAACTAGACAGTCCTGTAGAAGTGTGAAGCAGAGCTCAGCAAGCTGGGAGGTATATTGGCTAAGCTACCGAGCGGGTGTAGCGAGGGCTGCCTTCCCTGCCCTTCCGCCTGTGGGCTGTTTCACTTGGACAGTCCTTTTTCCTTCTCCTGTGCGTCTTCACGATACCACAGCAGTGAGCAGGGAGAAGTGCTGCATCATATTCCTATCCTAACTCTTCAAGCTACGAATGCAGCCAAAGGGAAAAATAGCTAAGAAAAAGCAGAAACCAGTCACCTTCTTTGGTTGTAAAAGAGGAATGGTGTGAGAATTCAGGGCGAAATCCCAAGCCCCCACCTCCTCATATGTGGTATAGCTAGCAGGCATCCGCTCTTAGTCTTTCCTTGCAAGACGTGTTATAGGTATTTCTGCATACAAGCTATTTCCTCTTTTTTTTCTTTGAAGGTCACTGTAAGGGTGAGCTACATCATTACACAACTCAGCAAAGGCAGGTGCTACAATTACCTAGTCTAAAAAATAATGTAGGGGCATTTGCAGTTTTGCAAGGATAGCAAGCATCTGGGATCTTTCTTCTTTCACAGTAATCTCCTTTGCTGGGAAATGAATGAATTCAGATCCCTGAATTTTCCTCAAAGAGTGTATCTGAAGTACCAGACAGCCGATTTACAGGAATCTCGAGGCGGAGGAAAAATGATTCTATAAAACTCCTTCATTCAAAGCTACCTTCCTCCCGCCGCCCCCCAAATCACGTTCGCTCCCTCCTGATAGCAGCAGCTGTGCCTGATGCATTCATCCAGTGGCGGAGCGGACAATAAGCCTCTGAAACGGCGTTGTTGCTTGGAAACCACCTGCCGGCGAGCGCAGGAGCGCAGCGCGCCGCGCGCCCGCGAGCCGCAGGGCGTCCCAGCTCCCAGACAAATGGGTGCCTTGCAGTTGGCCTGAGGATCAGCAGCGCTGCACGGGGACCCCCCCGGCACAGCAGCCACGGGCTTTCACGCTGGGCCATCTGGTCACGGCGTTTCAAAAGTTTGGCTCGTTTTCTGATCTCTGCAATTAGTGTTCTGCTCTTCACACATGGCTTTGAAGTACTCGACGTACGAAAGCATGGTGCAGTCTATGCTACTGTATGCAATGACCAAGGAACTGACCCTGCATCCTCAATACTGTGACACAGAAGAGCTCAGTGACTCAAGAACTCATTTATTTATGAAAGCATTCCTATTTGGATATATTTATCATATAACTTTTCCTGATGTTCTGGGAGTCTGTCATGTGGTATACTTAAAATATATTCTGGGATTCTGACATATTTGGAGCTGGGTCAGAGGTAGAGCTTGGCTCCACATCAGAATCTTACTTACATTAAGTCTAGTTGCAGTATGAAAAGCTAGACTAGGGTTTGTATTCAAATTAAGCAATACTAAAATCATGCAAGCTGTTCTCATAGGAGCTCAGCTATAAGAGGTGGCTACTTGAGTAGCTGAACTTTTAAATAAAGTCAGTCATGTTTGCTGGACTTCTATTAGCATGGTCAGAAGTCTTATTAAAAAAAGATCAGACTTTTTGCTGAAACTTAACTGAAAAATAGGCTTCTTCCTAGAGTGGCTTTTGGCCATGGGTTTGGGTTCATATCAGGGATTTAAATGCCTCTTTTTTTCTGAGACTTCCCTTTGTCCATATTTTTCTTAGCAATGACTGAGTCAATAATTTAATGAAGAGGAAGAAAAAAGATGACCATGAACATAACTATGAAATATTATGTATATGATGGTGTTGAACACTGATACCAAGTTCATCCTTATGCACATTACTGGCTGAAAACACAGAAGCAAAATCCAAAATGGAATCAGAACATAACAGAACATTTAGTTTGGTGTATTAAACATTAAGGCACATATTTAAAGCAGCTTGTGGAAGACTCACACCTTTAAAAACAAAACTGAGTCTGTGTTCTCACCTTATGTGTGAAAACGGGGCCTAAAAATAACATAATAGTTTCACTACGTGAAACGTGCTACAGCATACGGAGCCACCACGACCTGCTTTAGTCAGTCAGCCCATTTAATACCTGCTCTCTTTCGCGACACCCGTACTGTCGTTTCCCCCCTGCGTTTGTACCCCCATTTTATGCTAGCCAAGCGGTGATCAGAGGCGGTGGCCTCTTGGCAGGCAGTGCAGGCGGCGGGCGCCAACCCGCAGAGCCAAGGAGCCGGTGCCGGCGCCCAGCCGTCGGGCTGCGCACGCTGCGGGCCTTCCCCCAGCCCCAGCTGCCGTCGGCGAGGAGCCTCGTGCGCGTGCCCGGGCACGGCGCCGCCGCCGCGCGCGCCGAAGCACGGTAGTTGGAGGCGATTCGGAACTGACTTCAAAAGCGCACCCCTGAAACGTTGATGTAGGCTCAGTCGGAGGCAGCAGCAGCTGCTGAACACCTCTGATTATGGTGGCATGCAGGGATGGCGCCTCAAAGTGCCCCCTCCCTCCTGTCTCTCTGCTAACACAGAAACCTTTCTAGGTCCCTGTATTCTCTCTTTACGCCATGTTCCACGTGCCATCTTGCATACTGGCCGCGCGTTAGTGAAGCTTTGCCTACGCTTATGAAGCACAGTGGGCAACACTGAAATGCTCCAGGCTATTTTTTGACAATAATGCCATTTTATTTAATAGCGCATTGACTAAAGGCTCTCCTGTATACTGCAGATAATCATTCCATATTGTAGCCTGTTCAGCGAGGAGGAGTCATCTTGTTTCCTCCCTGCACTGCTCCCCTGGGAGTGCGGCTGCCTGTGCAGATGCACGGAAGGACTGATCCACGCGCTCTGCCCTCACGCACGAGGAATGCTATTGCGAGGGGCCCTGCGCTTGCCGTGCGGCAGGGGGATCTCAGCTCCTCACGGAGCTCCGTGCACCTGCACGCAGGTCAGCCCTGGCGTGGCTCCACACGGCTTATTGACAAACCAAACCCTGCATGTCTGAAAAATATTAGCAGCTATGAGAATAAATCAAAAGGGGATCACCTGTTCCACCGACGTGAAGGATTCAAAAAGCATGAATCTAGCGGGTCTTCATAAAAAAGTCACGAGATTGGTTATGAATCTTAAACGTACACAAAACAATTTTTTTCCAAGTTCACTTATGATTCGAGCCTTTAGTGTTTGTATTTTCACACTCTTTGGAAATCTGGATGGCAAAAAATTCTCCCTCTCTCTCTCTCTTTTCTCTTTTTAAAGTAAGCAGGTTCTCATTTAAGCCTGACTCTTGGCACGAGGCTTCAAAAGAACCTCCCCGCCTTGCCACCCCCAGTTCATGAAACTTCTATATGCAGCAGCTGTCAACCTTGACATATTTCTTGCAGAGAAGGACCAGGGGAAAATACTTGATTCCGAGATGACTACAGATTGCTGGCTACACAGCCCTGCTCTACACTTAAAGAAAGCACTAACGATCTGAAAAGAAAATAATGACACTAAAGAAGCCTGAAGAGGAAGACTGCGGTGTTGACGATGGGTGTCTTTGACTTCAGGAGGAACAGCTGAGGCCAGGTACAAGGCAGTGTGCTGGCACACTGGTCATGGACCAGGACATTGCTTCTATCATCAGTTTACTCTGGGCTGCTGTGCTGTGTGTGCAAACAGCTGAGGCACACACGCTCTTCTTGTGCCCTGTCCACTGCGGAGGCAATAGCCTTCAGCGGTGCAGCCAGCCAGGGGCAGCCCCACAGCGAACAGCTGTGGTGGTTTAAAAATGAATGCAAGCCAAAGCTTTTACTTTGTGGTGCTCACGAGACCACTGTTAACAGGGGGGAAAAAAAAAGAAAAAGAGTAGAAAGTGAACAGTAACGTGCTAACTTTCCCCTTAACACAGGAGCTATTATTGGAGTCTCTGTGTGTTGCTCACACAGCCCCTTTATTATGCACACCTTTTAAAAGCTACCTGGCATGATACGGTCCTCGTTCTCTCTCACTCTCCTGCTGTAACTTTTCCAGATGGAATGATATTTTCTTTAACTGTTCCTTCATTGCACAGTCGGCTAACCTTGTTTTCCCTCACTGGGGAAATAAAGGTTAATTGACCCTGTACAGCTAGAGATTCATATCACAGGTTCAAGATTAACTAACGGATCATTGCAAAAAAGATGGAATGGTAATGAATAAACTAGAGACACCTTGAAATAGTCACCCAAAGCTAAAAATTATGACTAGCATACTACCCAGACAACTGTAAACTCTGAAGTTACACAGACATCTTAGGAGGCTATTTACAGGCAATTAAAGCAGAATTCATATATGATAACTTGCAACATCCTCAAGATCTCAAATGCTAAGTGCATTCACTCTAAGATTTCTAAGCTTTTGCTAACATACCCCCAGATCAGATTTTTAAAACTTAAATTGCATTGCAAGTGACCTTCTATCCTCCTCTGTCCGATATTCTTTTTCACTTCATTACCAATTGGTACTACAGAAAAGATGTCTTTAGCTTAGAACAGATTTTGAACTCATTTAACAGCTCATTGTCGGTGATGGCAATACAGTTCAATCAGGGAATGAAGCTAAGCTGTTCATCAGAGGATAGTGATGCTGTTTATTATTTCTGAGATATGTAGAAATGGCACTTTATATCTTAGGCCATTATTTTAAGAAGGACTTCCTTTCCATTCATTGCAGCACATATTAACTATTACTTCTGTCCACCAAACAGGTGGCCCCAAGTCAGTGGCACTGCATATGTACAGATATTGAACTTGATTTCAAAGCACTTCCTTTTCAAAATGAATCTACATTAAACTATCTGTTCTAACAAGACTGCTCAGCCTACGACCCATAGCAAACATCTGTTAGTTCTAGAACCATAATTTGTGAAGCACTTCAGGTTGAAAGATACTATTAAAAAGTTTATATTTTTAAAGAGCCCAAAAAATGCAAATAAAAAAATTAGTCTTTATGTTAGTTTTAGAATATCATATGGCTTCAGGCAAGTGTATGTTCCTTCTCAGGTCAATTCAGAGGAGAAGTAGTTTAGGTCTCTGAATGGAAACTGTTTTAGAGGGGAAACAAACTCTCTCTCTTAAATTTATAGTGAAAAAGAAAACTGTGTAAGGAACCATATATCTGGCTTTGAGAGTCCTCAATGGAGGGACAGGAGGGCGTCTTGTTAGAAGAGTGAGATATGGTCTGTGCTTGTACAGACAGAGAAATAAGAAAATAGCTTCAAGAGGTGAGAAATGCCAAAGAAATAAAATGGGTATGGTAAAAAAGGTGTTTAAGAGGCTTATTCTACTTCAGTGTATTCCACCAAATCCTATTTAATATTAATGCGACTTAAATACACAGCTTGTGGGGAAAGAACAGTGACCCTTATGTGTTTTAAATGGGATCCTACAAAACTCAGAGCAGCACGAGAGGTAGCTGAAAGAGGTTGCTTAAATTCTGAAAAATGTGTAGTGCAGATACATAGAGTTAGCCAATGGGAAAATAAAATAAGGCCAATAAAACAGAGGAAATAAATAGATAATTGATCTAAATCAGTGTATTAAAATCAGTAAGAGTCATATCCTAAAGCCATGTAGCTTCACTGCCTCTAGCTGATCTCATTGACTTGTACTAATGAGCATTAGTATGTATACGTAGCTCACGATAAAGAGCTACTATTCACCTCCGCTAGCAGATAACTGCAAAGATATATATGCTTTTGACAGCACATCACTGTATTAAGAATGTCCCTTCCCTTTCTTCACGGTACCATATGGTAAATTCTGTACAGAAAGGACACATCCTTGTATGATTTTTCATATAGCTAGAAACAAAATAACTCAAGAGACAGCATCACGAACATTTGTACTGAGCTATGATTTTGCTGGAAGTGTTTAGGAAGATATAATAGGTCAGTCTTCAGTGGGTGTTAAGTAGTAGAGCTGTGCAGAAATCTACAGAGCTAGGATGGTGTGGCAGTTTAGCTGCATTCAAAAAGAAGATAAAATCTGCTGGAGAGAAAGATGCTGTCCTTGAACTAAAGGGAAGATGAGACAGACCTTTAACTGGGGGGGAGGAGGGATCACAGGAACCACAGGAAGAAACAACCCACAGTGAAAAATAAACTTAGTGGGTGATTAATTTTGATGGGTCCCATCTCCTGACAGAAAGGTATTAATACATGTTAGCTTCAAATCTGGAATAAGTGACATTCCGACAGATTCCTTTGTAAAGCTGATTGTTTGAATGTTCCCTGATTCGCAAGGGAATGAATGGCAGTAAAAGGATGGTTACAGTAGTAAACCTGCCCATGGCTTATCTGTTTCTCTGTCAATATATCTTTTCAAATCAGAATCTAGTGAAAAACAAAACAAACCAGCCTCTAGATGAAATCACTAAAGCAACATGCAGCTCCCCTGGGAAACAGAGCAGGAGTTTGGTTATCATGAGTACCGAGGAATGAGTAGTCTGCAGCACAGCTACCTAAACAAGAGATTACAAAGACCCTCAGACTCTCACATCAGTCCAGGAAACTTTACATCATGGTTGTAGTTCATGAAGTTTTACAGTTGATTTATGGTATTGGTTTCAGAACTCCTCACTCTTTCATAAGTATATGGGACTTTTCCTATAAACACGGATTGAGGAGAAGGCTTTGGAGTGTTTTTTACACATTGTAATCATATACAGGCATGCTATCGCTTCCAAAAAAAAAAAAAAAAATTATATTCCCTCTCTCTCCCTCTCTCTATATATATCTCCCTTGTTTTATTTTAAGCATATGGGCTGGTATTCCTGTGGGTAAACCACCTAAAAATTAGTTCCAGAACATACACGTTAATGGAGACTCAAATAACTAAAACATATAGTACAGCTGATGAAACCTTGGCAGCAAAATATTTGAGCATTGCCAGAAGAAAGTAGATTCCCATCTTAACAGCCAAATTTTATTACTCTTCTGATGACCAATACTACCAGTTTGCTTTGGTCTTGGTAACTTTAAAGTATTTTTTACATTCTAGAGATTAATGTATTATTGCCTGCAGTCCTAACACCTAGGATTGTGATGCTGTCAGATTTGTTAAGTTAACTTGGGGTCAGTCTAGCTTTATTCCTGGATGGGGCATTTCCCAGGAGCCTGTCTGTAGTTCTGATGAGTCCCCTCTCAATCAGTATGCCAGTCTGGCAGCCTAGTTTTCGAGCATGCTGAAGGTACCATCTTTTCCCCTG
Source organism: Dromaius novaehollandiae (assembly GCF_036370855.1). Classification (NCBI taxonomy): domain Eukaryota; kingdom Metazoa; phylum Chordata; class Aves; order Casuariiformes; family Dromaiidae; genus Dromaius; species Dromaius novaehollandiae. The sequence goes on along the minus strand of NC_088101.1, from coordinate 21,777,106 downwards.
TGGCAGAAAGCTGACAGGCACTTGCTTACATCCATTAAAATTCCAGGACGTATTTTGTGAGTTACAGATGCCTATGTGCTGACTTCCTGAGGAGAGTGGTTCTGATGCCGGATTTTATAACCATCACGAACTTCACTGGAAAAGGTATCTTCACTTCCTTTCAAATCTGTTTTGCTAAGCATCTGCTATGTTTCATGTAGGTTATGGCTGAATTCTGTGGAAGAGAGCAATTCCTACGTAGGATTTACACATGACAGCAGCAGACAGAGCATTGAGGGGCAGACTTAATCCTCAGCTGTGCTCCAGCTGATATCAAAGAACTTTTACATTTAATGTCTCAAACACTTACAATCACAGAGGACAGAAAAGTGCAGAAAAAAACAGTAGAACCAAAACATCCTCCAGAGCAAGAAGAAACAGAAAATTAAGAGCAGATGGGTTGAAGTCCATATTCAATAATAATGAAGAATTATACACAAATCATCCTGCCCACCCTTCAAGGGGATAGTTCTTCTAAACTTGATGTCAGGCAAAAACCACCAGAAATCTGATTTGGGGTAGGTGTGTGTCAGAAAGCAGACACACTAGACAGTACCCCGAGAGAGGACTTGCTCCCAAAACTGTTTTTCCTTTCCAGGAGAGCAAACCCTAACCATAACAGACCACTCTCCAGAGAGCTTTTCTGCACTCTGCATCTCTGCTCTCCCACCTGGCCTTCTATATCAAGCAGAAAATACTTCAGCTGCAACGATCAAAAACATTCCCTTTCCTGCTCCACCGGGGGAATGTTGCTCCCAAAGCCCACTGGGATCTGTTTCTGCCCTGTAACACAGGGACTGTTTTAATTTTAGACCCTAGCTGTCCTTAACCAGAAACAGTCAGAAAGATAAATCTTTAGAGTTTTTAACCAATCCAGAACAAAACTTCCAGCTAGAAAACATTTTTCCTTGAGTATATCCTGCATTTCCTTGCTACAAGACATTCCCAGCAGCATGCACAGGATAGCCTCCTTGGATTTAAAAGGCAGTCTTCTAGATCTTGACATCTGTTGAGTCCAAATAGGATGTCTTCATCCCATCACACAATTAGCTGGCAAAGCAAATGCTGAAAATTCCTGTATCCCAGTATATACAAATACTAAATGTTGTGCATCACCGAGATAGACCTTTTCTGCCCTATTACCCCCCACCATAAGGTTCTGTCCCACCTCTTCTTTCAATTCCATCTCTGCTGCATGAAGAAAGAACCTTTAAGCGCATTGCCCTCAGCTACAAAGGCCATAATACATTCCCCTTCTTCATATATCCCTCCACACATTACTGCTTTCTGCAGTGTCAGCACTCGGTTACCCTCCCATCCCAGGATCCCCCGACCAGCTCCCACCATTGTTGACACTTGCTGTAGATTACAGATGACCAATCGTCAATATATCCCTGCTCACCTATAGAAAGGAAATGTCTTTCTCAACTCCCTGAGAGAGGAGAGAGAGAGAGAGAGAGTTTAGCTTATGTGTAACTTTCAGCTGACTTTTATACAGTGTAAACTTGGAGAGATAAGGGAAAAGAGACGTTTGTGTTGACTTTTAAGTAGGTATCTACAGTGCAACAATGCAATTTTCTGGGAAGTGTGTATGTTTGGGTTTTGTGTTAGGAGGAAGCGTAGCAGTGTTAGGTTGTATTCGTAGTTAGGAATTAGTAAGTTTTAATAAGATGGAAGCCCTACAGAAAAGATCCTGGCCTAAGGAGTATGACTGATACCAAGCCAACAGGCTACCTTGTGGTCCCTTTCCCCTTTTATGTCAGTACTCACTAGAGCTAAAGCTCTGTAGCCAGCGTTACTATCAAAGACTTAAATTTTCTCACAGGGATGGCAAATAGGAAAGACACAAGGGCTTGACTTTACCATTGACATAAAAGATAATAAACCTAGTCTAAAGAATATGACAGCTACAAGAAGCCTGTGACAGTAATTTGAAGAATCTGTGCCTCTGAAAGATGCGGTAAAGGTTCTGGCAGCTGGAGGCCTGACAGAGTGGAGATGATGCAGACATAATGCTGAGACCTGTAATCCCAAGCAGCCGTGCCAATTTATTATGCTTCATCACAGGAACACTTGTGAAATCTCTAGGAGATCTATGGATTCTTTAGCTGATAATATCTCCTGACTGGCCTCCTTTATCTCTGTGCTTGTGGAAAGGAAAAATGTCCTAAACTTTTGTGAGCCAGGTTTCAGACACTTCACTGACCTCCAGATTCCTTTAGCTCTACGACTCTTCAGAGGCCATGCTCAGCGAAACACAAATTCTATAATTTTCACAGTAAGGACTTAATTTTTGTCCAGATATCACAAATATCTTACCCCCTTCTTCTTCTCTAAGAACTTCACAAAGAAGAGGTTACAACATTGTTTGTAGACGGAGGGATGTCTAAGAGAGAAGTCTAACACTGATGTTTGGAGACAACCTCAGTAGTTGACCATCCTGTGCCTTATAAACCACCCTTTTGATAGCTTTTATAATCATTCCTATTGCACAGCCTTTCAGGCATCAAGCCTTTTTTCTACTTTCTGTCTGTAGAGAGAGAAAGTGAAGTCTAGAGAGTCAAAAAGCCAGGTGCTATGGAAAGACAACTGGCTGTCTTCATGTGTTCCAGGTCGGCAGCACGCGCAGCAGTTTGAAGTGCATTGCAGGGAGAGGGTAGGTGGGCGATGAAACAGTTGGGTGTTCAGAAGGGATAAAAGGTTTGAGAAGATCAAGGTAGGTTCTCTCCTCAGCACATGTAAGAAAGAAGTTAAATCCACAGGACACACTACTGCCTTATAGTAACTCTGTTGCATACTTTTTGTCATATACTTATAGAACAGCTGACAATTTTCCTTGTTTGAGCCAGAGATATTAATAAGGATTAGTGACACTGCAGGTGCAGGTGAGCCTTTTAGAGCAGAGTTTTCTGTTTGTTATTTTCCTACCTGAGCTGTGACCTAGTTCAACATTTTTATCTCCCCAGTAAAGAATTGCTATGCTATACCTGATTTGAGCAGCATCAGGAGGGAAATTTTTTATCTTGTAAAAGCAAGCCATAATTTTCCAGAAAACTTTGTTCATGTCCTTCAGAAGTAGATTAGAATCTTGGGCTCTTAATGGCATAGCATTTTGAAATTGTATCTTGTTGAATACCTTGAGAAGGAGCCAGCATTGATAGAGGTACTCAAACTAGGGATTAGTGCAGCCAAAATCTCCAAGAAGTAATAAAACTGAAATTTCTGTGGAATCCAGGTGTGATCTGTTCAAAATTTTGTACTTTATCTTGAATCTATCTCCAACAGTAGCTGAATTCTGATCGTCTTCAGAAGAGTAGGATAAAGTTACCTGAGGTCAATTATCCTTTATAAAAATAATGACAATTAATTTATGTCACAATATTGTTAAATTCTATAAAATAGGAAAACAAATCTGAAATGAAACTAGTTCTTAAATTTTCCCTTCAAGATGCAACAGCTTTGAGAGTTATGATAGAATGCTGGTGCTTGAGCTATTGTCTTTTTAACAATTTGTTGAATGATGCTGCTCTTTTTCCTCAGATATGATGGCCTGGGGAGGTAGTAATGAGTATGTAGACATCTGTGCCCAGACCTCAGTGAAATAATGCGACATTCAAGAACTGATTGAAAACAAGGAATCTTCAGAGTCCCTGAGAGCCTGCCTGCTTCAGATCTAGCAGTATAAAATAAAAAGCTCAAGAGCATTGAGGAATCATTGATAGCATCAAGAAGGAAAGCTGAAGGTAACTGAGGGTACTGGACATCCTGATAAGGATTTTCTCTCGTTATCATCATAGTAATTTGAAAGAAAGAACACAGCCCTCAACAGAATTATGGAGGGCAGTTTGAAATGAAGCACTGATATCTGAATATGCAGTGATTGTAGAAGATGCTTTATTCCAGATAAATTACTTGGAGTATACTTATTTAAAAATCAAAAAAGAAACAAAAAAACCCCAAACCCAGCAGACTTCAGTTGTCTTTAAGGCATTTAGAAGACACCATCCACTGTAACAAAGGGAAGAATTCCTGCTAACTCCCTCACATACAGTGATTTTTCTTTTGCTTGCTTCCTGGCACCTTCCTTTTAATTTGGTAAAGTAATCACATGTACACCTTCTATCTCCTGCCTTTTCTGATTCCTGTTTGTTTGTCCCACAATAATCCTCTTCATCTTTGCCCCAATGTCTGTAGGTAACAGAAGGTTCAGCCCATTATAAGGATGTATAATATCATTGACAATGCTCAGGGAGATGTTAATTATCTGGATTATAATGACTGCCATAAAGGTATGAGACTGCCCAGGTCCTGTGCTCTTCATAGTTACGTTTCTAGGAAATTTTGCTTTTGTGTCGGGACATAAAAAATATTCTCAAAGTTACTATTGCCTTTTTCAGAGGTGGCTTCCACTATGATCTCTCAGGAGTCAACTCTTTCTTATAATCATTAATCTAGGAAATAAAATTGTTCCTTAAATGTAACTGCTTCTGCATACAGAAATTATTTAGTAACGACCTCACACAAAAAAAGACAGGAAAAAACAATCAGGAAATTGAAATAAAATAAAATTTTGGAATTAATAAGATGTAGAAAATTTCCCTGCTGTATCATTTGCTTTTTATGCTGGATCCTACATCTTGATTCAACTCAGCATTTCTATATCCTTCAGATACTCCAGCACGTGTGAAAGTTTACTTATGTGAATAATCCTGTTGATTTAGATCAGACTTCTCATGTGAGTAAAGTTATGTGTTAATAGAAGACTTTTATTAGAAACCTTGTCCTCATAGTCTTTTGCAAAGACCCATGAATTCCAGTGGTGTTTATTTATATACAAACAAATAAACCAGGGAACCAAGGGATACTAATTGGCCTGGAGTCAGAGCAAGGAAGTCTTTTTCAGGCTGAGGTTCTCAAGTCTGGTCTCCTCATTCTATTTCTGATTATGGTTCTCCACTCAGTAATCTCTTGCCAGAACTTCCCAAGCATCAACTGCATTTTAAAGCAAATTTTTGAAGCTATGAAATATCTAAGATAGTAACTTTATCTGTTATGGAGTGTTTTGTAATACATGCATATGAACACTGCTCATGAATTTGAGTCAAAACGATATACTGATTCTGAATCTTATCTTGAATCAGTCAGTTTGTAGGTTTAGGAGAGCTGGTTTCATCATGTTGAAAAAGGAAATCCTGTGAAATGTATTAAAATCCAGATGCAAGTTTTTTTTTTTTTTTTTAATCAGGTTTGCCAAAATACCAGTAAGGTTATGGAACTAATAAACTAAATCCTACACTCACGTGACTCAATTGCCTCTAGTCTGAAGATAAGTCTGACTTAAAGATCCAAATATATGAAGTGTTGGTACAGTTGATGTGAGATGAGTATACCTAAGTATTACATCACAGGCAAGCGTTATCCATCTGCTAAGTATATTAATGTACTGCATCATATATACTGTACTTTAATATGCTTATGTTAAATTTAAAGTGACAGAAGGCAATCAATTTGGGTATTTAAAAGTGAAAGGCTTTTCTAGCTTTTTTTTTTTTTTCCAAAACAGTGGCTTGTCTTCTGTTTTTTGGTGATTCTGTGCTATCTTGGCAGATACTATGAGCAGCTTATAATGTCTGACATACAGAATGACAGAGAGCTGAGAGGTGAGGCAGATCACAGAAGTGCCAAATTCTGGTTCCACGCCACACTTATCTAAATATACAAAGTTGAGGAAAAATCTGATTTAGGGCATAAGATACATTGTAATTTAGAGTCTGACCTGAGTAGGGATGAGAAGAATGGAGGAAGCAGTAGACTGAAGTTGCAATTCAAGTCCATGCATAATGAATAATGTGCAAACTCAATTTGAAAGCAGGAACATTTGGAATAGAAGGTTTTAACTCTATCTTGAATTGTGTATGATCATTATACTAACTATTCAAGCTTTTACCCTTATGTATCTTACCTCAGTTCCAAAGCAGAGTCACAGACTCCAGTTTTCACTTATATTTATTCTGTATCTTCGGCCTTTCTTGACCATTTATAGGAAATAGTTCATAAAGTGAATATGACTTGTAGTTTTTGCAGCTGAATGCTTATTTTTGACTGGTCTTTCTTGCATATTTCCAGTCACGAGTTTATGTTGTATCTGGTAAAGAAATCCGGTTGTGGATTGGTCAGCCAGAGTACGGCGCACTGTAGACATAAAAATATGGAAAGAACTCCAGACACTAGTCCTGTCTGGTGGAAAATTGTTATCTGCAAACACCATCCACATCTTCAAACACAGACCCATGAAATGCAAACAGTAGCATCTTGTGTCAATACCTTTGGCCTGGTTGTCCATGAGATCTGCTGAAATGTGGCACTCAGAGATTTGAATCTTCAAAGTGAGAGCACTCCCCTCCTGGTGGGAAGCTTGGTTGCCTTAGGTCTCTGTGCGTGAGCACTTCAGCAGACCTTATTTAAAAATCTCCTCCTTTTTTGCTACTGTTTTGAGTTTGAGTGCTGCAGATCTGTGATTTCTTATACTCCACCTGCATGTGTTAATGGCCAGCTCAATATATCTGGGGTACAGTTCCTACTTCAAGCTGCTTTATTCTAGCTACCAGATACAGAACAGGCATTTTAAACATTTTAAGTATTTTGTAACCTGAACTTATGTGGTATATCACCTTAACTGTGACCAGCAATGTCTGAGACACAGTTCCTGCCTGCAAGCAGTTAAATTACTGTTTGCTCATGTGAACAGCCATCTGTTTTACTCCTGGCGTAGGAGTTTGACTCCTTAGACCCAGTTATTCATGTAATTCAAAAATAATAAATCTTAACCCATAAAAAATCTACAAAATAGTGTGGGTTTTTAAGAAAAAAAGAAATAAAAAACCGTTTTCTCATTGCATGAATAGCATGCTCAAAAGAGCTGTATAAATCTGTTTTCAATCTTAGCTATGATTCTAAATAGATGCCTCCTTAGCTCTGGCATCATCATGGCTACAAAATAGGAAGCAGGCTCCCTGGCATGGGAACACACGCCTGTCCTGGATTCGCTCTGCCTCCCGCTTGTGGAAAGACAGCAAAACCAGCAAGGCTGAGTCTTACTTGCTTTCTCTCTGGTTTATTGTGTTTAGATGGGGTAAGTATATTGCAAAGCTGCAGGCTGCCTGCTTGATGGTATCAAGCAACTGAACAGAGGTGGGTACAGCTGTGTAACCCTCTATTCAGGTAGAAGTGACTAGAGAATTTTATAACAGGTAAACCAACTGTGTTATGTTTTTCACTTACACTAACAGATCCTGTGCTAGATTTGACCAGATTGTATTTATTTTACCTTGCTGCTCAGACTTCATAGACCGATCTCATCCAGTCTGGACTAATCTGGCTGCGAAGTAGATAAATATGCCTCCATCAGGAAAATCACCGTTTTTTCCCCTGTAAGAACAGGACCGCTAACTTGCATTTTCAAAGCCTTTCTGGTGTCTGTTTCACAGAAAACACATAAAAATGAACATAGATTATTTATTCTCAAATTTTGTCACTATCAAATGCTTTCTAAGCATTTTAACAAACTTTTAGATGACACATCTTTCTCAAAACCAAGCTTTACTAATAAAGCAAAATGTAGCTTAAGTAAACTGGAACTACGAAGAAAATTTGACACTATCTTTTTTCTCTCACTGCTCTTCATCAGGTTTCCCTGTGTGTGAGGATAGGCATGAGCAGACATACACACAAGCAATGGGTAAGTGGTTTCTGAGGTGAGACCCGGCACGGGAAACATTTGTGACCATGTCTGTAGAAGTGTAGTTACCCACTGCAACAAAAAACATGAAAGCTATACCTTGGCTATTTTTCAGTTGCTCTTGCCTGGTTTGGGCTTTGATTCTGGTATAGCAGTGTTTTCTGTATAGCTCCAGACAGCTGAAAAATAAAGGTTTCTTGTCAAACTTCTTTGGAATAAGAAACACCTAGCATGAGAGTGCTGTCTAGTAGGAGAGTAGCTTTGCATCTTGTCCCACATAAAACGTGATGATCTGGCTCATTTGGTGGTCTTTAAAATGGCAAATTTACGTAGATCTAATGCAACAAGGGACTTTCCATCTCCATTTCTGATGTGGAATATGTCCTGTCCAAAACAAATGGAAGCATGATGCTAGGACAGGAAGACGCTTGGACAGAAAGACTGCTTTGGCCAAGCAAAAGACTGACCCAGGTCAGATGTTGATATATGGGTAAATGGGGTATATTCTGTATGGGGCATTGAAGCAGCTGGAGAAAGTCTGTATCTGCACTGAAATAACAAGAACTGATCTTTCCAACTGCAGGTCTCACGAGAACATTTCATGCTGGCCCAGATGAGGCAGTGCCCACTTGACTGCAGCACCACAGTGCTCTCAGCAGCCCTGCTTCGAATGGGCCCTTTGTCAGTGGTCTCAGCCATCCCGTGTATAAAGTGGAGAGGATCACCGCATCCCCCGGGTTTGCAGCTTTTCTTCGCTGGATGTCACGAGAGGCAGGGCTGAGTAACGGCGCTGGATACTAACAGCAGGGGGTAATGTGAAGCACTGCAGCTGGCGCCAATGGCTCCCCGCGCCGTGCTGGCCCGCGCCCCACGCCAGGGCAGCTCGGGTGCTGCTAGCAATACGCATACCACGATCAGCGAGCCCGTATTATACACCAAATAAGAGCATGTGGGTATTATTTGTTTCCCTCTGTCGGATTATTCATTGCAAATGCCATGTCTTCTTCTTATTGCCAACAGATAGTCTGCGAGCAAGTCCTTGTTTTGAAAAGAGCAGTTGTTATTCACAAGTCCTGAACACAAGGTATGTGGGACTTGGGGGAATTTGCCTGCAAACTGTTCATTGCAACCATTAGTTGTTTATCGTGAGGAAATGATCACCTAGAGCTGTGCAATCATGATTTCTTCCTCCCGACTAGAGTCCATGAAATGGGTTTTTTTTTCCTTTTTAGGAAGGAGAAATATTACAAACAATGAACGCCTAGCTGTGAACTTCTGGTACTTTTTCCAATGAGTAGGCAATTCTGCTGAAATGCACAGCTTTGGGGATTCATGTTTTTGTGACTGTTGCTATTGCTTGAAGACTTCAAAACAGCAGGTAATAGAACTTTGCAAATATGACTCCATAAGGAAACTCGATTCATACCAGCACTCTCAATCTTACCTGAGAAGTGCCATAGTTGGTCAATTCTCTTTCTTACCCTGAGAGCCTTTACATCTTCTAAGTTGTCAGTGGAAGTATTCGCACGAGTAACGCAAAGCAGAGCGAGCTGCATGTTTGTTCAGCCTGGCCCTGGTTGGAGAAGTTTCTCTGGCTTGAGAAGCACAAGCAATGGCACGCTGAGCGCCCTGCCTCAACGGGCTTGGGTAATGCCACAGTGAGAACCCAACTACGACAGGTAAATGCAGCACTCGGAGGAGAAGAGATGGGGGAAATGAACAGAAAATGAGCTTTTCAGCCAGCGACGCGTGTAGTTCATCGCATGTTAATGCTTCTTTTCTAGTCATGCAAATCAGCAGTAATGAAAACTCGTCCGTGTGCACAGTGAAGAAGCAACTTGGTAAAGAAACAGAAAGAAAATTAGCTAAAGAAAATTAGCAAGAAAATGACTCCGTAAGTGGAGGGAAGCGCAGCTCTCTCCAGCAATGCGGAGTTGGTGCGCGCTCCCGCTGTGGAAGAGAGCCCTCATACTGCGTGCACGCAGGTTCGCCCTGGAGCCACCCGCGCAAGCATACGCGTTTATTCCCCGGGCGCTAGAAAGGCGGCCAAACCGCCGAGCACTGCGGCGTGCTGTATGCGCGCCCCGCGGGCCCGGCAGGGCACCGCGCGCCGCAGGAAACGCCGCTGCTTTGCGGCGCTCCCCGAGGCAGCCGCGCCCCCCGCCCGCTCCCCCGCAGCGCGGGCCCCCCGCTGGCCCCGCCCCCTCATTTGTTAGTCTAATGGCCGCGCCCCCCCGCAGGCATTATGCAAAGAGGCGAGCGCGGCGCGCCTCCCCCGCCCGCCCAGGTGAATGCATTATGCTAATGAGCGGGCGCGCGGGGGCGGCGGCGGCGGCGGCGGCTCCGCGCCGCGGCTGACAGCGGGGCAAAGCGGGCGGGCTCGCGCGCGCGGCGGGGCGACGCGGCTGCCGGCCGCCTGGCTCGGCTCGGCTCGGCAGGCAGGTGGAGGGGGAGCAACAAGTCCGGCGGCGGGGGGGCTTCCCGCGCCGCAAGCCTCTCTGACAAGTGGCAAAACGATCGCAGAGCACACTAGTCCGTCCGAAGGGCGTTCCTGCGGGTGGGTGCAGGAGCGGGGGGCTCTCCCCGCGCCCGGCCCGGCCGCCTGCTCGCTGCCCGGCCGGCGCCGCGGCGCCCCGCCGCCCCCCTGCCGCGGGCTGCCTCGCCACCCGCTCCCGGGCGCGCCGGGGAGGCTGGCCATGAAGGCTCCGGTGCGCGCCACCTCTTTGCCTTGAAAGTGTGTAGCCCGGCTGCCGGCTTTTCTTGTATTCATTGCGGGTTTTTTTTCCTCCTTCTTATTCCGCCTTTTTATTATTTATCTTGTCGTACTTTGTTATTTTTGTTGTTGTTGTTGTTGCCGCTGTTTGTAAACTAATTGCCTCCATGGGGGGCGGAGGAAAGGAAATAAAAGCTGTCGCAGCTGAAGGGTGCAAAAGCATGCTGGGGAAGAGCCAAGAAGCCACAGGACGGGATGGCAGCGGCAAGCTCGGCTGCGGCGGGGACCGCTGCCCGGGCCGGACCGCGCCGTGCGGCTCGGCGCTGGCCGCGCTCCTGTCGGCGCTGGCGGCGGCCTCCTGCGTCTACCTGGGGGCGCGGACCAGCGACCTCCAGGCGAGGGTCTCGGCCATCGAGGGCGCCCGCGGGGGCCTCTCTGCCGCCGCTCCGCTCCCGCCGCTGCCCGGCTTCTCCCTGGAGCAGCTGAACGCGATGATGCAAGAGAAAGTGGAGCGACTCCTGGCCCAGGTGCGCGGGGCGGGCGGGGCGGCGGGGGCAGCTCCGCAGCGGGGAGCGAGGCGCAGGGGCTCTGCCGAAGGCGAGCCCGCATCCCCGGGCGGCGGCGGGGCCGGGGCGCCGGGCTCGAGGCGGGGGCGCGGGGGTGACGGCGGCTCGGGGGGCTGCGGTCCGCCGCGGGGGCGTCAGCGCTGCGAGCGGGGGCTGCGGTTGGGCAAGGCCGGGCACAACGGCCGCCGAGGCTGGGGAAGGCGCCCGCGGCGGGGCTGGGGGGCGGCCGGGGGCGGGGGGGAGGGGCTGGCTTCGCGTGCGCGGCGGCCGTTGGGCCTCGCGCGGCGGCCGTTGGCGCTACGACGTGCCAGAGCGGTTGACCTTCACGTCGAAACCGTTGGCCGTTTTCTCATCCGTAACTCGCAGATGTGTCTGAGCCTCAGTTCCTACGTTTGTTCCCTGTGCCGAGGACCGCTCTGTGTGTGTGTGGGGAAGCGCGGGGGGCGTCTGTGCCGAGCGGCGAAGGAGGGAGACCGCCGGTTGTGGCGGGCTCGTTTTGGTTGTTGCGGGGGTGGAGAAGTCACTGATACACTTTGGGTCGAGTCCAAGTGAAGAAGTCATCACTAGTTATGCAGTCCATGAAATTGTTGTAAATCACAGTTTACAGTCATGCAGATCTGTAATGCTGGCTCTAATGGACTGAGCTTACCAAGTTCCCTCATCTTGCTGTTTTTCACCCACAGAAATCCTATGAGCATTTGGCAAAAATAAGAGTAGCGAGAGAAGTACCTCCAGAATGCAACTGCCCACCAGGTAACAGGCACAACTTGGAAATCTTCTCATCAGTAGGAGAGTTATGACTCTTTGGGTTTTGGTATCCTGTGTTTCTCAAACACACGTAATAAAAAATACAAGTAGATAAAGGGGATGCCTTTTCTATGAGTAAGTATACCTTGGGTGGAAAAGGTGTAAAGCCAGAATTTTATCCTGTTTGCCCTGTAGCACTGAATTGGAATTAATGGTAACAGAAATCTCAGTTAGACTGGGAGGTGCTTAGAAAGTAACACTTAAGAAGTTAATGATCTACCCTAGTAAGAAGAAATATATTCTGTGTTAAATGGTGTGACACTGAATCAAGGCAGTGTGCACTCATTTTTAGGAAGTAGAATAAAAACTGCTATTGAAAGTATCAAACAATTTAAAACAGATTAAAATAAATGGAGAGTCCTTTGTAAGTCTGCACTAGTATATACAAGAGCTTTTCAGTCATGTCTCTGATTTTTTTTGACCTCATGTATAAAATCAGCACCTCCAGGAAGGGACTGTAAGTTTCATATTGAGGATTCAAAACTGGTTGTATTTACACAGCCAGTGATGTTGCTTGACTTTGGAAATGGGCCCTGTGATACTGAGATCAGTTATTTGTACACACTGATAGTGCTATGCTTTATTTTTTGGTGATTTTTTTCTTGACAGTCAAATAACTGTTGAATATTGCTTTCGCTATATAAACTTCTGCTAATATGTACCCAAGTTCAGAAAAGTATCTTAAAAATTGAGAAAATAATGCTGATGTTTCTCTAGGTGATGCAGTAATGCTAGCATCCTCTGTGTGGTAAAGCACAATGTACATAGAGTATGCTTTACATATCCTGCCACTCTATATGAAAAACAGCTCCTTCACAGGTGGAATATTGACATTCAATAAGAATTAAGCTAATGATAATGTTTGTTAATAGGATGTGTGCTAATATTGCGTATATAAGGAAGGAGCTCTTCTAGTTAAGGGTCTAACCTGCCAAACGCATCAGTCTGGAAGGACTACTGAATTTCAGTGTTAAAACTGACTCTAGTGGCTGGTATTTTGCTGCTGATACAACTGAGAGCAGAGTACTTTATTGGCTGGAATACATATTGCTGCGGCTAGCATGAAAAGGGCAATATGTTTGTTGGCCTAAGACTCTTTTAAGAGAATGCTTAGAATTACTCAGCTCTCTGCTAGCTTTGGTAAGAAACACTGATTTCCTGCTGAATTGCATTATATATATTTTTATCTTTTAACATGAGTGTACAGTGTTCTTATTTTTCTGTTGCTTAACTGGAATAGATGCTGAGATTCAAATTTGCGCACTAAGAATGAGGGTTGTTTATCAAGTTGTATGCAAAAATGTACACAGTGAGCCTGAAACACCACCGAGTTTGTTTCCATGCTGTCTCACTTTTAGTAATCGTTATTTAAGTTCATTTATTGTAATGTTTTCACTTAGTGTTTCCAGACTAAAGGTCTATCTCTACTGTTTCACAGTTGGTGTTATATGCTGCTTTACTTCCCCACTACCACTAGAGCTCCACATTACACCAGTTATTACCCAACCTTTATTTTTAAGAAGTATATTTTATTAAATAGATAATGAGTGATAATGTTTCTCACATGCTTTGTAAAAATCCTTGCTAGACGGAAGTCGGAACAAAATGATCTGCAGAATGTTTTCAGGTAGGGAAGATTGATAAGATGAGGATAATTTATATGAATGGCTGTCAAAAATATTTTTACAAAGAAGGCTTGCTGTTATGGGGGTTAGAAATGCGATATGGAACTCTTCACCTCTTGGTAGCTATTTCAGTTTGGAAGAACGTTTTGTAGAGATTGAAAGATATTGCCATGTGATAGGCCCATTTTGGACAGCTTAAAATGAGACGGTGTTCTCATGCCTGTTGCCAGTGGACAGGTGTATATCTCAAAATGGCATTGTCTTGGAAGCCTTATCTGAGAAAACAAGGGCTGAAAAGCACTGCCATCAAAGTACAATGTCTTCCCAACTGCAGTGACTGGCATGGTCAGGCATCAGACAGAACAGGAAGGGATAGGGCAAATAAAGTGCTGTTACTTCATTTGAGTAACTATTATAAATTTCACCTAGTAAAGCATACCTTCTGGAATATGACTAGATTTGCTGTTAGGACTGCTTTTACACTGGACATGGTGGATTTTTATTTTCATCATTAATGCTGTTATTACTTCTGCATTCAGAAAGGCATGTGATTTTAATGTGAGAAGAAACATGGAAACTCGGTCTTTTTTCTGTTGCTTGTTATTTGTGAACATGAGAGTAAATTATATATTTACTTCCCCATGTGATTCCATCTTTGCTGCTTTATTCTGCTCAGCTTCTGCAGTTTTTCACTGGGATTATATAATAGTACAATATATGTCTGTTAGGGATGATTTCAGAAAGCCTTCACAAAACAAACATGCAGAGGTGATTTTGAAAGACCCCTATGCTGTGAGAACAAGGCTGCTGCTGCCAAATGGCCACCGAGGCAGTTTCCATTTTCTTATTCTTTAAAGAGAAATAAAGATTATCTGAAAATAGTTTACACTGAATTTCCCTCTCATCTTTTGGTAGAAGACAGTCTGTGAGCAGGAGAGGGAGAATGTGGCCTCTGATTTAGGATTAAAGTTCTGTAACTGGTGTAGACATCATTAGCTTAAGATACTCATCATCTTATGGCGTTCCATGGTAGGAACTCAAACATTCAAGTGAAACTGGATTTTGGAAGGCTTGGATGCTGAAAGACTCTTCATAGCTTTGCACCTCTTCATAGCTTGCAAAGCTGTCCACATGTGGCTGCTTCTAACTCGACAGTAGCCTTAAACTTTGTCTAGACTGAAGAGTGGTTGCATTTCTCTTCTAAAAACTGTAATGTTTTCACTAAATGTGGTTTTCTAGTTACTGTTTTATTTTCTTTATAAAAGCGACACATTGTAAAGAGATATTAGTTTTGATTTCAATTCTGTAGGACTAAAACCAGATACCAGAGATTTTGTAAATATTTTTAAATGACAATAGCAGGCATTCTCTCTCTTAAAGCAGAGCAATAAAGTTTGAAATGTAAATGCATACTCACATTCCTTTAAAATTACCTCAGTTCTAACAAGAGTGCCAGCATAAATCCCTTGCTTGCAACTAGTGCTGCAGTCACTGCTGGCAATTAGCCTTCTGCACATAGGACTGGGGGCAAATTGAATGGCTAAAATTATTTTAAGCTTAATAAATTTATTTTCCTTTATCTCACAAATTTATTAATTATTGTAAATTAATGTGTTTCCCAACTGTAAAAGGTGAACAAATAATAGGATTGTAAGTGATTATTTCTATATATTTACATCTTTCGTTAAATGGTAGTGGCAGCATAATCAGGTTTTATGAGGTGCGGTCAACCACAGTGCTGGATACCTCCTGCCAAGTGCCAAGAATTCTACTGTTGTGTTACTATGTAACACCCACCAAAAAGCACAGGGATACTTCTGCTTCAGCAGAAATTATTAATTATTAACTTATAGTAGATTCTTCAGAAAGCTCTTCCAAAAGCGCTCGAGCTTATACCTAGAACCCACAGACTTGAACAGAAATTAAGCATATGCTTGCATGTTTTAGTGAATTGAGTCTTTATGTATCGTCAGGGTCAAGTTCTGATGCTCGTGTTTGTGTGTCGTGATGTCTCATTCTGTAAGTAGTCCTTGGAGAATCCACTTGTGGAGTTGGATCACAGAATGGTTGAGGTTGGAAGGGACCTCTGGAGATCATGTAGTCTAACCCCCCTGCTCGAGCAGGGTCACCTAGAGCACATTGTCTAGGATTGTGTCCAGATGGCTTTTGAAAATATCCAGGGAAGGACACTCCCCAACCTCTCTGGGCAACCTCAGTGCTCAGTCACTCTCACAGTAAAGAAGTTTTTCCTCATGTTCAGATGGAACTTCTTGTGTTTCAGTTTGTGCCTGTTGCCTCTTGCCCTATCACTGGGCACCACTGAGAAGAGTCGGGCCCCATCCTCTTGACATCCACCCTTCAGATACTTATACGCATTGATAAGATCTCCTCTCAGCCTTCTCTTCTGCAGACTGAACAGTCCCAGCTCTCTCAGCCTTTCCTCATATGAGAGATACCCCAATCCCTTGATCATTTTTGTAGCCTTCCGCTGGACTGGCTTCAGTAGCTCCATGTCTCTCTTGTATTGGGGAGCCCAGAACTAGACACAATACTCCAGATTTGGCCTCACCAGGGCTGAGTAGAGGGGGAGGACTACCTCCCTCGACCTGCTGGCAATACTCTTCCTAATGCAGCCCAGGAGACCATTGGCCTTCTTGGCCACAAGGGCACATGGTTGTATCATGGTCAACTTGCTGTCCACCAGGACCCTCAAGATGATGTCGGCAGGAATAGGGGTGCAAGTCTATTAGTCCAAAAGGTTCAACCTTGGTCATCGGACCAGCCTAGCAGGCTATTATGTATGGTTCTGCATGTCTCTCTAATTTTGGGTTCAGTGGCAAAGCTTCTGCTTAATTCAGTGGAAGTGAGATTCAGGTAGCAATTGCTGAAGAAAGTAGTCTGAATTATGAATAAAATTTTGAGAAATACAGAAAGCCTGTGACAGAAAGAGTAACGTACCCTTTCTGAGGATTACTTGTAGTTTGAAGGGAAGCAGAAAAATGTAAAAATGCAGGATGACTGAGTCTTAGATGGGTACTGAAAGTCAGTGTGTGATGGCTAAACATAGCACTAGAAGCAGCTTTTATATAATATGGCAGGTGAAATTCCATGAAGTTATTTTATGTTCTTACAATTTAAATTCATAGATATGTGTCTATTTTATTAGAAGTTTCAGTGCAAGTATGGTGCATCCATTTTTCAGCCATGTGCAGTTACTTTCTTTCTGGTTCTGTTAAGTTGGATCAGCTTGTTCTGACCCTGCTATTTTCACACTGCAAGGATTAGGTCTTTGTTTTAGTATAATTGATTTAAAAGAGGAAAAAAAGGATAAAAGTAAAACCCATCTAACCACAGGAAGTAGTGGATTAATGGATTAATTGGATTAATTATTCATTTGATTAATTGGAGCTGAATGATTAATTGGAACTGAAAATAAGACAGTACAAACAACCAGTAGATTTTCTAGCATATGTATTGTGCTGGCTTTTCAGAGGAAGGATTAAGAATCCATGCTCATGGTTCAGGGGACTTGTGTGATTTGATTTTTATCCCTAGAAGTTTTATTAACACATTTTCACAGGTCTTCAGCTTACTGTATCTGCTCTCTTTTGGAAGCAATGAAGCTTTTTTTTTTTTTTTCCAGCTTCTGGGTAGGACCTGTATAACATGAATTTATTCCTTAGAAAGAAAGAAAGAAAAAAAAAGCAGTATTATATAAATAGGAATGCCTATATTCCTTATGTTTCTTTAACTTTTCTTTCTCTTGTATTCAGATACCTTTAGCTTCAAACCCTTTCTAGGCATGGGCACTGTCATCACTCCTCTTTATTAGCCAGCTCTTGTGCTGTTTTTGCAATCTTGTCATCTTGATTCTGTATCCCGGTCTTAGAGGTCCTTACGTTTTGGCATTTGAAGTGCCTCCTGGTTGGCTATGGTCAGGTTATCAAGCTTGTTTTAGTGCAGTTTTGTGTATATAAACCTGTTCATTCAGCAGATAAAACACCACCATAGGCGAAAGCTTTTCCAGGATAGAAAATACGTGTTAGTCTTATTCTGGTTATAGTAATTCTAGTGGGAGAACTGTATTCCACAGTTACTAACATTCTTTGGTGATACGAGTGTGCTGTACGTATTTTGGGAGCAGCATGGATGGTAAATATCAATGTATTTCCTTACCATCCCAGTACTATTTTTGTCCTCCAAGGCACCTTAGGTTTGTCTTGATGTGCAGTAGAAGTAGATTAACAGATGATACAATATAGGCACTCTTTCTTAATTCCTCATTTTCCATGAGGACTGTTTCCTAGAACATTTTGATTAGTGAGCCTGAAAGAATGGAGGAGAAATCAAATTTAGGGATTAAAAGAATCCAGAAATTGACATCAGCAGGATATTACTTTTTTATGATCACATTGAAGTATTTCTATAAAAAACAAATGGATAAAGGAGAGCTGACTTAGACCTGAAAGAAAATACAGATAGATACAGAAAGTATCCAAAGTGTTTTGCCTTGTTACTTAAAATTCCAGAGTGTGCTGTCTGAATCTAGCTCCCAGCACTACTTATTTCTGCTATGTTTATATCATCTCTTTGCTGAATGCAGAACTCATCCTTAATTTTGTAATTTTTTTGACAGGGCTTTGAGTTTTTCTTTCATACCTTCACTGGTTTGATGTTTTTCATTTCCTAGATAAAGATGTTTATTGATGTGCAGCGGCATGCAACCTTCTGGGTAGTTTGTTGTCATGTTTGGATGACTGATTAAAGATGTTTTCTCCCCACAGAACAGATAAATATTTTATTGGCTAAGATGTGACCTTTTAATTCTCTTTCCTCTGGGTTAGGGAGGTGGAGTGTGCAGTGTGATGAATGAAACATAATATGGCTCAGAGAAGAGCTGATTGACAGCAGACTGCACCAGACTTCTCTCTTTTGTAATATTATTGACATCATTGGTGTTATAACAAAGGTTGATTAGACATAGAAGTTTTATTAACAAAAGGCTTTTAAAAAGTCTTGAATTAAAATGGATTGAACTTCCACAGTTTTGTCAAACAAGGTATATTTAAAAAATCACCCCCCAAGAAAGGTTTGGTTATCTACATTAACTGTAATTTAATGCTTGCCCTTCAGTTTTGCAAATCTTCTGCTTGTATTTCCCTTCATGTGGCAGCTGTCAATCTTGGGGGGAAAAAAATAGCTTTTCAAGTCAAAGTAGTTCACGTACAGCAGGTCTTGCCATGTGAGAAGTTCCCATTAAGCGCAATTCTGGAACAATGCTTTGTGTGATGTTTGTGTTTTTGTGTGTGTTAATATATGCCCCTACCCTCAGGAGTCTTTAAAGCTTGGATAACTTAGTTTTGTACAGCAATACTTATGTTGATTTTTCTGCTTCCCCCTTAAAAGTTAGTGGATTCTTTGCACTGTATTTCTAGAAGAATGGCATCACTGCACTTGCATTGCAGCAGTGGTCCTCTTTCTGACTCCCTTCTAGATTTCTGACTGCAGCCTACCTGTCTATTTTCCGTATACTTAGTACTGTAAAAATCAGCTAGCTATGAAAAACAGCTTGACTGATAGAAGCTGTCTTTACAGGTCCTTGTAGGTTACCAGACAGAATCACAGAATTAATTTGTTCAAGTTACTGATCCTTTGAATTCATAAATCTTATTTTAACACACACACACACACAACTTTAGTCACAGGCTAACTACAGCCTTTTCAGGAAGGCTAGTGCACAAAGAGCGTTTTTCCTCTTCGTTGTTTCAATTGATTACCCTGCCAGATTTCCTAAAAGTCAACCACAGAAAGGAAATCTGATTGCCTAGTAGAACTATTAAGGAGATATAAGAAGGCACAGAAAAATACAATCTGTAAGAAACCTTTCTTTCCCTATTCAACTGAAGCTGCAGCATGCAGTTAGATAATACACTCTATAGTGATCATGATGCAGTAGACTGGCTTTTTGAAAGTTTGTGGACTGTCATGTTTCACCAGTTAAACTTACAGTAGAGCAAAGCCTGCGAGCTGTGCCTGCTTAAATTCATTAACTTAACACAGATGCTGTTTGTGAGAGCTCAATAAAAATGAAGTATGTCAGGACAGATTTTCAGAACTGAGTGCCTAAATTTGTAGAGTCAAGGTTCATATTTACTTTTCATGTTACTCTACATATAGAAAAAATAGCTATATTTACATTAGAAATACAGGTCTGTTTGTTACCTCAGGAGACCATCTTATCCATGCTTCTGTGCTCTAAAGCGAACATATTTGGTCATCCTTGTCAGGTATTTCCTTCCATGTGGTTCACAACTGCTTTGTTGAGCCACAACTGACTGTAGTTGTTGGATTTGCCTCGATTAAGTACAGCAGCCTCACTTAAACAGTCTGCTCAGTTAAAAATGTGTTGCTCTGTAATACACTATAAGAGTAAATAGGTAAGTGTATAGGGCTAAAAACTGATGGTACATAGGTGTGCCAATGCTGAAATAGCCTGCTACTTAAAAACTTCTAGTCATTACCCAGTTTTAGTGCTTAACTGTCAAGTTAGAAAGCTCTTTCTTAGCAGGCAAGCTAATTTTCTTATGTGCAAAGTAAACTGCTTTTCCCATCCTCCATGGTCATGGAGAAAACCTGATCACTGTGCTATTTGTAAAACTGCATTTTTAGATATATTGGAAGACAGTCTTTTATGTAATGCATACTATAAAACCTCTTACCCTTCCTGTTCCTCCCCTGCTCTGGTATTTTCTGCTGTATTAAAATTGTTGCCCATTTATGTGTACAGACATTTTTATATGAACAGGTTTATATGCAGTCGTAAATACTGCATGTGGCTTTTGGACAGAGTTGTTTCTTGTGCTTTGAAAGCTTTGAAACGTATGATTATATCTGAGCTTATTTGAAGAAATACATAATTATTATAATTCTTTTATTAGGTATATTCTTTTAATTGTCGTTCTTAAAATTATGATGGCAGCCCTCTGTAGGGCAAAGAAATAGTGAACAGCATGAAAAAGTAGTATATTAACAGAGGTGATAACAGTAGGATCACTTAATTTTCAGAATGTTTTGGGAGTGAGAGCAATATGCAAAGTGATTTCGGATAGTTTTAGATGGAATGAGACTTGTGCCTAGACATGTACAACCAAGAAGCAGCATAGCTTTTAAACAGTATTAATTTATCCTAACCTATCTTGAAAACAGAGGAGGAAGTGGTCAAGGATGAAGAAGGTGCAACTTTCTTTAACATCTTTAAAATGTGTACAGATGAATTATATAAGAAAGATGAAGGCCCATTCAGATCTCCACATTTAGTTTTAAATAGCCTTCATTAGACATTAAAATTATTATGTTAGATGTGGATGTGCATGCAGCTTACCTTGTTATTGTGTGTTGGGCAAGTTTAGTTAATTTCTGTAATGATTTATATTAAAAAATACTCTCAGGAATTTAAAGCTTTTTTCTTTTTTTTTTCTTCTGTAATGAGACTTTTAGATTTTGTGTTCACCTTTGCTTACATGTCTGTTCGGGCTTGAAATGGAGAGTGGATCACAAACTCAGACTTTTGGGAAGGTAGGCCATTCAGGGAATAATGATGGACATAAGTTCCTTCAAGTAACCTCCTCTACCCTTCCATGGTCCTTCTACAAGCTGAGCTGAAGAGGTGCTGAGGAGAGGAGGAAGGGGATTAAACGATCTTTCTCTCAGATCTTTGATCCTCTTTTTAATGCAGCATAGCATACTGTGTAATATCCAGTGTGAAATGCCACTACTCTGAGCAGTGGCATGACACTTTCTGTAGTTTTTCACACTTTGCTTTAATGTGGACAGAGGGTAGGCTGCCTGCCAAGTTGGAGGGAAAACTGTGAACAGCTTGAACTTGCTGGGAAAAACCTGCATGAAGCCAGGTGGTTTGATCCACTGCTTGTGCTATTTCTGGGTGCTACTTCAGTCTTTTGGTATCTGGGAGATGCTTCCTCCAAGCAGTAAAGATTTGTGTGAGGAAAGTATCTTATTTTCTCTTCCTTTTTAAAGAAGCAGAATGAGTTAGCTCATGGACCTGGCTCTTCCTGCTCTTCTGATGAGCTGAGATACTCTTAGAAATAGGGGCTGTAGTGTAAGTGCCATAAATATCATGGGAGGGAGACTGTAGAAAAGTAGTAGTTTTAAGGCCTCTGTTGATCTACCATTTGCAATTTATGCTCTTTAAACAAAAATCCATTTATTTTACCTTCCATTTGAGTATTTTCAATGTCCCTTCTATGGATATAATATCACAAAGCAAAAATATCATACCAAATCCACAAATACACTTTAAAGGTTTGGCCTGTGAATGGGATTCCTTCTATAATTCAAGTATAAACTCATTCTTAGTGTGTTGTATTTAAGGCTATGCTGGAAAATTGCTGTTTTAAAGAAATCTCTTCTAAAATGATGGAGGGGAGGGAAGTTTTGATACCAGAAAAATACATAAAAAAGAGACCAAAATCTGTTACCAGGGGTGTGGCTGTCATTAGAGTGACAGATTTGTGAATGCATTTCTGAAAGAAGAATGGCACCCTGTTATTTGAGGGATACTAAGCTGTTAACTCACTACAAGGATATTTCTGTAATTAGAATCATGTACAGGCTGTAAGAGCAAGAACATAGTTGATAGTAGACTGAGGCCTAGCTTGTTCTGGTAGTACCAGTTGTGTTGCTGGGGAATGATGTAAGGCTTCTTATATATCAGCCCTTCAGTTGGACACTAGGGTTTTAATGGAGGGCTCCAGTGCTAAAAGTCAAAGTGTATGCGTCTTAAGTTGAGGAGGTATTTCCTTTAGCTGGCAGCTATAATAATCTTTTTCAAGAATACGACAACCAGGTGCTTGAAGGCACCCCTCCTCTTCCCCCCACATCCTCCGAGTAAGCTACTGTTCCAATTCTCTTGATGTTCTTATGGGAAGCCTTGATATTTGAGCACAGGGATACCGCCACCAGGGATTAAAAGGATAAACTCCATAGGTCTGTGGATTAATATGCTCTTCTCCTCCAGTCACAGAGTCCGCATTTAGATAACATGCAATGATAACTGCTATGAAAAATACTGTTAAGCATTGGCTGGAGGGTTTCTGTGCTGTCAACTCTTCTGCGTTTTTTTAGTCAAATGTTCCAGGTACTGCTAGTTCACAGGATGTCTCAGTGGGTGACAAACACTAAGAACTGTTGCTTCAGCTTGACGTGGAAGTGCTTAATATACTACTGATATCATGTCCTTCTGCTCTGAGATAGGGTAACTGTCTCAAACTTAATAAAAATACTTTGAGTTGTACCAGGAGATGTGCCTTATGCTGACATACATATTCAAATGCAGACCTAAGTGAGGTTATTGTTAAGGTGGTCATTCTGGCAGTGCTGAACTTGATCTCTGTACTTTTTTTGTTCTCTGTCCTGGTCGGAAGCTTGACAGTTGTTTGGGTATGTTAGTAATATGTGCTTTGGGGGATGACTTTGTGTAGCACTTACAGATGAATGCAGTAGTATGACAAAAATGGATCATGGTGTTACTGTAGGTATCTGTGTGTGTATATGAAGAAGTCATCTTTCTGTGAGGAACAGCTTACATTTGTCTTCCTGGGAGTAAGTGCACAGAATATTGATGAACCACAGAGGCTGAAAGGTACAGTGGCATGGTATCACTTTAAAGTGAACCGGTGCTTATACAGAGATTTTCAATATGTACTTAGAGTTTGTGTCTTTGTAATGATGACAGCCATGTTTGTAGAAGACTGGAAATGTTTCTGTATGTGAAGATGAAGTGTTTTTCCAATGCAGCAAGCATGTGAGTGCATTACATTTCTCTAGTATAAGGAGACTAGTCTTAGCGAAGAGAGATTAGTATTTAAGTCTGACAGCATGGATCTCACTTTAGAACAGCTTTGCATAATTCCTTATTTTGAATTCCAGGCTGAACCAAATCTTAATGTGTAGGAGGAAGACTTTGTTTTAGTGCATTCAGTTAAGAGACAGCACATAAGCCATTAGAGTGACCAGTTAGAAAGAAGCACAAACTTTGAACCACCAGCAATGAGGGAGAACTACAGCAAGACTGGAATCCCCACTTTTTGCCCTTTTGGAATTGATTTGCTGCTCCAGGGTGGTCTTTTGATGTATTCTAAACAGTTCTAGTCCATTTTAGGTTAATAAGACGTTAATCTGTTTTCAGTGTGTATTATTATAACCGGAGTGCTCTGGAAAAAGCTGTCTCAGAACAAGTTCAAAGGAATGCACCTTTAGATGAAACATCATGGTTAATGGGTTACAGCTAAGTACAACTAAGTAACAGTTTTATATTCTGATGGTGTTTCCTTATAGGACTGTAAAGGAGAGATAGTCTTCATATTTGATTTCCTCCATCTGTAAAATAGGATTGATGTAAATGTTGCACACATTAACCAAAGTATGCTGAGTTCTTCCAGGTACAAAGTGTTAATAATTCAGAGTAAGGCTACTGTCTTGAGAAACAGTCCCGTTTCTCCCCCTCCCCCCTTGCAAAATGTATGCCTCTCCTCTTTGTCATCTTGGTAGCCACTTCTCCTTGTTCCTTTTTGATCACTAAGATATAACGTAATCAAGTGGAGTCTGTTGAAGCACTGTTGCTGTCAGTTACATATTCATTTTCTGAGAATATGGAAATGAGATCTTGTATTGTACCCTTTCTTCTTCCTTTCGGTTGCTGAACCATCACATTGAAAGTTAGTTTGAAGTAGATCAACTTATAATTGAAGTAAACTTTTGGGAGGAAAGGAAACTAGTGTGTCGTCTTTTACATGATAATTGTTTGAGTCCAGTGTGCATTCTAAATGGTCCCACCTGGTCTTCCAAGGGGAATTAGCTGGTGTCAGCCCAGTTGTTAGTAGCATTGCATACCACTTTTAGAAAATGAGAATTCTTTCTTTTAGGTAGATATACTGAACAAACTGAGATCTCCACCGGACAGTGACAAAAAAAAAAAGTATGGATGTTCCCTTTTAAACGGAGAATTAATGTGAATTCTGTGCGAAGAGTTTTCCCCATATTCAGTTGAAAATAAGTGGTGTGTTTTGGGGGTTTTTTTGCCCCAAACTTGAAGAACCCTCTTTAGTGATTAGGACAGGTGGGCAATGCTAGTTCAGCTCACTCGTGCAGGGATGGAAGTAGCTTCTTGTGCTATTATGGTTTCTAATGTACAACCACTATTTCACTTTTAACTGGTGGTAGGTAAAAATAGCTTTTAAAGTAGCCTTTGACTGGAATTCTGATTGACTGGACTGAATATGTGCAAAAATGTTACTTCAGGCATGTGCATAGTCCCACAGGTTTTAACTGAAGTCAGTGGAGTTACTCTGGAATTCTGCCCACATGCTTTGAGCTTGGCCTCACTTTTTCTTTTGGATATCTGTGCATTTTATAGGCAGCTGCTATCGTCTGCTTTAGCTTTGATATATACTTCTTTTCCATCATATGAATATTATTTTTATTCAGTTTATTCAGTTTTATATTTTATTCAGTTTACCTTTTATCCTTTACAATCTTTGAGCTAAGAAACAAAAACATTGTCTGTTTGCACTTGTAGAAATACAAAATTAGTTACTTAATATTGTAAGAGTTGTGCTTGCATTTGGGGATAGTGTGAACAGTAGAAATTATTAAATGTATTTATTTTTATGGGAAAGTTATGTACTCTTACATCTCTCTTCAAAGTTTGCAGACCCAATGAGTGTAGTTCTTTGAGGAAGAATATTGATTGTTTAGAAGCAGCTAGATTCAGTTAGTAAAAATCTTAGAAATGTTCAAAACATCAGTTTTGAACATCAGCTCCCTTAATGCCCCAGATTTCTTTTTTTCCTAAGGCATGCCATTTCAATGTTTAGCTTAGCCCAGTGACCAGCACTGAAAACGTATTCCCATCACATGTGTGTTTGTGTCCTGAAAAGTGTGGGACTTTGCAGAGAAAGAATGAAGAGACACAATATTACATTGCCATTAATCATACTTTGAGATGAACTGTAACTTTTTAACATAGTCAGTTGCTAATAATAGCACATGGATAAGGATAATGAAGTCAAAATTATTCAGACGCTTTGGGAAAATTCATGCTGGTTCTGAAGAACACTTGTTTCCGAATGAAGACAGATATTCCTTCAAATCATCGTCTTTCTTTGACGCCTGCTCTTTGCATTCAGTGTTCTTTAAACTGTGTTGCTGGACACAACAAAGAGGGTTACTCACATCTCTGTATCTCATTGTGTCCAGACACACTAATCTTTTTGTCAGGCCATGATCAGTCACCTCAGTCTAAACCCTATGAAACTGCTGAGTAAAAGTGGCTTGAGAAGGACTTTTTGTGACAGACAGCCATCAGTTCAAAGTCTGAGAGGAAACTATAGTGATCTGTGAGGAGAGGTTCGTAGGGAGCCCTTTTCACAGCAAACAGACAGATGGTTTTCTCCACTTGAGATCACACAGAATATACAATGGTACCAGTGCTTGCATCCCTACCAAATGAGATTGCGTGGCTGCTTCATGATGGGAGCGTATACTTTTCATGGACACAGTGTGTGTGTGTGTGGGGGGGGGGGGGGGGGGCATTTACTCCTTGCTACTGTTCCTTTCAGCTGCTTTGAGAGATTAAGACTGTCCTTTTGTAAAGTGAAATAGAGTTTTTACTAAAACAACAGCTTCATAAAGGATGTCATTGTATACATATATACCCTCTATACAACTGGCCCCAGTTTTCTTTCTGAAGTAAAATCAAAAGGAAGGCTAGAACTAATAATTCCGAATCTCTGTTGTCTGTGTTTTGGTAAGATACAATTAGCTGTTCAGGTTGTGCTTTCAAATAACTGAATCTAATAAAACAAGATTTTTTTCATACATGCTACTTGATAAACAAAGAAGGTACATAAGAGTAAATTATTTTAAACATGCTGTAAATAATATAATTAATGATGCATTGTGCAGCAGCAGACTGTATTTCATGTTCATTTGCATTCCTTAAATACTCTACATTTTACCTTTCAGTCTGTGTTTTTTTAATTGTAAACAAAACATGATCTTAGGATGTTGGCCTTTCTAATGTCTAAGCTACAGAGAGAAAATAATTGATTTCTTATTCTGCTGTCAGCTAAGAACAGTTTTAAAATAAAATACTGAGACAAGTTGGGAAGATGCATAAAACTTTTTATCTCTAAATGACATGCTTACAGTTAGTTTATTCTTTGTCTGATCAGAACATTTTTATTGTGATGGATAACTATCTTTTAGAGATAGTATGTTAATATCATTTTTATTTGCCCATTCACTGTATGCATTGGGAATAAGAGTAAATGCAAATTTTGTTTCTTTACTCAGTTGCTAACAGCTGAATAAATTTACTGGAGACAGTGGTTCAAAAATTTGGCCCCAAAAGATGAACTGTAGATCAAAGCGTTGTTATTAGGGTTTTTAGTAGTTAGTTTTTCCTTCTAACCTGCTCTCTTATTTATTTTTTTCGGTTTCAGTAATTAATGTTAGAAAATCTGGAATTTGATCTAGCATATATGCTTATGTGTTATAGGTAAAAGTTTGTTACTGAAAAATCAACCCACTGAACAGGCTGCCTGCAGAAAGGATTTTGTCAGACAAAAGGGAAAACTGGCAAAAAAATATTTTACTCTTGGAAATTTTAATGTTCTTATAAAAATTTGAATCTTGAAAAATCTTGGAACCTTTTTGTTTGAGTGATTAAGTGTTAAGTGTTTAAGTAGAGTGACTGAAAATGCAGAAAATTTGTCTGCGAGCAAATACCTTCTTTGGTTTTCTGATGTGAAACAATTTTTAAAAAAAGGAGGGGGGAGACCCTGTCCTTTTAACAAGGATGTTTTCTATTAAAAGATCCAATTTGCTGATAAATGACTGCAAAAAATGAGATTGGATATGTGCAAAGAAATACCAGTCAGTGCTGTATGGTGTTCTTAGGTGCGTGTGGTGTTATAGGAGACTAAGGGCGGGTGGGGGAATAAAACGCTTAGGTTTTTATTAGTGCTTTCTTTCGGTGGTTTTACAGAAGTCATAATCCCTTTTACTTGAAGTGTTTGTCCATATAAGGTGAGAGGAAAAATAGCTCCTTGCTGCTAACCTAGAGAAATTTTATCTTTTCAATTATGATAAGTTCTATCTTTATGAAATAAGATACAATCAAAAGTGATTTTTTCAAGGAAGGCTTGATTTATTTTATTTCTTTTTTACTACTTGATTTGAGAAAAGTATTTTCATTTGACTTGAATAAGAGCTAGATAAAGTTGCAGTACTTCATATGATAAATATTTAAAGGATTCTTCAAATGCACCACAGTTTTTCAAAAACACTGGTCTTTATTACTGTCGTTGTTTTTTATTGTTGGATGAGCACAAGCTAGATATATAGGAGGTATCTAGTTGATGGATCCATCCTTACGTTTTAACATTTTTAATAGTTGGTGATGGAGCGTTACGGAAACTAAAACATTTTATTTTCAAGGGTTGCTTTTTTCTTTTTTTCCACAGAATAAAAGATCTGGGTTGCTGTTGGACTGGTTTTCCAGTGCATTGCACTTACTGTAAAACACTTATGCTAGTAAATTAAAAGTTTAAAATAGCTCAGTGTGTTCCTCCTGATGAACCCATGATGTAAAACTCTACGTTTACGATAACCTTCAAACTCCATCCCTAACCAGCCACTTCTTAGACTGACCTTGAATTAGAAACTGTATTTCTTTAAGCCAATTATAACCAAAATATGTGAACCTTGTGGGGAAAAAAAAGTGACTTCTCTGTCTTCCATACATGTGGTTCATTTTAAGATGAGAAAAAACTTTCTATTTGGCAACATCACAACTAAATAAGTGAAAAACAAAGCTGTATTCAGTGTAAGGTTCCCTCTCATGAGGAATCACTGTCAAAAATAAAGCTTTTGAGGTAGATAAATCGGGGGATGGAACATGCCACTTCTGTTTTTTGTTTGGTTTCTAGGGAAATTCTTCTCTGCATGTAAAGATGGCTGACGAGATATAGGAATGTATAGGCAGGACGAAAAAGCCTTGGTTAGTAAGGTGTGACCTTTCTAAGTAACTTCTTTTCTGCCCATAAGAATAATGATCGGAGTGCATTTTCCAGAAAGAAGGGACAAGTTCCCTAAACATGAATGTATTTTGCGGTTGGTTGGATGTTTTAATAGGGTAACTATTACATATATTTGAGGTGCTAGGTCCTTAGGTACTTATTTGCATGTGCAGCTATAAAGATATATAGTGCACTCCTGTCCATGTATATGTGCTTATACCTCTTCTTTTTCTGAATTTTTGGCTTTAATAATTTTCACTTAAATCTTCAGTTGTCACATCCAAGCTTCTAGATTTCCTCTGCCTTCCATTAGTCTTGTAGCATTCTTTTTTTTTTTTTTTTTTAATGTCTTATTCAAGTAAGAAATGTAATCTGGATCACATCTCATTTATTGCAGATGTCCATCAAAGTCCCCCCCCCCCCCCCACCCTCGCCTTTCTTTTTCCCCTTTAAGTAAATCAAAAATTGGTAGGTCAGGCTTGCATGGTCCTTTTTTGTCCCAATGGATTTCCTAACATCTTCCAAACACCTATGCTTGTAACTTTATATTGTATTGATGTTTCAAATGCACTTCTTCTCTGGAGATCTGACTTCTCATAAGCAAATGATGACAAACGAATAGCTTTTTTTTTGGTAGTAATATTTGAGAAATTTACATTTGTTTAAAGGTTAATTAAGTTATTTTAGGATACAATTACTACAAGTACTTCTAAGATTTCTAAGTGCTTCTAAGATACAAGTACTTCTAAGACTGCCTTTTCCCCACAAGTTGCTTGCTTTCCTGAATTCTTACTGCCTGTGGTGTGGTACCAAAAGTGAACCAGCACACTGTTCTGTTTTTGAATGGATTTACCCCTCCCTCTCCCTGCCCCCATATACCATATTCTCCCCAGAAAAGCTTTGGCCGTGATTTGCATGTTTTAACTTGTCTATAGAGTCTTTTTAGCTGTCTGTCACTACTTTGGCTGTTGCTTTAGCAGATGAGCTAGTGAAAGCAGTTATGATTACACATTAATGCATAGACACTGAAAGGCATTCTGTCCTCCAGGCTTCCTTTCACATTTCCGTTTTGTGTGCCTAAGGACAGCAACCTGGGAGGACCCGCAAGTACGCTGTAGGACAGAATAGACAGAATTCAGACGTTTTGGAATTTCAAGCTTTACAAGAACTCTGAAGTAGAGAAATAATCTGGGAAAAAATACAGCTCATAAGGATGAGTACAAAATACTCTGCATATAAATAAGAGTTTGTGTAGACATGGATTAGGTAGCTGTATATAAGTGTAATGCTCTTATGAAAAATGTCCAACAGCCTGCTGGCTTATTGAAACAGACTGTGATCTCTATGCAACAGGAATTAACTCTTCCATTCCGCTTAGCATTGGTAAGGTATCACTTACAGAATTCTGTCTGTTTTTGGGAATTACTTAAACACGAAAGTGAGTCAGATGAAGAGAGTCCAGAGAACAGCTACCAGAACCATCATTAGAAGGTGTAGCATACTAAGGGAGTTTGAGAGAACTGGAATAGTTTAGGCTAGAGCAGATAAAACTGAGTGAGGGAGGAAGGTTTCAAATAACTAAAAGTCACCTGCAAGAAGAAGAGGAATAAGCTGTGTGTTTTATATTTCTTGTCTGCACCACAGGAGACAATCTCTATAGTGGAGCAGATCATATGTGATGGTTATAGCATCTCTATCATAAAGAGGTTTTTAAGAACAGACTTACAAATATCTGTGAGGAGTGATATCACTAACCTTTGCCATTATTGTAGGGAGGTGGTCTAGATGATCTTTGGAAAATCCTTACACTGCTCAAATGTTGAACTTCCTGCAAGTTAAATACTGATTCCTTACTTGTGGCAAATACCGTTACTTCACAGATTCTTTTCACGGATACTACTCTTTATATGTCGGGATGTGTTCACTGTCATGCTTAGGCAGACTAATAAGTGCATAGTAAGTGTAATATTGGTATCGGAGATTTATATTTCATACAAGATCAGAAAAAAGGAACCATAGCTCAGCAAGCTGCGGGCTTGCAAAAAATAAGTAATGTTTTTTGTGGGGGGGGTGGCCTAGGGTGGAGAGAGAGGTACTGAGGATGGAAGAGCGATTGGAGGTGCTCCCTTTTTCAGTTTCTTGTTTTATAGAATGATAGTACTAAAATACCAGCCAGATTATTTTATTTCAACAAATTCATAGCTTATTTTCCATCAAAGTTGGAGAGTAGTTTTGTAAATTGGCAAGATAAAATCTAGAAAATAATTTCTGCTGAAAATTCTGCTGGTAATGTGATTTGGGGGAGGGGAGTGTTTTTTTTTTTTTTTTGGACATGCATTTGTTTTAGTAGTATAGTACTTGAATTCTTGCAGGCCTGCTTGCCAGTGTTTGGTTTCTTTCTATTTGGTGCGTTCGTTTTTTGATAAGAATTTTTTTTTTTAACTCCAGTTTTAGTGGGGCTCTGTGTGTGTGTATGTGTATATGTATGTATATATATATATAGAGAGAGAGAGAGACACATTTTTAAATGCAAGTCAAGCAAGTATAGTTCTGGAAAGTACTTGGTTGGTAGACCTTCAAAGAATAAAAGCAAACATGCCACAATATGTGAGGGTGAGTTAAGTTTCATAGTGCCTTTTTTTGTGTGTGTTGGTTCTGACTTAATGTATTATAGTGGTGTTTGGAGAACTGTGTGGAGTTAGCTCTTTTTGTTTGTTTGTTCTATCGACAGTGTACTCTGAAATTGTGATAACTGGTGCAGTGTTTCTGAAATGAACAGTGAAATAATTTAACAAGAACTATGACAGAATATATGTGTCTAAATCCTCAGTAACTCTAAAATTGTTAGGAAATCTATTACAGGGAAGACTCAGAATAGTTGTAGTTTTATGTATGTGTAGAACCTGGAATGGATCTGCTTGGTGCATTTCTTTATTCCTCTTTCCCCACAAACTTTCTTCACCTGTTTTGTTCTTTAAAAATGAATTTAGTTTTGCTGGAAGCCCCCTTGCAATGCAGAATGTGAGACTGTTTCTCTTCATTCCTCCCTATGCCTTCCTTAAGCCTTTATGGAGTTGGCATAGCTAGCTAAATGCCTGAATGGTGGATGAATGCTCCTTAGGTTCAGAAAGACTGAGGGCCTCACAGTAAGGGGAGCCTCTATTTGGTTTGAGTCATAGTTTGATCAAGCTTGGTGCTTTCTGTGCCTTTTGCGAAAAAAGGTTTAGTCAACAACATAGCACCGTTGGCATCGTTTCCATATATATGAGGTGACAGCAGTGATTAAACAAACATGACTTTAAAGCATGGCTGAATTCTGAAAACTGACTTGTAAAATTAACGCCGCCTTCACTGACTCTGTCTGCTCTCTGTGTGTATGTAGACACTGAGTATAATTGATTTGAGTGACAAAAAATTATTCCTTCTATTCCTGTCAACAGTGGGGTAGGCTGGGTGCTATTTCTCTTTTGGTATTGTCAGAATTGTTGAATGAGTTAAAAGGTTACAATTTTCATCCACCCTAACCAGCATAAGCTCGTGCTGCAGAGGTCTCTCTGCCAGAGAAATGACTGATAAGATTCGACTTGCACAAGCTTTGTGGCAATAGTGTGCATGAAAATAAGAATGGTCTTGTTTGGGGAGAGGGAGTGTGTGTTTTTTAAAAAGGTGATAGACTGATTTTTCTTGGGAACATCCACATGATGTCGTCAGAATGTTCACTTACCCACGTATCTGTTTTTGGCTAGTAGCAGATTCTCAGAAGAACATACAGTAACTACAAATATATCTATGTGTATATCAGAAACATTAAAAAAATGGAGATATCATTATCAAGTTCAAACACAGTAGTAACTCTTTACCAAATTACACTTCCAGCCTCCAGTAATTTGCTTCTTGGAGAAGTGTTCAGGTAGAGATGATGTCTTCTGTGGCTGGAGAATTTCAGCTTACCACCTAAACTCACATTTTAATTTATGTTCTAAAATCACTACCTGAAATAATGCTGTTCAGAGGCAGCTGATGACTGCTAAAACTTGCCAGCCAGCCAGCACTTGATGTTGAGAAGTTACTTATGGCAGTGCAAACCCAAGAAATCAGGATATCCCTATAAACAAAATAAGCCCCATTATGTGCATGTGAAGTGAAGCACTAACACCAGAGTCTAATGACATTTCAGAGCTGGGAAATATACTTAGGCATTTTATTCACAGACTACGATTTGGAAGCTAAACATCAATTTATAGATTTGGCTTTGTATTTTGGAGTACTTATCAGAATGCTGACAAGTTATTGATGGAGTTTGAGCTTTACTGCTGCTAATGATTATGCCATTGTTTTTTATGTTGATAAATGAAGGTTTTTAACATGAAAAGAAATGGAGCTTCAGAAGCAGCTTCTGAGATGCTGTCCTCAGGAGTAAATCCAGGATGGTAGGCGGGTCCTTGTAGGACCTTGCTGTTTGTCTCATGGGTTTGGTTTGCTTTTCAAAGGAGACAACTGTATACATTAAGCTAATATATTTTAATAAGAGGATCCATATTCCCACTAGTTCCTCTGCTTTAAAGCCCTTTATGTTAATCTTGGACAAATGAAGTACTGTAAGCATCTTTCTTGTGAGCAGTTTTTGTGCACTTACAGATTTTATGGGGTTCTCTATACCCCTTTGCTTCTCTTAAGAATAAGATTAAGTTTTGCAAGAACTAGAAGGCCTCTGTTTGACCTAATTAAGTTTGTTTTTTTGCCTTTGCTCCCCTGTGGTGATGGGAAACTTGTCTGCAGTCTTTGGGGGATTTGTTGGCATGAAGGGGGGAAAAAGAGAACTTCTTTGTGATTTAGATTCATTCAAATGGGGGCGAAGGCTGTTTCTCTTCTATGCATGTGCAAAGTTGCATAAAAGTTGTGTGAATTCGGCAGTTAAGGGGCTCTCTCTTGTAACCAACGGATTATAGTGTATCCTTACGATTTACACAAATGAACTTTTCTGATATGACTGATATAATAACAGCATATCTTGGAACAGTACTTCCTGTTATTTCATATAATCTTAGAAATGTGAGTATGAAAAAGCAAATGCCATAATTATGTTGTAACAGTATTGAGAAGGTAAATAATGATTGTCTGTCATTAGATTAGTTTGAGAGGGTTTTGTAACTGTCAGTGGCATGGTGTGTGGGCGTCTTTAAATACGGAGTGGAATTGATGATATTTACTTAGAGTGCAGCAGCTACAGGGTCACTTGAACATGAAATGGTTTCCCACATCTCACCTGTACACTGCCAAGCAAATCTTTGCATGTCATCATAGCTTTTTGGGTTAGGAAATTTTGTTAACTTCTAACATTTTTAGCATTTTTCCGAGATTTAGACAATACTACATTGTTAAAAGAACCATGGAAAAAATCTTGTATCAATACTGTGTAGTAACTCGTACCTTTTGACTGAAAATATTTTGCTCATTTCAGTGTATTTCCTGTTAAGCAACTGCTACCCCATGCAAAAGCACCATTACAAAGCTTTTTTCCCCCATTTACGTGTATATTGTATTATGATGCTGTATAGATTAGTCTTCCAATCCTGATAAGTATAATTGGCAATAAGCTGCTAAGAGTAAGCGTTTTAAGGGGAGAACAGTCCTTACTGCTTGCAAAGGTAGGAATGTGGTCATAATAGAGAAGTGTATTTTCACATATAGTACTGTATTGTGTTACCTTTCCAAATTCAAGGTAGTGTTTTCAAACCTCTGCTTTGGAATTCTTGTGTAGCTGATGTATCTCAGAACATGATTTGGCATAAGTGTTTCCTGCTATGTTATCTTCTGCATTTGTTTATGTTACTGAAAGTTTTTAAGGTATTACTTTCTGTATAGAAGACATTACAGTAGTGACCAATAAGGGATATGTAGGTGTAGTCTTATGCACAGTGTATCTTTTTGTATTACCATAGTGCTGTGGAGCTTTGCTTGAACCAAAATCCTGTTGTGATAGGCAGTGTATAAACACAAGGAGGGGAAAAAAGATCTCTGTGCCTGACAGCTTACCATCTAGGTATGAGGTGACAGTAAAAGATACAGGCTGATTAAGTAAACAATGTGGCAATATTGGTTAGCCTCGTAGGCAATGAGTTTGGTAAATTAGCACCTTAAATACTATTAAGTTGTTCTATTTAATTACCTCATCTTGTATGCATACTAGGAAAGTAGAGGATTTGTCTCTTCAGTGGGAGTTAAAACAAAAACAAACAAACAAAAAGCCTTTGCAGATTTTTGTGAAGATGGCAAGTCGGAAGGGCTTCCAGATGGGAAGGACAGCATGGGAGAAAATAGAAAGGTACTGCTTTGAAAACTAGGGGAAAAAAAAAACTTAGTACATACTGCCATTTGTTGGTTAGGGGTCAAGACTGATATTTTGGAGATGATAAGCTGCTTGGGAGTGTGGAAGGCCTCGATGGTAAGCATTGATTCGTTGGAAAAGAACCAATGGAGGAATGGAGAGAGGAAATTTAGGCATAAATTTATATAGGTGCTCACATTTGGCTTGAATCCAAGATAACACACGAACTATGTTCCTGAGTGACTGAGGAAAAGAAGTTATTTACTGCTCTTAAGTTAGGCATGGAGAAAAAACTTGTGGTAGGAGTGTTGGAATGTCTGCTGTAGGTCAAAAATACTAGAATCTCTGTACTAAGCGGCAAACAAAAAAAAAGCTTGACAGATGCTAGGTATTATAGTATCACTGCACTCAGTGAAAAGACTCGTGTGGGCTTCTCCATCTTAGTGATACAGTTAAAACTGCAGATGTTGTAGGTTACCTAGAAAGAAAGCATAGACAGAAATAAATACTAAGGATCAAAGACAGAGATCTGAGGATCCCACTCTTAGCCTGATTTAAGACACTAAAATTGTTTAGTGTTCTTTAAATTGAACTGTGTTCTGTAGCTTTGCCTCCCCATCACAGATGGATACTTTATGCCATTTCATAGTTTGGCTTGTGCAAGTTTTACTTTATCATATCTAGTTACAATAATTTGAGTATTTTATAAAGTGGTTACTTTTATAGTTCCTAATTTTTTTAGAAGTGTTATGTAGCCAATACTTTTTAATGCAAGTGTGAGAGGTGAAATTTTAAATAGTTAAGAGGGTTGGATTTCTGAAGCTGTTTTGGAACCTGCTTCTCACTGACTTATTTGAAGGGGATACTAAGTGCTGAAGTATTTTAATCAATGTAAGTGTAAGTCCTTAGTAAGCTATTGTGTCAATTGTCTCGCCTTACCTACACATGCATACAGGTACTTAAATGCTTTGTTAAACTGAGGCCAACACTTAATACAAT
The DNA here is from genome assembly GCF_036370855.1 of Dromaius novaehollandiae. Lineage (NCBI taxonomy): Eukaryota > Metazoa > Chordata > Aves > Casuariiformes > Dromaiidae > Dromaius > Dromaius novaehollandiae. The sequence continues at coordinate 21,741,190 of NC_088101.1, read as the reverse complement.
ATGAGCCAAATATCTCTGTTTCCTTTGAACATATGAAGAATATACTCACAGTTGCCCTCAGTCATCTCATGCTTAAATTGGCAAGTAAAAACTGCCATTCTGTTGGCAATGATATTGTGCCTGTATTGCAACCCAGTTATACCAGACTTTCTGATAGAAGCATTAGGCCAAGCACATTTAGCCTACACTCTGAGCACTTTGGACTTTTTTGTTTCCAAAATATTTGAGTGGGTCAGTGATCTGTGAAGTCAGACAAAAATAGCTGGACAGATGCAGCATGGTTTAAACCTTAAAAATTCTAATTTTTTTTTAAGTTGTTACTGGAATGTCACAGGACTCTGAAATGACTAAATCTCAGACTCTTCCATCTTAGTGACATTGCACAAATTGGAAATGGCAGAAATGTCACCATCTGAGTATGATACACAAACATAAAACTTCAATAATATTTTTTAAAAAAAGATTTTACAAATGACCAGATTAACTTGGAATTATGAAGTCCTGTTACTTTCCAAGATCATAACGAATCACCAATTTGTTTGCTGAATATTCACTCATCCTTCATGCAATACAGACAACATGATTTGTCCTGAAACAATAAAAGACATTTTTTTTTTTTTGAAGATAGAATCCACTTCAGAGACTGCGACAGTAATGCAGAGGCAGCTGGTCTCAAACTCATATTTCAAGGCCTGATTCTGTAGAACAGTTGCAGAAGGATATAGATCTTGGTGCAAACCTGGCTGAACTATGCAGTAGAATGGCTGCCAGGCTGTATGTAGTACATTTATTCAGTAAACTTAAGGCTTGCAAAGTTCACTGAGTAGGAGGAATAAGGAGATTTGAGAAACTCATAGTTGTCCACCCCTGCAGAACTCTGATCCTGCATTTATTGCAAGCAGAAAGCACTGCTGAAAAGCATTTTTTCCACCCTCTCCCCCCCCCCCCCATTTCAGTGCAAAACTGATGAATATAACAAACCTTTCTGACAAAGAGCATGATTTGAGGTGAATTTTGTGAGAACCTGGGCCAGAGTTTGTTTGTTTCAGGTAAACATGATAATTGCAGCTGAGATTCACTCTGGTTTAGAAGCTGAAATTTGAATCCAAACTCTGGGAAATCAAATCTTTGGCAAATCAACTTTGACATTCCCCCCAGCCATCCAAACCTGAAACAAATTGGCACAACTTTAAGAAACTAATTTGATTTTTAAAGAATAGAGTTACTAGGAAATGCTACTAGCATTTAATTGCATCAGAATTTTGTAGTCTTTAGGTGTAATCCCATAAAGTTGAAGTCCATAACCAGGCTTACCTTTGAGCATTGTAGTAGCTTCTGGTACTATTATGTTGGGAGAAATTTTCTGAAGTTGCTTGATAAGAATATTTCCATCTGCCTAAGCAAAGTGTCTCTAAGAATCATTCTAGTCCTATGAGATGAGAACTTGGTGTCAGCAGTAGGAGAGATGGTTGTGAAAGAAGTCTAGCAAATGAAGAGAAGGTAGTGAGGAAAGACTGTGACAGAGATGTCTTGCCTTTTGATCTGTGGATGTTCAGCTTTGTTTCCTCTCTTAGTGAGAGGAACTTAATCAGTAGCAATATTTAGAAAGTTTAAGATGGCATTTGCTCTGAATTTTTGCTATTTTTCCTAGGTGTAGAGGAATTTGCAGTGTGAGGATCATCCCTGATTTCTCATGCCTCTTGAAATGCTTCAACATAAACAGACATGTAGGGAGTGGTTATACCTCTAGAGTCCACAGCTTGTGGTCAACTGAAAAAGCAGCTACATATAATGCATGTAAACTGTTTGCATCTGTTTATTTCATGATAAAGAAATTGATTAAAGATACTGTAAAATTACTTGATTGCATACAAAACCTCACTCTTAACTGTATTAGCAGAGTGAAAAAGGTTATCTTAAAAATAGGAGGAGGCACTTGGAGTAGTGCTACAGTGAACCAGATCTTTTCTTTGTAGGACTATTTCGTCAATCCCAGTTCTGGAACCATATAATCTTTTTCAAATGTAGGATGTCTTAAAGATAAGTCCCTGTGTTGATTTGTTTGTTTCAGTCTGATATGGATGTTATATTTGGGAGTGTTTATAGGTGAGACTGCAATTTCTAAAGATAATGGAAAACTTGTATTTTCAGCAGCAGTTTCACATAAATCTCACATGTGGTAAAACAAATCAACATGCAGGTGCTATGCAGCCTAAGTCTAGTTTCATCACTGCCTGATGTGGTAGTTTGTACCACATAGAACATTAATTATGATAATTGCTCAGATGCATGGAATTTAAAGGCATATATTGCTTTTTCTTTTTTAAGCCTCAGAACTGCTTTACTGAGAGGCTCTAAAGAGCAGGTAAGTGTTCCTCTATTCAGCATAGATTATTCTTAGCAGTCTTTTGACTGGAAATGAAAAATAGTTAAAATTGAAGCTCCTATGTAATGGGGTGTAAAATGGGGACATTCAAAGTTGAGAGAGGAAGTACAATCACAGTACCTGCTCTGAAACAAAAATAAAAAGATTAAATAGGACTTCCTCTCCTCCCCCCTTGCCCGCTGCTTCTGAGTAACTGCTGCTGGGTGTTGGCCATAGTACTGCTACTGACTGATAGGATTGCACAAGGTCACTAAGCAATCTGGTTTTGCTGAAATTCCCAATAATCAAGAAGCATTACTCCATTCCATGTATGTGTATGCATATTTGCCTATTATGTGTCCATGAAGAACAACAATTCTGGTCATTCCTCAGCATTTATGTGAACTTTGGGGGAGGGTGGGCGGAATCCATTACTGGCAGTATTTTTTGGAGCAGGATGTCTGTGCTGTAAGTGGATTTCCTGTAGTTCTTATTGCCCATACTAATAACTTTTCCACAGGTTTCAGATGTGTAGAATAGATTGGGGTGGGGGGGAACAGAAGTATAATGAAAAGCTTCTGGATTTCCAGAGCTTAGACAATTGCTGTAATTTGGGAAAAAGGTCCTCTCCCCCACATGTGTAAGATATTTAATGGAATTGCAGGTATTTGATCAGATATCTTCAAGAAATATATAATAAAATAAGCTACTTCTGGACTCTGAAATAAGTATAGTGTTCTTGCTGCACCTCGTTTGGACATGATGCTGTATGGACCATATGAATACTGCTAGTCAGTTTGTTACCATAAAACAAACTTGCTTGATATGTAAGCAGGAAAAAATAAACTGCAGGCTGAAAATTAGTGTTATAATTGGAAATATATCTCCTGAAAGGATTCCTGAACTTTGAAAACATAGATGACAAAAGTTGCTCCTCCTCCTTTGCACCTCCAATCCTTTTTGTGAAGCTAAAGTTCTCTGCGTGTGCAATCTGTTTGTGCGCAAAGACTTGGACCTTGGATATTTATTGGAGAGATCTTAAGTTCAGTAGGGAATTAGCTGAATGCTTTTGGTCTGTCAGTAATGAAATTAGACTCTCAAATATCTTGAAAGATGCTTTAATGTCCTTGTATCAGATGCCAAACTTGATTTCATCCAGCTAACCTCGTTTAAGATTAAACACTTTTAAAATAGGAAATTAGAAATTGAAAAATGTTCTTAACAGTTAGCTGATTTAAATTGCATTTCTGACAGAGGGCAAAAGTTTATCTTGGATTCAGCTGTGAGACAACTTTCAACTTCAGTAAAAAGTGGGTTGCTTTTCAAATGACAGGCTACAATACTCTTTATCAGTATTTAGGCAAATGAAGCTGGCTTAGTAGGTTACACACCTCTGTATTTTTTGCACTGTCCCCTTCAAATCCAAGCCAAGTGATGCTGTGGAAAAAAAACTCAGTAAAGGGTACCAATCGGAAAATGTTGCTTGCTTAGATGATTTGTCTTTAAATGAGATGTTGTTTTTCTTGATGTATCTGTGTGGTTGAGGTGTTCCAGTGATTAAACAGACTTTGAAAATATTTTATGCTAGCAAATGAAGGACCTGGATATAAGGTATCTTTCAGATCGGTATGGATTTCATACAAAGTGTTTCCAACTTTACTTTGACAAAAAGAAGGGCATGTGGGAGGTAATGCTTTCATCTCTTCCAATGCAGATTATTATTCTGAGCATCTCAGGTGGCCTGCTTGCTCTTAAGACTTGGCCTGTTGGAGTGATACATAGTTTTAATACTTTTTTAATGATGCAGTAAATAGTTGTAATAGTTGTAAAAAAATACAGTGAAATAGTTGTAGGTTGTCTTCGTTAGCATTCTGTGTGTTAAGCATGAATTTCACTGTATTGACTAAAGTGACTCCAGGTGATTTCCCTTATACTTGTTGATTTTACATTTCAAAAGGGATTGGAGTCCCACAACGATTCTAGAAAGTGAACAGAGTATCAGCAAATCTCCCAAGAGAGGAGAAACAGAACTGTTTGCCATAAGAGGTGGAGAGGATGGAGGAGCCCAACCATACAAAATCTCTTACTGTCATGGGTGGAGGCTACATCTGAATGTATAGGGCACTAGCAGTTTTTTTTTTCTTTCTCCTTTGACGCATGTGATAACAGATTTTGAGATGCATGAATTTTCTCTCTGAAAATGTGGGCAAAATCATTTCCTCTCTCTGCACTTCAAGCATGCTCTGCTCAGTGTTTGTGATTTGACAAGAGGCTGTGGTTAATGCTTATGTTTGTAAAGGAGCCAATGGAGTAAGCGTGGACCTCCATTTTGCTTCTGCAGTTCTAAAGTGGCTGTGACAAAATATTGCTCTGGTATTTGGTCCAAGTTGGGGACAGAGTAACTGTTTATCAGATTGCAAGCAGTTTATGGCCCACCAAACACCAGTGAGAATGCTGTTAAGAGATTGTGGAGTTCTGTTGTATACATTTTTGCAAAAGATGGCTTCTGGGATATAATTAAAGGCAATTGAGTTATGTTTGTATGGTCAGGTCCTTCACTTTGGCTTTGTAGGTATAAAAATCTCAACCCTGATGTTGAAAAGAATAATATCCTTTCACAGAGATGACACCTAATATAATAATAATCAAACATGCTGTGCTTTGTTTTTAACATTCAAAGTCTACTGACTCTTAACTGCCTCTTGTTTTCTTTCTATATGTTTTGTGGGAGTTTGGAAAGAAGGGCTACTTCTGTAGCTGTTGTGTAACCTTTTCATGGAAAAGATTTTTCCCAGCAAGTTTCTTGCCCTCATAGAAAAGCTATTAGAGAGAAAAACAGAGGCTTCAGCACTTGAAAGGAAATGGGCAGTCTTAACCATGAAGGAATGAAAGTGTTCAAGTCATCAAAGGGTACTTAAAGACAGTCTTTAAATCACCAGCAAAACAAAGTCATTCTTTGGATCTTCGGGGTTGTGGGAGTCTGAATTTCAGGTGCCACTGTTCAGTCTCAAGTGGAAAAGTTGCCTGCTTTAAAAAAAGAAAATTAAAGTTTATGCTGTATTTAGGTGTCAAGGATTGCATTGAATTCCTTTACTAAAGAATCATGATGCAGACTCCATGAAAAATCAGTGTAGTTTAGAATTCAGAAAACTCTTAGTCACTAATATATGGGTGGTGTATATTTGGTGATTACAGAAACTCAGATGTCTTTTGTATATTGTTATGAATAAGTTCATTTCCATCAGTTAAAAATACAGTGTTTGGAGAAATGCAGACACCACTAAGTAGATCACATCTATCCTGACATTGGTTAAGAATGCTAAACTGGATTTTTTTTCATGGTGAGGAGGAGGAAGAAGAAAACGATTAAGCAAGGCCAATTATTCTTCAGGCTGTCTGTTAATGCTGAATTATCAGGCATGGTAATACTTGAGGTCACATTTCCACTTTCACTAAGCTGTAAGCAATCAGAAAACTAGTAACTCACTGGAATAACTGAGGACAATTTTTTTATCTTTGTTATTTATTTGGAAATATTTAGTGGGGTAAATTGCTTTCCAGAACATCAGAAAAAATTTGAACACTGCCTTAGGAAAAGATGGACTGCAAAGTAGGTGATGTTTTCTGTGTAAAAAGCACGTGGGGAAGCGGTTGTTGTCTGTATCTGAGCAGTACTTGGTGTGTTGCTGGGATGAAGGGACTGAAGAACTTGCAGGGTATTAGATGTGATTAGAAGCTATATGGAATAAACAATGTGTTTATTTCCATGTTTTGAAAGTGCCATAAATTTACTGTTTGTTTACTGTGGTTGTAGCTAGACTTTTCTTTACTTCTGCAGCAGGAAGAAATTTAAGATTCTGTTATTATATTTGTATGTGCTTCAAGTGTGTGTTCTTGTAACAATCTTTCACCTTCTTTTCCTTCTCTTCAGCTTTTTCCTCCTCACCTTTGTATTCTAATCTTCTGCTTGTGGGAAGATGAGGAATGTGGGCTGAGTTTATGCAATGGAGTTTTAGAAACAATTGCTACAGAGACAAATCACTTCATGTGTTTTTTTGGTGATGGTAAAATAGAATATTGCTTAAAGGAGAGCTTAGTTTGGTTGGCTGACAGACCTTCCTTTTTGGCTAACGTAGAATTACACAGCAGGAAAACAAGTGAGGAGAGGAAAGATTTAAATAGGTGAGTGACAATGCACACACAAAACTGTGTGTGAATACGGTATTTTCCTTTCAAGGCCTTCTTAATTGAGTTCGTTTCTTCTCAGGTTCTATTCCTGTTTTTTCCAAGGGTGCAAGCAAACCAGCTGCACCCCTAGTATTTAGAATACTTTATTAAACAAAACAAACCAGTTTGGTTTGGTACACACGTTCAGACATCTCCTATGTCTCCCTCAGGTGTGTATCATGGAAAGCATTTTCAAAAGGGAGCTAGATCCTTGGGCCTCCTGCAGCCACTTTATAGTTTTCCTGGCATTAAGCAAACTTGTGGCCATCTTCAGCAGCTCTGTGAGGATTTCCCTGGGGTTGTATGCAGAGCTGCACTTCCTGGAGCGTACCAGATCTTTGTTAACTGTAGCAATTTGTGCCTACAAGGAATAGAGGAAACCTCCCTTGGTAGTTTCAATATTTGTCATGCAGCCACTCGGTCATCATTTGGGGACTGGATCCTATTGTATTAGGTGTTTTGCAAACCCATAATAGAACATAGTCCTTTTTCTAAAGAATTATGTTCCAGGTAATAGGTATAAATGGAGAATTGGCGGGGGGGAGGGGGAGGAAATGGGACCACTGAAACATGCGAACAAAGAGTGATCTTTGGAGGCATCATGTTACTTTGTTCTCATATGAAAAGACCTCAGATAAAACCGTGTGAAGGGAAAGTTGCATGGCACTGAGCAAATGAGGATGAATAGCAGTAACGACACTGATAGGCACACAGGAATGGGAAAATGGAGGAAGTCTAGAAGTAGAAATGTGGGAAGGAGGAAGATGATAACGACCTGTGACAAAGATGGAAAAAAATAGAAGAGATTGGGTGGGGAGAGAAAAGGTTATAAACAGCAGGGAGAGCAGGGAGGGGTGTAATTACAAAAAAGCAGTATGTGTTCACTGAGTATTCACAGTAGTTTTGCACACAGTTTATTGCATATGTAATCCTCTAGTTGTGAGAAGCCATTGGGAACAGCTTGTGCTCACTCCTTCTCACAAATCAGGCTACTTACTGAGATGACTAAATGAGGTTGTGCACCACTGGTTAAGCTGTATTGGATTAAATTAGCCTGCATTTACAGTTTTATCCCTGGAACAGTGCACAGTTGAAGGAATTTACTGTTCTGAAACCTACTTTTGCTTTGTGTGATTATTTCAAAGAGTGATACTGACATGGATGTTGAGGTGTGGCAGAACTGTTAGTGATAGACAGTTTAACAATAAAATTTTATTTCACAAGGCTTAAAAACAAGGTGGAGGAAATATGTTCATTGCCAAGGACTTATAATTAATTCCATATGGACCAAAAATACAGTTTCTCACAGAAGAGTGCCCGTGTTTGTGGAAAAGTAGAGCATTACCTGTTGTAAAAGCCTACCTAGAAATGAGGCTGAAAACCTGTAATCAGTCCTAGAGGGGTTGTTTGCTTGATTATGTTTTGAATGACTGTGAACTGTACACATGGCACTCTTTGGCTGTTTGTGTACAAGAAAAACAGCCTGGTGGGACACATGAGAAACATGTTGCAAAGACGGATGGTATCCCACTTAGGTGTTCTGGAGCAGTGATGTCACTCTTAAAAATGTGGTGTGCAGGAGAAGAAAAGCAAGACTGCTACTAGTATTCCAGATGAAAAGTTTGTTGTCTTTATGCATTAGTGTCTATCTGCAGGGCTGAAATAGCTTGAAGGGGATGCAAGGATGAAAAGTAAATACTTTGTAAAAGAAGTAAATACTTCTTTACATGCTGACACATTTTATGTGAAATATCTTATTTATTTGGTGTTCTAGTGCTATGGAAACACAGTACAATTGTTGTGATAAAGACTTATGAACACAACAGGAATTTGAGCAGATAAAGATATTGAAGTGCATGTTTGGGGGTGAGATTGGGGTTATTGGGGTTTCACTAACTCTACTTCAGCAACAATTTCAAAATGTCTCCTGTGCTGTAAATTAGAAACTACTCTAATTAAGACCATCTGGAAGCTCAAAGAGGACTGGAGGTCACTGGAGAACACCAAGGTGCAAATAATATATTTATTTGCTTTTCAGCTTACTTTTCAGGAAAGAAACTCTCTCTACAAAGCACTATGTTGAATAGAATGAAATCATTAAAGGTTATTTTTCAGTCACATTTTTTTAATGTTGCACAGCCTTAGAAAAGAGGAACAGGCATTTTGACTTAACTGTATTTGGGGAGAATATTGCATATATGTGCATGTTTCCTTTAGCTGGTGAACAGTTGAAATTTAGACTTCATCTTTAGCGGTACTAAACAGAATGTACAGGACAGTGCAGAGGGCTGGGGGTATTTTCAACACCTGCTCTTCAAAAAATATAAAATTATAAGGTGAAGTAGGTTCAAGTTGAACCAAAGCTAGAGTGTGTGTGTTCTGTGTGTGTGGGTGGCATGTTTCAAGATGGCAAGGTAAAAGTGGTGTTTCATTCAACATGAAGTGATTGTCTAGACACAAAATACTTCATTTTGGACACTTTTCATGGAGAAATGAATGAAAAGGCAGACTCTAAACTGCTCGGGAAGTATCTCCTTTCATCTAAAAACTTGGACTTTATGGTAGGTGCCCTGGGCATGTTAGATGAAGCCCAGATATCCCACATATCCACAGTGCTGTAACTGTGAGCTATTGCATAAAGAGGAAACGGTTCTAGCCTCTGAAGGTGGTTTTATGACACTGTCTCTTAGTTTGTTTCTTTTTTCTCCAGACAAAATTAGTCAGTGAATTTGACCTGTATTCATTAATCATTTCAAGATGGCTGAAACTACGTGTTTACTGAGGAAAACCCTGCCTGCTTGAGCCAGATGCCCTCATCTCGGTTGCAAATGGAGAAGAGAGAATAACTCTATGAAACAGTCACTGCTTCACAAGATCAGGCCCCACATTACTGTCATGCTGTTAGAGGGAATTGGATTGAACAGCCTTTTATCTGAATTTTTCACACTTATTTCTCTAGTGTAGCTTGTGGAATCTGTAGCACTGAGGGCATTGTGCTGTTGAGAGCTGATTTTCTTTATTTAGATTCAATAGTTTGCTTACCCTGCTCCAGAAGATAACTTCACACAGAAACTTGATCCTTGATAATTGGAACAGGAAGCATTTTAAATCTTGTGGATATGAAGGATGATAGTGTTGCTCTGTTTCATGTTAGCTTAATACTGGAGAATTTATTTTAATGTAGCTACTAATAGCATGCTGAGTTTGCATTTGTATTCCATGGGCTGTGTGTCTGTGTGCAAACATGCATGTGTGACTTAAAGAATTTTTATTCTTCTTTTATAGAGAATGTGTGCTAGGATCAGATTATCAGCTAAAAGGAACTGAGATACTTTCTCCAACTTTAATGGCACTATACTGATTTAAATCAGCTGAACTTTTATCTTTGAAATCACTGGCTCTTTAGTTCATATTCTCCAATGTTAAGTCTAAACTTATTTGATTAATACTGTCATAAAACTTGCAACTGTACTTGGGCATTTGCATGGGTCAGTTGGGTTGGCAGGTACAATGTTACTGGAACTGATGTGGAGATGTATGGTTTTTATAAATTCATACAGCATGTATGTGCATGTCCCTGGAGCAGCATAGAAAATGAGTCTTTCTGTGATGAGGGGGAGAGAGAGAGAAGGATAGATGTGGGACCTGTTCATTACATCATGTGAATAGTTTGTTCAAAGTATGAACACAACAAGCTATATTCATGATGTGATGCTTTGTTCCTCATAGCACTGTGAGGAGCATATATGTTCTCTTCTCCATGCATCTGAAATTAATTTGCAGACTTTCAAAACCTATTATACATAGTCTAGGGCATGTTTTTCTCCATTAAATCAACGACAGTCCAAGCTAACTCCACTGAAATCTGTGGCACAGCTAGGAGCAGAGGGTGAATATTTATGAACTGTTTTTCTCTGGAAGTTAAGTACCATCACCCCTATTAAGAATGGGGGCAGATGCAGATGTTGCATTTTTCAAGAGAACCCTAAAAGAAGAGACAGGTGGAGCTCTAGAAAAATTTTGTAATTGTCACTATTGAAGACAGAATTCCCTCTAATTTTTGAAAGGAACAGGATAGCTCTGTTTCTGAGGCAGTGCATGGCTGTATTCCTATATGGAAATTTCTGTATTGCTTATGCTTTGTCACAGAGCATTCTTCTGTCAGTAGTGGTATGTGCAGGTTCCACTACAATAATAAGGATGTAGTTAAACTTCACTTTGAGTACCTAACATAAGGCATCCAACTCTATATTTGGACACTTACATAAGCAGTTGATTTCACAGTGTTCCCATTGATTTCAAAGGGAAGATGTATCTTTTTATGTATGTGTAGATGCCTGACACTTGGCATCCAAATATTTTAAAGAAATATATTGTCACTGATGTGTATAGCACATGTACTTAAACATGCGTAGGGCCAGAGGTCCTGCCTTCAGGAACCTGCCTGAATAGATGCAAGACAGAATACGTGAGTGTGGAAAGGTAAAGCTCTAGATATTTTATCAACAGTGTAATCTTTTATAGGGACGTGAATTTCGTTCACCAGGGTCTACCAAAGAGAAGGAAGGTGTGCATTGCTGATTCCGAAAGCCTGCTTACAATTTGTATGTTGACCTTTTTCAGGAACAGTTTATCCATACATAAAGGAATGTAATGCTGACAAGTTTAATAAAACTTGGCTGAACTGCTTTAAAAGAAGTGATTGGGGAAAAAAATTAAGATGCAAAGACTGCTTTTTCTTTGCAAATAACTTAGAAAGTTTATTCCTCATGCTTTGTTTTCTGTCTGCCACCGGGTGTAACTTAAAGGCTGTCGCTTTTTCCCCCCTTTCCTTTATATTATTTAATTTGAATGTGTAACACTCATGCAGTAAATTTTCTGTTGAAGTGAATTCTGTCTGGCCCAGCCCTGCAAACATTCATATGGTGTGTGCTCCTGAAGGCAGCTCCATTAAATTCAATAAATCAGTTCCTTTGCTCTGCATAAGGTTTACACAAACTGTATCAGACACGTATGGAGAATGATAGCTGAAAGGTCCTTTTGTTTTATGATCAGGTTTGGTTTGCCAGTATTGTGTTACAGCAGCTTTTCTTATCTGTTACACTGAATGTATTTTATATTTTCCATCTGGTCAGAAAACTGAATTCCCATTCTATGGAGAATGTTAATGTTTTTGAAGAAAAAAAATGTAGCACAGAGTAGAAGTTTACCACAAAGCTGCTGATCTGTAAAACTTTGACCTAGATGCAGTGAAGTATTTCATGGAGATATTGTTGAATTCTTTCATTTTAATCTTACTGAACTGCTTTAGGTGTTTCATTTAGTTAAGTGTTCAGTGCTACTAATAATTCAAGATTAATTCTACAGTTTGCAATTGGGAATGAAATGAAACTATTTTGGAAAAATGTTCTGATATTTTACATGTATATGTATTTGCATGCTTGTTTTCATTTTCATTGTTCCTGATATGAAATGAGAAAACGGAATTCAATTCACATATCACAATTAACAAGGAGAGATACAGGGATGTGAGCATAAAATATTTTGATATAACTACTTATTTAATGGAAAACTGTTTGTGGCAAGATATTTTGATTGGTGCAGCTTAATACATACATTATGCTCATCTGTCCAGTCAGATCAATTCTGTATTGTTTGCTAGGAAAGTAATATAACTTTTAGAGAATGTGTGTTAATTTGTTAGTAACTTAAAAGGGCCAGGGTTGGCCAACAACACAGCAGGAAACAACCATAGCACAAATTTCATCTAGACAACCCTCTTTCTGCTGCATTTGCATTTTCTTTTCTTTGCCGGAAACAGTTATATCCTGATGGAGGCTAGTTAATGTTAAAGATTCAGCTTTTATAATGAGATTATCCTCCTGGGGTTGATTTAAAAAAAAAAAAAAAAAAAAAAGCAAAAAAAAAAAAAAAAAAAAAGCACTTGCCTTATATTGTGGTTCATGGAGATAGGAGAAAGGTCATCAAGGATGATGTGAAGCAACTGTCTTGCTGAGCCTCCTTGGGAGAAAGGAGGGAAATAATGTTTTTCCTGATTTTTAACAGAGATTGAATTTATTCAGTATGTATAGTTATTGTGGCAGCAGTAATAGCAATGATAGTAATACTAAATATCTGAAGCCTGAATCACAGTGCATTTCAGAGTACTTGATAAAATATGTACGTATCCCTTCACTTAGCATTGGAAGAAGCTGGCTTATTCATCTATGTTAATGAAGTATATAGGTATATAAGTGCATATGTACCAGACTTAACTTGAGGCTTCTCAGTGGTGTGGGTAACACTCATCTCATGGTAGCAGCACACTGGACTCTGCCTAAGGTGCACAGGCTGGCTGGAGAAGCTGGATTAATTCCCTGCAGGTGAGAGCCCTGAAAAGCCAGAGGGATTTTCAATGGCTACAGTGGTGGAGGGAGATGAAGCATGGCAGGTGGGACCCGGGGGTACGTGGGAGGCTTTGAAGAGGGATGGAGTTATGGGGATAAATGTGTGTCCCTCCCGCAGTGTGCCCACCCCTCCTCTCACCTTCCCTGGGGCATGGGTCTCCGTTGCCCTTTTCCAGCCAGAGAGCCCCAGGCTTCCCGCTCTCCCATGGGCACTGGTTTGCCTGCTCTCTGCCTGCCTCTTAGAACGCACCTGTAGAAAGGAAGGGTCAGAGGTGGGAAGCCAGGGGAGTACCCTGGCCAGGTAGGGGAGTTTTCCTGAGGTTACTGGGAAGAGAGAAAGGATGACAGTTATTCCTGCAGCACTTTTCTGCCCCTTGCATGTTGTCCCCTTCCTCGGAAGGAGCAGTAGTCTGTCAGTTGGTAGGGTACGGCAGCAGACCTCTGTCTCTTCAAGCATAGGCAAAGGAAGCAAAATGCTGCCTCTTCAGGCTGTCCCCAGATGTAGTTCTCTGCTCTGCTTGTGCCTTAAGCCAGCTCTGATGTCTGCCATGGAAGCAAACTAATGAAAGAAAATAACCTGGGAACTTTATGAAAATGTTTTCAAATCTATAGCTGTGCAGAGTTTAAATTGCACCTAAATTCTCACATGACAAGTGGCAACCTTAACAGAGCAGTTTGCCTGCAGGCCATGCTGCAGAACTGCTTTAGTATGAGCTTTGAATCATCAGCGTTAGCAGTTGTAGCTCTCTGGTTACTCTGAAGAAGTCATAACCCAGAGGAACTGTTTGTGAGGTCTTATGAAATCATAGCATCTCACAGTCTATGGACTACCTCTTTCTTGTGATGAAAGATTATTTCATTGTTATCAGCGTTAAAAAGATGCACTTTCTAAGAAAACGGACTATAGTATAACAATCAATATAATGATCAGAGGATTATCTGGAACCTTGAAATAAAGAACCTGAGAATTTTTCAGCAGCCTGTCTTCATAATATACTATCAGAAGTGATTTGATCCACTGTTGATCCTTATTTCAGAAATTATTTATGCAAATGTGTCTCTCCACTTTTTTATGCTGTAATGATGTTCATCTGAATAGTCACCTCCAGCAATCCAGAGTTCTTATTCTCTGTAAGAAATATATCACATTAAAATATCTTTGTGTGTAACTATCTGGTTACCAACCAAGAAACAGAGATACTGTCGTATTTCCAGGACTCTGATACGAGTTGTGAGTAAAACAGAACACAACGTAAGTTATTCTCTTAGTATGACTGATCCAGTTCATACTAATTCAAGGTTTGTTATGGCAGATCTGTTTTCCAGAATGGCAACTGTAACTGCAGTGATCGTGCTTTCTACTATTTGATTGATCTGGACCTTAACTTACAAGGATCTGAAACAATGTTAAGTTATTTTTTTCTTTCTAGTGAAGAGGCGTAACTATGGTGACTTGCAGCAGTCGTAGCATTCCTTCATTTGACTGTTGCTTGGTAGTTGAATTAGAATGGCAGAAACTGTGTGTGGGGGGGTGTTTGTTGTGTGTGTGTGTTAACTCTTTCCCTGGTCTGAGGATATTAAATAGGAAGGATATTAAATGTCCTGAGTCAGATTATTGCTTAATACAAGTTGGAGTAATGTCACTGAAGTCAAAGCATTGATCGGCACTTGCTGAATGTGTTTCTATAACCCCAGTGCTGTGCAGAAGGGCATCAATTCCTCTCTGATATACCAGTGTATCACTACTGATTTTTATAATTAAACTTTGATTTGCAGCTGTCAGCAAGGGGAATTTCTGCATGATAATAAGCTAATTCTCATGAGTAACAATTTATTTTGAACAGTCTTTTTATTGTCAAGAAAATTGTGATATTTGAGGACTGTCAAACTCTAGTTACATAGTTCAGATTAGAGAGTATTCTTTGGGTAAAAATGGAGGTTTTCTATATTCCAATTTTGCTGTAAGCCACTTCATTTGGTGCAGAGTTTCATAGAGCAGATATCATTTATCAATAAGCTCCGACTTTCTGAATTTATGAGTTGTACAGGTCCAATGGGCAGGGATTACTGTTGGCCAAGGCTTTTAAAAGGATCTGGGAAAGTTACAGAGTACTCTCAGTACTGAGAGCTTTAAACTGTGATTTAAAATGCCCTGCCAGCCTCAGTTTCTCAGCAGTCAGGAGACTACAGAAGAGCTCTTGTTAAAAGAAAATCAATTTTAGATGTCTCTAGTGCAGTGCTTGAATAAACTACATAAAACTGGCTTTTTGACAACAACAAAAAGTGTAGCTGGTTATATACAGGCATCAAGCAGCACTCTGAGAAGATAAGTGGGTGCCATGCCAAAAGTTCAGATTCTTTGGGAAGACTGGTCCCATTTTGAGTAAGCAGTCAGAGCAGTTACAGGTAATTTTTAACCTATTATTCTACAGTCACATCCTTTCTTTTGAAATGTAAACCGTTCAAGAACTTAAATGCAGAGCAGAGTAATACTTTCTAGAGGACTGAGATATCAACTTGCTAGTTTTACTGACTTGTGTCAAATGTAATACCTTGACTTTTTATTTAGGCTTTAAACTCTGGCTGTGGGCTAGACTGTGCTTTTTGCTGGGTGCCTGAGTTGAGGGAGCGATGCCTAGAGGAAGCCCCAGAAACACAAAGATAGCGCTAAGAGATGCACCTTCTTTGGTGTTGATACTGCCCTAAGAGTTGTATTAATGTGTAGAAAGGTACAGAATTCTTCTATATGTTCAGCGTCATGTGGGTGCCTGTGTTGCAGCTATGCAAAGGAGTATTGTCTCTGTGTAGACACTCGCACCACTTTGCAGCAGCAAGATCTGGAGGGAGGCCCTGCTGCAAAATCCAAGTGTTCTGGTAAGTCAGGAAGGTTTATGGGGTGGAAAAGTGGAAGGAGTAAAGCAGTGTCCTCCTTTGACAGAACAGCCAGAGAGCAGATTCATAGCAGGAATATGCCATGCTTTCTAGCAGGTTACTAAACAAGGCTAACTTAGGGTCTGGTATATATTTTTGAGATCTTGAATGAGCTTAATATTTTAGTTTGGGCTTATGTAATACATAGGCTTGATCCTGCTCCTTCACACTGATGTAATGAAGGATGGATCTACAGCGCTCTTTGAAAAAGTGGTTGTATAAAATATCCTGGCTGACTGGGGGGTGGTAAATAACAGCAATGAGGAGGAGAATGCAATGTGTCTTCTGTGGACCTTGGGCAGGTTTTGTAGGCTTTGCTACTGATAGCTATGTGGTGTTTTTGCTGTTTTTTTTTTTCCTTGTCATTATCAGTCTAGCCAGTTTCAAACTAGCTTAGGTACGCCTACACATGTTGCAGTTGTATTGTGAGAGTGGAGTTGCTCTTGAGTGATTAGTTGTTATATAACTAATAGCAGAGTTGAATAACTGTCCAGAGTTATGAAGAATGTAAAATTGTTATCCAGGATTATGTCCTATATAGGAAAGCTGAGTGAATAATGTGCACTGAAGAGTTTACATGAGTAACTCTTCCTGTTTTATGGTAAGTCATAACTTTCTCCATATTTTCAATTGATATAAAAATTTTGCCTTTTGTACTTAGGCTACTATACATGTCTGATGCATGAACATTTTCTGTTCAAACTTCAAACGATGTTGGATGTCACTATGCTGGACATAGTGCATGCTAGATACATTCTTGCTGCCCTGTTGGTGTCTGGAAAACCAGTTCTAAAAGGCTACTGTAGATCTGGAAAGTGCTGAAAATGAACAGTGAGGGTATGTTCAGAGAAGGGAGAAAACCTCCCATTTGAAGAGGGACTGAGACAATTGATCTGTGCTTAATGTTAAATGTTAAGCTTCTCTTCTAACTGGGACTCCAATTTTTCCAATTGTAGCCTGTATATATACTGACCTGTATTCTTTTCAACACATTTTGATTAGTTATGTCAAGCTAGAAGCCTAAAATCAAAGATGCAAATGTCTCCCTATTGTGTGTGCTAATCTTTTTTTCCCCCCCTCTATCTTTGTATTTGGCTTTTAAATCCAAACACCAATTTTGGAGAACACTCATTAAAGACAGAATGAGAGCTGTGAGTAGAGAGCTGTGTCTTAGGAGGCTGTGGGACTGAATTCTGGGTGTGGGTCTGCATGATCTAGTAAAGCCTTGTAAAGAGTTGTGAGCCTTTGGGTTCTGTGTGTGTCTCAGTGTGGGCCGCTGTCAACTATTGGCAAATCCGTGACATTGGTAGCGACGGGGAAGTGGAAGGCATGGCTGTCTACATTTGGATGGCCCACATCCTCCATCAGTCTACTACTTCCTCTTTCTTTCTTAAGACTGTAATTAGCACTTTTTTATGACTTTGAAATATTAGAAGAGAATCATGCTGGATAGTAATGTAGATGCTTGAACTTTTTTGGGAACATTCTTCTTGCATAGCGGTGGTGCCAGCTGCTTTGGCTCCGTCTGGTCAATGCTCTTTTCTTTTGAAGGTTTTAGAAATGCACACTTGTAACCAAGACATCAAGGCTATTTTAAGTGCAAACAGTAGTAGAATAAGTGGCTGAATTAAAATGCTTTGTTCTTCAGTAATAAGCAAAAGTTTTATGGCTTGCCCTACCCCCATAGTCCCTCTACAACAGAATAACTAATATCCTATAAAATAAACTATTACAATAATTAATGCTTTATGGCTACTAACTCTTGCATCTAAATCCACTGAAAATGTAGGTAATTAAGAAGATCTGCCATACAGTGTTTTCATGAGGTATGTGATTCCCCAAACCTTACTTAGTTTGTCAACTTAGCATTTCTTGATAGTGTGTCTAACTGAATGCTTGCCACCTTGATTCACAATATGCAGTACAGCACGTATGCATGTTCTGATAATACAAGCAGCATACTTATTAAAATTCTATTACTGAGGCACACAGAACCCAGAGGCTCACAACACAGCCAGTTTCATTCCATTGCATTAAAGAAAACTGACTTTTTGTAAGAGAAAAATTCTTGGATAACTTTGATTTTAAAATCTGGTTCACTTTGGAAAAGTAACTTAAGTTAGTAGGCTAACATACTGGCAATGTGTTTGCTCATGTGGTCTGCTGTAGACTTGTAGTTTCAGGTGCTTCAGACTGATTATTTAGCTTTTGGAGATGAAAGTTGTACTGTGGGCACTTGTGCTGTTGAGGTACTTTTGGTGTCTGTCTTTGAGGAACACATATCAGATAATGAGAGACTGACAAAAATAATATAAAACTATATATTTTTCCTGAGAAGCAGTGGAAAGAGACATTGCAAAGGCTCAGGTGAGGCTCATCATGAGAAAACTAGCCAGCACTGTCTTCAGTGTGTTGTTCTGGATGCTGGTAATACTGAAAGAAATTTAAAAAACCTCCATATTAATCATATATTGTATGTTTAAAACTAACTGAGTATCACAGTCATCTTGCATTGATTTCATTGTGGATCTGTTGTCTGATTTTTGTAATGTATATGAAACAGAAGACTGTTCTGAAATAAATTACCATGTGAGGATGTTGTTTTGATGTGGGAGGCAAAAGTAGGTATTCTGTGGCAAATTAACTTTTGTAACGTTAATATGACGCTGTGTCAAGTGCAATGTTATCCCAGCATAATAGTGCATTGGTGCCATGCTGCCCTGTGGCAGGTTTGTTCTGGTAATCTGTGGAAATGAGTCAGTTGCAGAATAATGAAATCCCTCAATCCAATTCCTATGAAGCCTGTGGAAACAATCCTATAGCATAATAAAGCTTAGATTAGCGCTAGACTGTTTCATGTCTAGAGAAAGGAGCTGCTATAAATTTTACTGGACTTGGATGTCAGTAAGGCCTGATTACTACCCATATGGTAATGCTTATTTGTGGTGGTTGAAGAATGAGGATCCCAAGCTACCAAGATAGTAGAACTACATAATTTAATATTTCTTACATCTATTCTTTCAAAAAAAAAAAAAAAAAAAAAAAAAAAAAGTCTTTCCAACCTGCTTTATTTGTGGAATGAATCATTTTACTCCAAGTCATTGCTCTTCACATATATAAATATCAGGATAGTGGTGTCAGAGCCATTATTTGTGAAGTACCTAATGCATAAATAATGATCTTTTAAAAAAGCTTATAAATGCATTGTTTGAAGGAAATAATGGTGTTTTTTCCTTTATAGAAATCTGTGTTGATAAGGAATCTATAATTCTTGAGCTTTTTAAACTCAATAAGTAGCTGTCAGGCAAGGTATTCAGCTCGGATTTTATGTATGTGAAGTTTAGTAGTTCATTTAATATTTCTTCTCGTCTTTGTGGTACAGAGAGTCCAAAGGGGAGGCTAGAAGAAAAAAGCCTCTGCAGTACTTGCTCTGTGCAGTAGTGGATGGCTTCTCTGAGGACAGCTTTTTCTAATGCTGACTAATAACACTTTTTAAAGAGAAGAAAATTTCTGTAATGTAGTTTCTGTTAGCATACAACTACATTGTCACATTCCAGGATGCTCAAGAGAAAATAATCTGTTTTAGTCCTGGCCCAGGCTGTCTCCAATCTCTCCCTTTTTTTGCCCATTGGGAAACTCAGTGTTCTGCCCACTGCTTCTGTGTGTCCCTAGAGGATACAACTAAACACTTCATTGGTAGCTATCTTCCATGTTGAAAAGACAGGTATATTTTTCAACTTCTACACTGATGCCCTGTGATCATAGTACTGAGGAATTACATGGAAGAGAACAGGAACATCACAATGTCATGGCATAACGCCTTGGTGTATATGTTGTGCTGGTCCTCTATCCCAGAAAGGATGTGGCAGAACAGGCAGAGTGATATGACTGAAGCTATCAGACTCATTCTGTGTAAGGAATGACTAAGAGTCTTCAAGCTGAAGGATTCATATATGCTGTAGAGGTCTGTAAAATCTCAATTGATCCAGAGAAGGGTGAATAGAAAATGACAGTTCACTGCAAGGACTAGAGGTCATCAAATAAAGCTGGTTTGTTCATGGCAAATGAAGTATTGAGTGACTTTCTTACAACCCGTGGCTCATCTGTGGAAGTCCTTGGCACAGAAGATGGTTGCCAAAGGTGCACCTGAGTTCAAAAATGGTCTTCACAAATCTATGGAAAAAATGCCCATCAAGGTCTGTCAGGCATAGACCTTTGGTTCACAGACTGCCTGGGCAGCAGGTACTTTCACTTATAATACTGGTACTTTTCACTTACAATGTTCAAAGAACTATATAATGGATTACAAATGTCAATACTGCATTGCAGATGGAGTTTCTAAAGAGCAAAGGGTCAAATTTTGAAGTGCTGTCTTTGTTTTATTAACATAATATAGGATTAACACTGTACATGCAGAAGTTAAAATTATGCCCTGGTATAAGCTGTGTAGGTATCTTTCTGTAATGGGCCGATTTGCTCAGAAATGACAACGCATGGGTGATACGAGCTGTTAAGGGGAAAAAGCCCATCATTCCTATTTGTGCCTCTAATCTTATGTTCATAAAAGTGGTTGTCACTGAAAAGCAGGACAGGAGATTTCCTCTTTGATGGAGGGCTCCTGTGCAGAGAAACTGTTTGGGTGCCTAATTTAGATTTTAAAGGGAGGGAATCATCTGCGTAAGAGTTAGATGTCTAAGTAATTCTGTATATCTGGAGGTAAGTATCTTGATGGAAGTCACACCCATGAATCAGAGGTGAATTTGAAGTGATGAATTTGGAAGCTTCAAATTTGAACTTGATCTAGAAAATTGCGTAAGCCTGTGTTAGGCAGAAAGCTTGACTGAACACTTACAGTGGTTCCAACTGTTAGTGTATGGATTGGTCTCTATAATCCAAATTCAGTCTAGTGGTTTTCTGTTCTC
Organism: Dromaius novaehollandiae; assembly: GCF_036370855.1. NCBI lineage: Eukaryota > Metazoa > Chordata > Aves > Casuariiformes > Dromaiidae > Dromaius > Dromaius novaehollandiae. The sequence goes on along the minus strand of NC_088101.1, from coordinate 21,720,338 downwards.
TGAATATAACACTTATGACACTGCATGCTGCAACAATTACAAGATTAAAACTTCAGTACTGGATAACTCTCCATTAACCAGCGCAAGCTGCCAAGTTACTTTTCTAGCGTAGAGGTTTAAAGTGGATGTTAAAACTCAGTATTTGCAGTCCTTCTGCAAGTAAACTAAGTATTTGAATTCTGCTTTTGGAAGCAGTGTCTTCCAAGTCTTGGATATTTGGGAGGACTTACCTTAGTGGCAACATTCAGTGCTTGACATATACAGAAGTGGTCAGATTTCTTGAGTTTGATTGTATAGTAATTCTCAAAGACTCAGGTTAATTTCTCTGACTTTAGAGGTATATTTGTTATTTCCATGCCTTTTTGTAAAAAGAGCACAACATAAAGAGGAGTTGGTCAAAAGACACTTACTTCTGTGGTCCCAGCTACTGCATGTTGCTCTTGTAATCAAGAGCTCCATAGCATTGGCTACTGTGGCTACTTTTATATTTGCCCTTTCATAACAATAGAGTAGAACTAGAAATACATGGTGAAGTATGTGCTTTCGGCTCCTATGCACATGCAGGCCAAACTAAATTCTGTTTCTCCTTGTATTAGTAGTAGTGCTTCCAAATATGAAAGGAGTATTCTCATAATTCAGGAATAAACTTAGAATATGTGAACTCCAGAATAATAGTGCATTATATGGCATGCAACCATCATTTTGCACTTGTGTAAGTTGCAGAAGATTTAGATTCTGTTCCAACCTTTATGACAGAAGTTATTCATGATCCTGGCTAAGTCAAGAAATGAATTTTCCTCTACTGTAGTTACTTGACCATTTGAGCAGAGATAATGTTATTTCAGTACTCTGTGAAGTTAAGTACTCTGTGCAGTAAAACTTGGTTTCATTCATGTTTGTTATTGACAGGTGCTGTGGAGGTTTCAAACTTAACTTTAGTCAGTTCTGTGGAAATAAACTGATTATGGTTTGAAAAAAAATTTTAGTGCCATTTGAAACTTGTAGAATCACAAAATTGGAGAATAAAAATTATGTATTCTCTTATAGAAACTTACAGCTATTTTAGAGGCCTTAATAGGCAAAAATGGCCTTATCCAGTATTTTGTTTTTCAGGTACTGTTCTTATATTGAGATAGTATTCCTTTTTTTCCTATACTTGGGGGGGGGGAGGGGGGGAAGAGCTGCTGTGTTTTTGCCAGTGACATTACCAATATTTGCTCCCCAATTAATTTAAAGAAACTTTTGTAGTATTTTTTCATAAAACAAAGGAAAATCTATGTCACTTAGTATGCCAAAAGCCTTATGAATATCTTAATCTTTGAGGTCTTACAATACAGTGGAATATGAGATAGTCTTTTTAAATGAAATGTAAGAATTATTGATTATCAAAAGCCAGAAAGCAGTAAATCAAAGAATGTGTCTTATTCCTGTGTGGCAGCATATATTGTTGACTAATTGCACGACTCAGAACATTTAGGAGATCTCAAAATTAAAAATGAGCAAAGTTTTAAAACTACATGGTGCATAAGTGTTTCTGCCAGATCCTGCCATCAGAATGTGAGTGAGTAAAATTATTTAGCTTCCCCCCTGCACTCTTTTAAAGCTTAATGAATTTTCAAGTCTTGCTTAGACATTGCTGTTTTAAGGAGAAAAATCTAGTTTGAGCTCTTCTATCCTCTTGTATGATTATTTTTTCTTCTCTTGAAATGACACTATTTGTTGAGAATTTTTGTTTGTTTCTAAATGTTTCTGAATTATTGGTTTTCTCCTATTGAATGGAACACAGATTTAAAAAGAAAATAATAGTGATTAAAAACTGGAACTTACCCTGTGATTCGGTGGATTTTCCACCACTTGACGCACTTAAATCAAGATCAAATGACTTTATAAAAGATATGCTTTATCTCCAGTATAAATTATGGGACTGTTGAAAGCATCACTGGGTGAAATTCAAGTGGTCAAACTAGACAGATAATCATAATGCTTTCTTCCAGTTTTAAATATCTGAATCTGTCAATACTGCTGGGCTGTTTGTGAACCAGTTCATAGTTCTTGAAAAAGTTCATGCAGTATGCATTAAGCTATCCTGACAGCCATAAAAGCATAGTCCTGGGACAGAACTCCTACTGATGCCTCAATTAGGGCCTGAATAAGAATTTGCTTTCTGGAATAAGACCTAACAAAGTGTGAATTGTGCTGCATAAATGCATTTGCAGTGCGGGGTTAGGCAGGAGGTCAAAGGATGAGTGCCATTCACATAAATATGAGTGCGAAGTAAAAGAATTAATTTTGGTTGACTGTGCACAAAGGGATCCATAGAACTATTAATCCCAGCAAGCTGTTCATTGCTACTTGCTCTTGTAATAGCTATAAACTTTTTTTTTTCTTTTTTGAGGAGCACTGAGAAAGTAATTCTGACTAACAAAGCTTTTAAAATGATCTGCCTCTCTCAAATATTTTTTTCAGTACATTTTTGGGTCACGTTTTCAAGAGTGCTCAACTTGCATTTGTTAACAAACTAAAGTGTTAGACTTCCAGAGTGCCCAATGATAAGGTGCTAAGTGGGGGACATCTTGAAAATTGATTTTATTTACTTAAATAGTGGAACAGGAGCGGTTAAAGCACTGAGGAGTTCTGGAAACCTGCTTCACTCTCAAAACCTGCTGCAGAGTCGATGTGTGATTTGAACTTGTACTGGGGCTTCGTCTTGTAACAACCTAGTATAAAACTAAATGGCCCTTAAAGAACAGCTGTATGACGTACCTCTACTTCTCTGTCATGTTTTAGTGAATAGTCAGATCTCCCATTACAGCCGACCTATCTGCAGTTCTCTGAAGCACAGGACTGCCCTTAAGTAGGCAGTTGCAGTGAATTTATAGTTTAGGTTTTGTGTCACTAGAATGGTTCCTAGACTTAAGGATGAACCAGTGAATTTAACTCCAGTATCCCTGGGTGCCTGAATGGGAGAGTATGTTAACTTTTCTGGAATATAAGACAGGGAGATTGGTTAGTACACTCAATTTGTGTCTAGCAATAACGGACTGTGTAAACATTTTGTGACATTTCAGCTGACCTACAGCTAGGCCGGGCCAGAGGGATACCTCTTTGGAAATATGTAGTAAACTGCTACGTTAGTTGAGGAAACTCGGTCCACAAGAAACTGGTGTGTAGGTGTGTAATTCTACCTTGAGGGTAGCATTGTTTCCTGATGTGTAACTTGTTGTACTTAATTGTTTCACAGATCATGATGATGCCTTGTTACAACTGGTCATACTGAAACCTGATGCAATTGGGCCAATAAAGTGTTGAAACAACTCGGGGGTTAAAGAATGTTGTATGCTTGTGACAAAGGAAAAATTAGTTCCATCTGCCCAAATTAAATGTTGATTTAGACCTCATTTTCTGAAATGTAAACCATGCTTTTGAGAGAACTGCTCAGTAAATAATTTTGGTTTTAGTATGTGGATTTAGAAATGAATTGGAGAAAACTTCAGGGTCCATCTTGTCATCCTTGCTCGGAAAAGGTTTCATTCAATTGAGCAATGTATTTCAGCATAAATATATACAATAAAACCCCTTTGCCACACACAGCACTTTGTATACCTGATAGAAGGCTATTAAACTCAAATTTGATGCACTGGCAGAGTTAGCTGAGTTTTGTTTAACATAATTAAAATTCTGTGGTCAACTTTTTTTCCTGCATTCCACAGCAAAAAAGCCAGTGTGTGCTTTGTGAATAGGCTTTGCAGGCAATCTGTTTGTCTCTACTGAATTGCTTTTGTTTTTAATAGATCTCTTCTGTATGGTCATTTCTGAATGTCTCTTCAGTATGAGTTAAACTGCTAATACAAGTACCTAGAGTGATCTGGAGGTCTGTTCAATCTGAAGGAGCCTTAAGATTCAAACAAGGGTCTACTGAAGAGCAAATCAGTTGATGGTTAAGGCAAAATGTAATGAGCCAAATAAAGAAAGCATAGTTCACATAACTGACATCATGTTATAATATCTCCCAGACAACACAGTGCTTCATGACGTGTTTGCATTTTTTTCCTCCTATAGACACAAAGATGTCAATTGACTTGAGTGCTCCAAAGGCCGAATTTGCAAAGGTAATTGGGTGCTTAAAGGTAGAGCTAGAAATTTCTTTCTTAGATTAAAAAATAATGGTTAGGTACTACATTCCTGTTCATGATTTTAGAGATAACTATTTGCATCTCTAGATATTGAAATACTTTAGGAGTCTGCTATGGAATATCTGACAGGCAAAAATGATGTTTCATTTTCTGTGAGGTCTGTCAGCCACCCTTTGCCTGCTACACAAAATACATCAGTGCGATAAGAGGTGAGAAGAAGGTGGAAGCTGAAGAACTGGTGTTACTGAGGTTGTTTACCACAGTGAGCAATTCGTTTGACACGTTTGTTGCTTCTTTATGTTGGTATGATGCGTAGGATGAAAAACTGACTGTCTAGTGTTTAAAACATCACTTAATTCTTGATCTCTGACATTCTTAGTGTTTGTGTTCACAGCCGCTGTATAGAGAGAAGTTTTAGGTGTTCCAGTCTCGCACAGCCTCCTCTCAAATGCCAGCATCATTTAAGAAGCTTTTTACCAGCTATTTGCTTTGAAGGCAAGCAAGAACTGGCTGCCATTCTCTCGCAGTGGCACCCTACTCCCTCAAATGGTGGTGGGGTAACTTCTGGTCAGTCTGCTCCTGCTGCTTTTTATAGGCTGGATTCTTCCTGTTGAAGAGAAGGTGTTCTTGAAAGGCTGTAGGAAGGAACAGTATGGCAGGGTTTCCTTTCCCAAGCTCTGCCAGTATCCTGAATATCACACAAAAAAAATGAAGTGACATCTGTATTAAGGCAGAAAAGCCACCTGTTGCTTTAGCTCTTTTCCCTCTGCTTCCCAAGCTGGGTGTTAGTGTTTGCACTCCCTATGCCTGTTTCTCAAGCAGTCACTAAAAAAGCTCTGCACTGAATTGTGTGCAAGTTGGGGAGAAATCGATGGCTCGAACAGCTAATGCAGCCTGTGGCATGAGGAGATTTCTGCTGAGTGAACATTTGTTTACATACTCGCCCCACATTTGAGTCCTGTCTGAAGAATTCTCATGTGGATACAGATCACTTTATATAGGCAAGAATCCTGTTAACTAAAGCACTATAGGTAGACAGACCTTTTTATTAACTTTGTTTTTGTTGTGACTTACGATGTGGCTTGGCACTTAGCTTCCATCATCACTGTATGTTAAACATGATTTTATGCCGGTAACTTAGAGTAATGCTGCATCAGTGTAATAGTACTGATGGAGAACTCTGTGTCCAGGGAGTGCCAAATAAATCTTACAGCAATGGTGAGTTATATAGTGGCCAGGAAAATAGTTCAGCTATTTAGGTTGGATGTCTTAAAGGAATTGATATATTTATAACTGAATTGATATTGGTAACTGTTGTTTAGCAGTCCATTTTATTACAATCTTTTTGGCATGGGCCAGATCTTGTTTAGTGCATTTTCAGAGCCCTGTAAATTCCTTTCCTTACTGCAGTAGTTAATAACCATAACAGTAATTACCATGTAAGATTTACTGGTATAACAGAACCCCTGTCAGAAAGTACAATGTCTTAAGGAGAGGAGAAAAAAGATTCTGTGGCAACCTGTCTTCAGAACTTATTTCTCTGGAAGTGAGGATTTTAATGCTGCTTTGAGAAAGTGCATTTAGGGAAATATGGCTTTTATTATAAAGGATGTTTGTTTTCAGCCATTTCTCATAGTAAATCTAAATGCTGTGAAAAGACAGATGACCTATCAGTTCAGTATTCCTGTAGCAAATCTAAAGGGAGAACTTAGTCATCAATGCAACTGTGGAGTTTACCAAACCCCAAAGGGTGATTAAAGCATTTCAGCAGCATTTTACAGTTTTAGTCCCATGATGCTTAGTTATGTCTTCCAACTAGCTATACTGATCTCTCTCTGGGAGAGAGAGTCTAGGCAGAAGAGAAAGGAAATAATATTTTCTAATCAATCTAGATGACTTGCTGTTAGGATTGCTTTAATTAAAAAAAAAAAAAAAGTTTAACAAATTCACTCTTTTTTCCTCCTAAACCAGTAATAGAATAACAAAAAAATTCAAGGCTAAGCTCCTGCTTTGGTCAATGCAAAGAATTTGTGTCTTTGTTTTTAAAATGCATCAGTTGGGGTCAAAGTTCTGTAGTAGCAGGAAAGTCCTCTCCAGCAAGGGGGTTCTTCTTTTGACAATGTAACTCTGTTGTTGTGAATATGCTTGCTGTATATTGTTGCTTTTCTGTTGGCTTGCTGGCCGTGCCCAAGCTGTTAAACTTACTGTTTCTTACCTTGTAATCATTAGAGACAGTCAAATGTCTGTTCATTTCTTAACGCAGATAAAAAGTGCAAGGTGTAGGAGGACATAGAAACTGTCTCTTTAAGACTAACTCATGTTCAAAGGGATAACTAGCTCAGATAAAATGCTGTTGTAGAAGCAGCATACCAAAGTTTGTGCAATACTATAATTACTCTAATAAGACAGCTATTATGGAGCTCAGCCGTTGGGGTATATATATCTCATTCTTAAAATAGAAATACTGGCAAGTACAACTAGACTCACCAATAGATGTAGTGGACATCGGCACATGTATGGAAAGTTCTCACCCAGTGAACATATCTGTGTATTGAAATCTCTTGGAGGAAAATGTTCATAGAAATAGCTTTATTAAATTACTAGCTGGATTCTGTTTACTTAGGCAGCACAGCATGGGCAACTTCAAATTGGCGTTGGAGCCAGATAATGAGGAGCTCAAGCCTAGCGAAGCTCAGTTTTTGTCTGTTTGTATATGACTGTACAGTATTGCAGGAGAAATCATACGAAAATGTCCTCCTTCCTTCACTAATAACTATTTCAAACTATAGCAGTGGTGAAGTGAGAAGGGTAAGTACAATTCTGGTTATCTGAGTGGCCCTTGAATACTTCCCTTCATAGTGCTGAAAGCTGCATGACTCCAGATCAGCTCTGGGATTAGGGAAATGCAGATGGCATTTGGCAATCAGGCTGATGCAGAAAATGTGGACCTTGTACAGAAAACATATAACATAAAACTAGCAGGTCTCTAATACCTTTTCCTGAGAAGAATGTGGTGAACATAAGAGCTCATCCCATGATATAGTTTGATGCAAGGCCTTAAGTAGCTACAAAATTCCAGTAGGTCTTAAACATGACCGAAAGGAACATGGGTCTACTGTACAGCTTGTGCATACAGAAGTGAACTAACATGAATTTCTGAATAAATAGTTCTGAGTATACCTTGGGCTGAGTTGTGCCAGCATGCTGCTTTTCCATTTTCTTTTGGAATTTTTACTGATGTTTTCCATAACTATTCAGCACTTGGAAGCGATAATGGTGACTAATCATGGAAAAGGACACAAGAATAATGGTCTTACAACTTCAGTGAGAATACCTTTGAGGTTTAAAATTTGGCTTGCAATTGTAGTGATGCCCTCACTATAGAAAGCTGCCTTTTTCCTTAAGGGAAGGACATAAATCTGGTTATTTTTATTTTAGTTCATTTCTGTTTCATATTTCCATTCCTTATAAAGGAAGATGGAGTTCAGACTTCAGTTTTAAAAATCCTTTAATTAATGGATAGTATCTCAAAATCCTTGAATTGAGGCACATATCATACTTCTATGTTCAGATGGGAAGGAATGGAAATATATATAGTCCACCTGGGAAACTGAGAGGGAGACAGTGTGCTTTTGGTTGACAGAGCCTTAGTTTATCGTAGGTGCTATAGTAGAACTGAAACATGAACACCTGTAAGAAAAAGTGAGGAAGCATAGTCTGCTTAGTAGTAAGACCTTGAATGTCCCTTCTGCTATTCATGCAGACACCAATATTATTTACATCTCTATAACCATACTGTAGGGCTGTGCCAAAACTTTAAACCCTGTCCCCTTCTCCTGCCCCCCCCACCTGCCCCCAGCTAATTGATTATCTGATACCTGCTTTGACTTGGCAGTATCATATATACAGAGTGAGGTACAGGGGCAGCTGGCATACTCATTTCTGACTTCAATGTTTGGCAGCTTCCGAAATCAGCATGGAGCATACTGAAGCACTTGGCACTTCATCCAAAAGTAATGAAGTCTTTCACTTAACCCAGCGTGAGGGTAAACAGGATGTTAGCCAGTATTGCTTTGGTGTCAGGTATCAGATTAAGGATAAAACACAATAATTTATGGACTGAACTGAAAGTTTTTTTATCATTCAATTTTTTTGTTTACATTCTTAATATATTTATAGGTTTTCTTCCTAATTAAGCTATAAATTATAATGACCTTATAGGACTATAAAACAATAATTAAAACATCTTTAATATGAAGCTAACTTCTTGTTCTACTGGACAGGTCCAGGAGATAGTAAGTGTAGTGTCCTTGGCAGTATGCATGCTGTAGCTTCAGCATTCTTGCCTGGTCTTAGTCTTCTCAACTGCTGCTTCTGTAGACCTTCACTAAAAATCTGTTGTACATGAAATGCTGTTTATGACTCCCCGGAACACACTTTAGCGTTGACAACCAAAAAATCACTGCTTCCCTCACATTTATCTTTCTTTCATAAGAAAAATGAGAAATAATGTGAAAAGACCGCTTCCTATCACTGTTTCTGTATGAACTGAATTCTCTTAAGTTCACTAGCAAGTCTTTCCCCTCTTATTCCCTCCCTGCCGCCTCCCTTTCCCCCCAGATCTCTAAATCTGTGGAAATCCTTGATTCTCACCAGAATTAGAACAAGTGGCTGTCATTACAAGTTTAGGAAGTTGCTCTGTCCACTAGTTTTATACTATGATTGGTTGAACTAAAGAAAAAAATCCAAATGTAGATGTTTTGAAAACATATTTTTCAATATGAGAGCATATTCTTAAAGAAAGAATTATGAAACATTTGATTGTACTTAAAATGGCACAGAACAATATGGATTTATCAGCTAATGAAGTATTTAACAATACTAGTGAAATGACAGTACTGAGGGGATGATACAATAAATTGTAATTGAATTGTAATTGTAAAAATTGATGATACTTCAGTAATATAACTGACTTGCTGAAGAAGGAAGGTGTAATTGGCCTAATGGGGACTTCTAATAATCTAATAAGGATCCAGGAAATCATCAGTTTAGCTGTAGAAGATGGGCTTAGTTCTGTAAGCATAAGTGACAAAGTGCCCAGAGAAAAAACAGTTTTACAAGGAAGTGTAGTATAAAAGGGATTCTACAATTCTGTGTCCTTGGAAGAGTTTTATCTGATACTGCCATGAATAAGCATGATACAAAAAGCAGACCTATGGGGTCTAATAGATCTATGGGGCAAAGGTAAAGGAATTATCGTCAATACCAAGAAAATCAGAGCACTTTACAGAAGAATTTAATGACTTTGAGGACTAGAATAATGGAAGAGACATGAAACAGTATAGTTCAAAGTGAAAAATCATGTATTTGGGGAATAATAGACATTATAGTAGGATGGGGGCCAGAAGAAAGGATCTGTAGAGAAGGGGAAAGACCTGAGTTTTATTCAGTCACTGATTGACCAAGCCATGAATATGGCGAGTCTATGTTTAAGCCAACAAACAAAATAAAACATCCCGCAAATGAAATAACAAATATCAGGAGACAACGTTAAAGCCATTGTGCAAGGTATTGGTGAAGCCTTATCTGAAGTGCTGCATCACCCATGTTCATAACAGTGAATTCCTGCTGGAGCAGAGGTAGACAAATCATTGAAGTGTGTAAAGCCTAGAGAGCTCGTCTTATGAGAGTAGTCTAAAGAAGCTGGCTTTTTGGCCTTGCAAACTGAAGGTGAAGAAAGATGCTTCATGCCTGTAAATGAATTGAGCGTGACTAATCACTGGGGAAGAAAAAGATTTAAGTTCAAGGATGGTGGAACAAATAGGTATAAACTGACTGCAAATACAGCAGGAAATAGGAGTCTATCCATTCAAACCATGGAGTTGTGTGTTTTCCTTCAGTAGAAATAGGAATGAGAAAAATAGATTAGCTAGACTAGGTAGTTAGATCAGTTTATGAGAAGGCTCCTTGGAGACTCGGAAGACTGGATTTATGGGCTGAAAAGATGTACTGAGTCAGAAGGGGGTTCTTTTGAGTTCTGTATTCCTCTTGTGAAAATTCAAGTCTCTCTGTGAGCAAGCATGACTGGATTTCTGTGATGACTCTAAATGAATAAATCCTAGATCTTCTGTGTCTATTACTAGGATCATCTCTCTGATAAACAAAGCAAACAAACAAAGACCTCTTAGGTTTCCATCTGTTTCCAGTGTCACATGCTTTCTTCAGCACTGGGCTTTGCACAGTGTCTACTTTTACGTGGCCTGCAGCCACATCTCCTTAATCTGTGATTTTGTGGTCTTGCAAAGACAGCGTAGTTGTGCAGCTGGGAGGTTTCCAGAAAAAAACCCAGCTTTCTGTGTGGTATGTTGGCACTTCAGTAGGTGGTACTCTTCACCTTGAGCTGGTAGCAAGCTAACAGGAAATGAGGACAAAATGTTTGTTGAAGGAGATGCAAAACTGAAGTCTTGCCTTATTCCTGGAAGAAGCAAATAGGATTTAAGGAGCTTGTTATTTCACCTGTGCCTTGAGTTAACTTTTTAATTTTGGCAAATTGCATTTCATCTCCCCAAATTCCTCCCACAGTATTGTCTCCATGCTGTGAATTTTACCTCCCACCACTAAATCACTGAAATATTTGGTCTAAAATCACCCTAAGACTGGAGCTAGATTGGAAAGGGACCTGATAAATGGGATGTAATCTGCTTCGTGTTCCATAAATGTTAATCTCCAGATACTAAATAGTTCCAGTTATTTGAAACTCAGTAGTCTCTGAAATCTTCTAATCTTCTGAAACCCGATAGTTTCAGTTAAATTGTTCCAGATGGATTTGGGTTGAGTTGTGGGCACTCTAAACCATAGTCTCTGTCACTTGCTTGATTGCATTTTGTATGCCAGCCAGCCTATTGTGGTTGGTGCCACTGTATTTGACCCATGGTCCCCCTAAATCTTCGTGTTAGTGGTCTGGAAAGCCTCCAGCCCTGTTTATCTGACTTTACCTTCGGCACAAGTTCTTGGTTTGTTACAACTTCATGGGAATGAGAATTTGCAGTTAAGCTGTCTTTAAAGTTCTCAAAACACACTGGCTCAACTACACCACTTCCCAATGTTGTGGATCCTGTTTTTTTTTTTTTTTTTTCTAGTCCTCTTCAGCAGCACATAACTGACGAATACAGCTTTGGGGGAAAAAAACAGAGAAATCCAACGCTCATTTGGTATTTGCATCTGCATACATCTTATCCTACCACTGCCCCAAAAAAGTACCTCAGTTTCCTCACTGTGATGGAGTATTTGATAGGGTTTTGTCTTAAAAGACATCCGTGGTCTTTTCTCCTGATTCTTTCTTATCCAAATGCTGACATTTCTGTCTTACGTATCAGGGATATCTCTCTTTATTGATCTTCTACTAAAAGTGTTTTTACTAAAGAAGACTTTTTTTTTTTTAACCTTTTTGCATTTGACTTTAAAAACCATTAAGGTCTAATAACTGTGTTATTTTCTCTCATGTTCTGATGACTTTCCAATCCTCCCTCCCTGCTGATATAAATAATCAAATAAGATTTTAGTCTGAGGCCATTTAGTCTACTTAGCCTTTTTCAGTACAGTATGGTCATTAAGGCAAACTGTATCTTATGTTTAATATTTTCTTTGGGTCAGGGTCAATGGTAAGTGTGAGAATCTTGCCAGACTTTGCATTGCTTGTTCAGCCCTGGGGCATACAATATTAATGTAATAAGCTGCTGTTTGTGTTTCCCAGAATGATCAGTCTTTTTCTTTTAACTGCAGTTAGCTGTTTGCTGTGTGTTGTCAGGCAGTTTTCTTAAAGGTGATAGCGTGAACTGAGCTGTGTCCCATGGAAGAGAAGACATTATGACAGTAGTTATCATTAGTATAATGGTATTTCCATTACTCTACGTTCTCAAAAGCGGAGTTTAGAAGTTAATATATAAAAAGAGAGCAGAAAGAGAACGTGTGATTTGAGGTAGAACTATGTCAGTGATTAAAGATTTTTGGAGGTTTGTGCCTTGAAAAGTAATGTAACCGTAATGTAATTGGAAGGCTTTGAGTGTAAAGCCTTTGTCATCCTTATTGGCTTTTTCTGCATCTAATCAGTTATGCGATTACTTTTGTCATCCACATATTATTGCCTTTTTTTAAAGTATACTTATGCTAGTGAGGATTAGGTTGATGATTCAAGAGATCAAGATTCTCTAATCTTTAGTTTTTCTCTATGCTTTAATTTTTAGAAAAGTTTGTCTTTAGTCTTGTGAACACTGTAAGGAAGTTTGGGATTGCAATTCATTTGTGACTGACAGCTTTTGTAGCATCCTCTGAAAACTCTTCTTTGTGTACCTGCTGCATTTGAGTAACATCAGTGCTTTTCCAGAATTTCGTCATGGGAGTTGTTGGGTCTCCTTACCTGATTAAGCTGTCCTGAAATTATGTCCTGGAGTACTGGCCAGAAACATATTTTCTGTAGGAATCAAGTCATGTGCATCCATTGCAGCTATGTATTTTCAAATGTGGATCTGTCACTGCAAAACTGAAGATTTTTAGCTGTGATATAATTTTCTACAGATAACTTAAATGTGCAGGTTTGTGCATACACGGTTGTGTGACAGACATTTAGTTTACTTTCAGACTAGTTAAGAGTTTCACAGTAAATACTTTTAATCCTTAAATTAAATTATACGTGGCTAATGAATATAAAGGTGATTTGTAACTATTGCCCGCAATTGATGGTCAACTACTAGATTTGTAGCACAAAGCATCCATGTGAATAGTCAGATGTTACTTAATGAGAGAATTAAAGAGGTGATTAGTCATGCTATACAACACAAAAATAGTCTTTGGTAATTTTTTTTAGTAACGGATTGATATTTTGCATAAAAACACATTCTAATTGGACAAAAAAAATCAAATCTGGTATCAAAATCTGTCTTCAAACTTTGGCAGTAAAGTGAGGGTTGTAAAAGGTGGTTTAGATTAATCAGACTTTAGCCTAAACTATCCTTGGCTTAGTACCAAATATCAAAACAACTCTTGGTTTTATTAAACTGTACTGTTTATGCTGTTGTTTTAAATGCATTTAGATGTATGGTTCAGTGGAAGCAACGCACTTTACAAAATAGATCATTTTACCTATAGGATCCTCTTTCTTTTTAAATTTTTTTTCTGTGCTTCATGTGCAGTATAATAGTTTTGTTTTATACAGACATTTTATAAAAACAAAGTATGTGCAGTGACTGGCACGTTTGTGAAAGCAGAATGCTCTGAGGTAATGCCTAACTGTTTTATGAAGGGGTCCACTGTAACTTATTGAAGGCACAGAGGAATGACTTAATTTGCTCGAGTCACCTATTGAGTTTTCCTAGATGGCGCTTAAGTCAGTTGCAAATAATATGTAAATGTGCAGTGAACATATACACACACATATATGTCTTTCCAGAATATATATACTTTCTGTACATATGGTATCCATCCAGCACATAATTTGGGGTAAATCAAATCTTTTTCTGCAGAGTAAACTTCTGGGTGACAGCCAAGCTCCACAGTCATCTTAATACATTGCCATTGTAACCTCGTTCAGGGAAAAGGGAAGCCTGCCTGACCCTGCTGGCTGTTAGTTTTTCTCCACTACCGTATATACATACTGGGGTCTCTAGCTCCAGCTTCCTGTCTCATTGATCCAGCTTGACATTTATGCCATATGGTATGTACACCATATGTTCTGTTTATAGTACACATGATTGTGCACACCTTGTGCACACCTGTGCCAGAGTAGTACCCTCACCTAGCTTTTTGAGTTGGTGTCTTTCCTGTGTGCCATCCCTTTTGGATGGGAGTGAGTACATAGTGAGAAGAAAGAGGAATCAGGGCTCCAAAGATGGGTATTATCCCCCACTCCCTGCCTAATAATAGAAGGAATATGGACAGAAGCCAAGTATATTATATACCAAATTCACTTCCTCTGTAGAATACAGTTAAATGAAAAACACATGGAGTAGCTTGTTGAGTTGATTTTGTTCTGTGCTCTGTCCTGGTAATGGATTTGTTTTCAGAACTGAGCATTCTGTATGTTTCTTGGAGGATGCTAGTAGGCTTGGAAATATCACAGCATGTGGGACCCAGTAAAACATGAATTTCATTTGTTTTCCTTGGCTTCTGTGTGTCATGATGTGTTCAAGATGATAAGATCTGGAAAACTGTAAATTTTAGTTAAGTCTCAAGTCTGAATCCTAAGCCTTGACTTTACGTTGCAGAGGAAGTCTGGTGGTAGGAGGTAGACTGTTGTTCAGCTGCGTTCCTGAGGGTGTAATGTGCAGCCTATGTTTTGTTTACATTAAAGGTATGCTGACAAAGCTGCTGGCTCTAATATTGGACTTAATAGTTCTGTTTGGGTTTGCAGCTGTGCCTTCCTGTCCTTTCACTCTGCCTGCAGTTCTTCACAGAATTACATACTGCAGCAGCAAATCCTGTTCCTATAGCACTACTGAGGCCAGGATTCTGGTATATTTCTGTGTTGCCCTGAGTGTTTGCCAAGCGGGTGGGCAAGATGGAGATAAGTGGCTGGGCATGTGTGTGCTCTTATTGCTTTTGACTATTTAAGGAACTGTGAGCTGAAAGGAGCTGTATGACTTTGTTTTCTCAGCCCTGTTCTTGAAAAAGTAGAGTTGGGGCAGGTGCAAGTAGTGTTTCCATGCCTTATTTGATCAAGGTATATGGCCCAGAAGAGCAAAAAATTCAAAATTAAACTTAAAAAGTTTAGAAGGTGAACTTACTGTATGTGATGTGGAAACAACTCAAATGCTGTGATTTTTCTTGTGAAATGATATATGAAAAATTCAAATAGCAGTTGCTTAATATGTTCTTTAAGAACAGTTGATATTGTGAGGAGACTGTGGTCCTGTTCTTCTAAGTGCTGTAGAACCAAAACTATACCCTGCCCAGCACAGGGAGTGCTGCTCTTTAAGGCCTTGATTGTGCAAGATATGCTGCTTGTGGAGAACTCATAGTAAGGCGGGGTCTCAAAGATAGGCAGTGGGCTAAGGTTGGAGAGAGAGGGAGAGAAAATGGCTGGAGAGATACAAGCTCTGGCTTTCTATTTACTGAAATAAACATTGATTTCCACTGAATTTTATTTGGGCAAAGGATGGTTCATGGGGGAATTCTGTCTCGCATTTCCATTTAGTATCACTTAATTTAGTGGAAGAACTAATTTAAGTAAAGCAAAAGTGTTGGTTCATCAGCCTCCCCTATGATGCATTTGATCATAATTAAATATGAGTATTTTGTGATCTAGCCAGTAAGGCAAATTAAAGCATAGATTTTTCCCATCTCCCTATGCGGACCTCAGTGCAAAGCTGACTGAAGTCATAAGTGAAAGTCAGTTTGCAAGTCCATGCGCTTAATTGATGTTTTCCTGGCTGCAAGTCAGTATTTACTTTTGTCAGAATACGTTTCTCTGCTCTGTAATATGTAGGATTTCCCAACATCTAGAAAGTAGAAGTTTAATATTCTAGGGAAAGGTAGTGGCGTAACTGAGCACAGTTGCATGAGGAATTGGGCTGTGAGTACCTTTCGGTTGATCAGGTCTTACCCTCTATCTAAGGCTATGATTCCTGGAACTTTAGGAGCAAGATGTTTTGCCCCGCTCACGCTGGTGGTTCGGTTGTTCGGTGTTTGAGGTGGTGTTTTTAAGTTTAGTTCCCAAGGAAAAATGGATTCAAACTTTGGACAGTGGCAGAAATTCAGAGTCTGCTTGCCAGCTGATGAGCCCTTGGCCTTCTCAGATCAGCCGATCTACTTTGTGTTTCAGTTTTCTGTTTCTTGTGGGTGATGAATAAAATGTCTCTGTGTGGAGAGAGAGGTGGAGAGAGACTGAAGAGACATTGGGGCTCCTAGCTTCAGCTGTTGAAGCTTGTCACCCAAGTTAGATAACCAGGATTCTCTTCTTGATAGCCTCTCAAGCTCCCCACAGAGCATCCTTCCTGCCAGCCTACAAGGTCTTCTATGTAATTGGGTATTGCAGTAAATCTCAGTCTAAATCTGCTCTGATCACGGGAATAGTAATCTGAAGAGTGACTTTTGTTCAGCCTGATAATTTTATCAACCTGCAGTGAGACTGAGCTCTTAAATACCTCTCCAGCTTTTTGTTGATAGGAGTTGTTACATGACCACAAAATGAGTGCAGGGTGGTTAAGAATGGGATTTTCTGTGTAATGGTTGCTGTCCCCATGGGTGGTTAAATAAGATTGACAGAGTAGTCTTGCAGCTGCGCATTGTGGGCAGTATAGTGTGGCTGATGAGACCCACTGGATGGTGGAGCACTGGACTTTCTTGTCCCTTGGTAAAAGTGACAGTGCTACTGGCCTCATGCCGCAGAAGGAGTCCACCTGCCCTCAGCATTGTCATCTTTTCCCACACACCTGCATGGGCACAATCTGCGTTTTTCCCTCACCCAGCTTCACAGACTTTACTAAAGCATGCTGAGCATGGGCTGCCCGAAAGCCCTTCAAGGCCCAGGGTCTGCAATCCCACAATGCCTTCTAGCGCTACATTTCTGTATTGCTCTAATGGCTTGCCTGCAGTTACCCCTTGTAGATTATCATGATACAAAGTTGGCACTGTATTTTGAGGGCTCCTTAGCTGGCATTACTTGGCAAAAAAGTGTGCAAATGGAACGATGCCAGTTTGTGCCAAGTGCGGATTTGGCCACCATGCTCTCTTTGCGTGTGAGCTGGAAGGTTTATGCAGTAGGTTCTTTTCCAGATTGCAGTGTGGTATCTCTCCATATCATTAAGTCTAGTAGGTCTAGTGGATAGAGCTCCGTTTACAATAGCTGGAAATTTATGTTGAGAGGATAGGTTCAAAAGGTCTCCAAACTTCAGAATAGAGCTTGAGTAATGGTTCCTTGTGATTTTCCTGTGTAATGGCACTGTGTTTTTACAGGTATTTAAACTACGGGGAAAAAACAGAAGTTAGGCTTATGTTTAGATAATGCCTTTTATTTCTTTTATTTCTTTCAAGTGATAAGTTTGAGTTTGTTCAGCTAAATCAGTTATACTTTGAGAAGCTTACGTTTTGAAGAAGATGTGAATAGGTACTCTATGTAAAAATCTATGCAAAGGTTTGATGCAGTCATCTCAAGCTGTAATAACATACATTTTCTTCATAGCATACATTTTCTTCATTATTTCTTAGACTTGCATAAACATTTGTCTAATTCTTCTTGAATTTTATACTAGTCCTTTGTTCTGAAAGGAGTCCCACTTGAAATGACGGGGTTGTTCTTATGTAAGTAAAAGCTGTGTTATTAAGTTTCAGGTAGTTACTTGCTTTAACATCTAATTCAGCAGCCTGTCTCAGTTTGGGATGGATGCTTAGTCATACTTTAACCATAAGCCCATAGTAAATCATGCTCTATTACTGGGTTTTTTACTATTTATAAATAAAGTTGAGCATTACCTTTAGATTATTTCGAGTTACAAAGTTCTTGTACTTCTTGGTGTGTTGTTCAGACCTCAGGTGTTGTCTCTTTGGACTATAACATTACTGCTTTGGCAGGGGAAATTTTGTAAAGGCACAAGAGAACAAGGACAAGGCGAGTAGTCTGAAGGAGGAAGATTTTATCCTGATAATGCACTAATGTTTCCTGTAACTAATCTGCTTGCCTGATTGCTAAACAAACGAAAGGTGTTGCAAATTATTCTTAGCCCCCAAATGCAGACTTGTACATACAGCTATGGCATGTTTAGGGGCACTAGCTGCAGCCTGGTGTGTTAGCTGGCATTCTTATGCCTGTTGGCTGGTTTTGCAGCTGTAATGGGACCCAGACGTTGTCCAGGAAGAGAACAGTTGCACTCACTGGATTTGCAAGAGAGCCTCTTGATTGGGTGTCCACAGGTAGATCGGAGACTTTCTCTTCCACATGGCTTCAAACTAGGAGTGACAGATGAGGGCAAGGCATTACAGCCTTGTTGAAAGGGAGTAGCCCATGTTGTATATGTTTAACGTTTGTAAGAGGGCATGCTGTTCCACTCTAACTCTGGCATTAGTATCCCAGGGAAGCTGAGGGAATACACACTTTTCCAAAGTTCAGAGCCCTAAATGCCTGTTAAACTCCCCACATTCCTACCTAGTTAAGGTAAGCAGCCTTAAGCTCTCAAAATACTTGCTCCTTGGAATATACACACTTCAGTATTTTATGAAGGCAGAATTTGCCTTTGGCTTTTTACAAAAATGAGATTTGTAATTCAGCCCTAATCCCCAAGCCAGTGTCTAGTGCTAACTTTGTGCAGTTCTTCAGTAGGTGTCTGGCTTGTCCTTCTGGAAGGAAGTATCAGAGTTGGGGAAGTCGATGATGACTGTAGCAAATGGCTGCCTCTTTTTCACATCAGCTCATTATGGACAGCTCTGTTATAAAATAGTATTCAATTGCAAACCTATGAAACTGAAGAAACTATATTTTCTCTGATACAGAACACACTGCAATGTGAGTGCTGATGTCTCATAAAATACATTTGCATGGCTATATCATTATTTGTATAGCTTAATGTCCTTAACAGATGCTTGTTTGCTGAAGGACCAGACAAAGTAGGACTGTCTCTGATCCTTTTTACTTTGAGATAACATTGCAAGTATGTGGCTAGCTGGAGCCTGTGGAGAAGGAGTCTGGTCTTTTTACCCAGAAATCAAGAAGCATCCTGTTCTTTTTCCCCATTGCTTTGGGAAGCCATCTGTCACTGAAAGTGGAGTCTGCATTTGACATGGTGAAATATGGCCCTGAAACTGCTATCTTTGATCCTATTGAGCTTTACAAGTAACTTTACTTTTTTCCTGAAGCTGTAACACTTGAAGCTTGTTTGGTCTGTGCCTGAAATAGTCATGATTGGTTCTAGTTATAAAAATATCAATATTACACTTGCATATTAGACACCCAGGACCAGTGCAGGAGAATTATTTTCTGCTCAGCCCTGTAACACCTCATTAGAACTGGGATGTGGTCCTCAGACTGCATGCTGGTACACCCATTTTATTCCAGTAATGAAAAAGGAAGAGAGAAATAAACTATGCTGCCTTACTGAGGAACTTCCAGAAGTGCTCTCTGACTTGCACAGAAGGTATACGACAACAGGCATTCTGGACCTGTTAGCGGAATTTCCATACAAAACCAGTCTTTCCTAAGCTAATAAAATGCGTTACTTGCTAAATAGTTCATTATGAGCCTATAAGCAATGTTTCTTGAAATTCTCCATCTGGAACAGAGCCATGTGCTTTGTCACAGAACCCCAAAAGCCAAGAAAACTATAGCCTGCCCTTTCTCCAGTGTGTTGGGAAGGGTGGGACAGTAAAAACACTGTTTCCTGGCTGCTGTAGAAATGACCTGCTTAGTACTTCCAGTTTTGTCTTGGTTTGGGTGCAGTGTGTCCAGAAGATGTCTGAAAGTGGTCATTGCTGATCAGCTTTAGAACAGCTTGATTATTAAAACAAACAAACAAAACCTCAAACTACCTTTTTTATTTTGAACTATTCTTGATTTTTAATATGGCGTCTTAGAAACTCTTTCTTTGTTTTATGCCTCAGCTTTTTGAAGTATGCCTACTGCAACTTTTAAATAGATCTATAAAAAATGAGACACAGCATGCTGAGCTTTGTAGTGTTTTTTTTGTGAAAGTTAGTCATTCATGTCACTTTTATTTTTAGAAAGCTAACTTCATATACCCATGAACAACTTAAGAGCCAGTTTCAGCAGTCTTCACTGTGAAAATGCACATAGAACAAATGTCTTATACTTAGTCTGTACCCTCTAACATTTTAGAGAAAGATATCGTCACTGGAGTAAAACTGAGGCAGCAAACAGCATGGTATGCTGATGTCAATGCAGAGTTTGTTAGGATCAGTCCCCTCATTGCTTTCTTCTTGTCCTTCTGATGACATTGATAGTGAGGGCACAGGAAGATACTGGAGGTTGGCAGCCAAGAAAATAGACATCCTGTGTAAGACCTCACCCTAATCTGTTAGAGATGAATTCACTAAGCAAATGAACTGTAAAGTGGGGATAGTGCCTGCAGAAACAAAAGCAGGGGTAAGAAAACCTGGCCTCACTGCTAAGTTAGGAAATGAGGAGTCAGATGCTGGGGGTAGGGCCCATAGATCCCTGCCCAGTGTTTTTTAGTATTGGACTTTCTTGGCTTCTTGTTACCAGTAGTCTTCACTGATGTCCCTCTGTAGAACAAAAACTAAACTCAGAATTTAGCCAAAATGTCTAATTTATGAGTACTCACTAGTTAAGTCTGACAGCTTTTTTAATTTGCTTTTAAATAACTCATGCATTTTTCTAATCTGTGCAGTAGAACTGTTATGCTGAGATAGCCAGATGCACAGACTGAGTGATGAAGTAAGATGAAGTAAAGCCTACTTTTGCCTTTCTTCCATAAAAAGGATTTTCCTTTAATATAGGATATGACTAGCCCCATACAAGTATAGAAAGCACAAGGAGGAACAGCCTTCATAATTAGCTCAGAATTGTTGCTCAACTTGCCAAAGCTGGCGGAAGTAGAGGAGGCTGTCACCCATCACTTTGGCCCATCTTAAAGGGATGCGTTGGTTGCTTTGTTCTCCAGAACTGTGGAGGTTCGCTCTGTGTGTTAAACAGCACACAAGAGTTCTCTTTATTTTAAGGTGAAGACATTCTGGCTTTATCCTCTCAAGAGTTTAAAAATTTTGACAATAGTTGTGAGAGAATATGTTTATCTCTTCATATACTTCTGTTGACAGAATGACTGCATATAATGTTTTCTTTCTAAAGATGTCATCTCAGTCAACTGATAATTAGTGCCATTAAATATCACGTGACAATTATCACAATCACTAAAAGATTTCTCCTAATACTATTCAAGTTTTTTCTTGGAATAGAAAACATCCCCTAAGATTTTTTTTCCCCTCGGCCTATTTCTAGAGCTTCTATGTAGCATGTTGCTTCCTAACATGCAAGACAGGATTCTAAATTTTTGAAGTATTGGTAATAGCAACAATCTAACATTTTATCTAAGAACCCCCCAACTATACTTGTACCTTAGCTAAAAAGCTGCAAGACATGGAAGAAGAAGGGATATACTTAATCTTCAGAATTTTTTTAAGTTGTTTTTAGGTTTTCACTTAAACATGACAAGTGAATGTATTGCAGTTTAGGTCTTATATAATACCGTATAAGACAGGAATTGAGATTAAAAGGAAAAAAAAAAAACCCAAGTTCTAGTATGAAATTATATAGGCAAGTTTGATGCAGGATTTAGTTTCTGAAGTCCAAATGTTTGGGATCATGACAACATATCGGAGGTCTCAGATGACCATGGCATAACCAGGACAAGACCAGCATACATAGTTTAACCGTACAGGGCTTTAAAATCAGTAGTGCTGGCTGGAGCTCTCCAAGCAGTTGCTGTGTCAGGTGCAATCAGGGTCAGTCATGGCAGGTTGCATGGAAAGCTATCTATGACGTGGTAGAGGATGTTTTTCTTTTGCCAGTTTGGAGGAATTCCAAAATCAGCTGCCCAGGACATTAAGCTGCCAGGGTACAGACGATGACTGTCACCTGGTAACCAGTACTTTGGTAGTGAGTGCTGACTTGTAGTAAGTGGGAAGTGCTAACAATGTATGAGGAAATAACAGTTAACCTGCCTTTATGAGGGTGGCAGAACATTTTTGGGGTTCAGTCTTTAAATTTTGTCTTATAAAGAGAATACATCGCTAAGTGATGCATATGCCATGCTGTAACATATTTAAAGGAAAAAAAAAAGTCTGAAGGCTCATCAAAGTTTTCATGGAAAGATTTCTGGAACAAAGGCCAATTCATAATTCTTTGTGGAGGTCTGAACACATGGCCAGTTTTCAAGGTATAAGAAATAGTGAAAGAGAAAAACAGACTAAAAACCCCCCCAACCCCAACCTCCTTATGGTGTTGGGTGCTTTTTTGTTTGACTTTTTTATGTTGTTTTTTAAACATTAATTCAACAAACATTCTTGCTACTGCAGCTGAACTTTTCTCATACTACTTGTTCTACCAGTGTGCCAATTTTCTCTGGCATGTGGGAGAATTGTAGTGGTTGTAAAATCCCTAACGGTTGCCTGTCCATGCCTATTGAAGTATCTAATAAAATGCCTGAAATTAATGTTACTCAAGCATAGCAAGTTATAGAAATATGTCAGGCTGTTACTATTCTAATAAGTTGTTTTGAGATGTTCAGAGTGTGCCTACATCTCCAAATTAATGTCCTTTAGCTAGCATACATATATTTCTTCACAGGAGAAAGACAGTGGAGAAACATTTGTACTATTTTAAACTTGAAAACATATAGCAGTGTTACCGATATGTGTGGGAAATGTACAGATGAGGGCTCTTTTCTGTCCTTACTAATACTTCATATATTTTTGTTACAAGTTGTTTTTATACTTTATGAAGGCTCAGCTGAGAGAGAGAAGTTCTGGATGAAGGTAAAAATATTTATTCCAGTGAGTCTGACCTTGGAGGCAGGACTCCTTCATTTCTGTATCTGACACTGATTCTCAGTAAAGTAACTCACATTACAAAATTTCCAATGTGTATATTTTGAATTAAGGATTTGCATCAATTCCAAAGCATCTGAGTAACGGTGGACAGTGATGTTCAGAGCTGAGTATTTACACTGTCTTTTGAATTTAGCAGTTTTTATGTTGGAGCTAACTACTCTGAAAAAACAGGCTGGTTTTATTCAAGTTCGGTAAGGTGTCCTTAATTAGAAATTGATAAAAGTTCAGTATAAGATACTGAATTTGGGAGGAGAAGTGAATGCAGAAAAATCCCTCTAGGTTAAAACTTGTTTGAAAGTGAAGCAAATGTTAACTACGTGACTAGATTTTCAAAAGTATTTGGACTTACCAGAAACTCCTGTAGTTAAGGATGGATTTGTCAAAAAGCTTAATCCTGTATAGGGAGGCAGGTAGTGGCAGGATTTTCCAAGTTAGACTAGTCTAATTAGTTTATTGCCATTATTCTAAGTCCTTCAATGTGGGATGGTGCGATCTGTCGTGAAAGGCAGTATCCTAGGGTTTTTTGTTTTGAAGCAGCTCTTTGGTCAGTGAATTGATTCACTTCTTGCTTCCTGGGTGAATGGTTTTAGTGATACATTTCCCTCAGCAAGCTTAAAAGAAAATAAGGACAAGTACTGCCTTTGAAAAACTTCAGGATATAAAATTTAGTTCATTTTCAGCTACATCAGGAAGACAGTAATAGCTGATGCTAGCTATAACATTTTAACTAAATTTCATACAATCTTTTTGGTTTTGAGCATTCATTTATTTCTCTGAATGCTTAGCTTTACCTCAAAGCTGAAAGGCATCACTAAGCTGCCTATATGGAATCTTGCTTCTTTTTCCTTTTGCATTATTTATAAAGTTAATTCTGATAATTTTGCAATCACCAATGTTTGTTGTAGATGCATACGAAAGTAGATTTTCCTGGTGCCATAATTAAACAATGAATTGCACTATGTGGCACACCAAGCCATGAAGTTTTAAATTATTCAAAAATTTTGTTGTTGTGATCTGGCACATTCTCATTAGCATGGATCTGATTAGCCAGACTGAATCTGTCATGCAGGGAAAATTTGTGAACTGCCAGGCTTTTCACCTCCTGTCAACTTGGAACACAAACTTGGCCTGAAACAATTCACGACTGGGGAGTGTGTGGACAGTGTTGACAGCAGATGATACCTGCTCTGTTAGTCCTCAAGGGTACTCAGGAACCTGCTGATGGGGTGGGCTGAGGAGTGAGGATGTGCTTAGAAGAAAGTTTTGTCACTCATTTGAATACGAGGAGGACTTGCTGCCTTGTACTGTTGAAGAACAGCAGTGCAAGCTTCAGTGTTGTAGCTGCCTGCAGCTGATTGACTGACTACAGTGCTACAGTGGAGAAAAGTCATAAGCACCACTGAGCTCGGTGTGCCTAATCCCTTCTTAAAATTGCTTTCTGGAATGTGAAGAGAATGTTTAGCTTTTTTTAAGGGGAGATTGCTTAGAGTGTTTTTTTAATTATTTGAAAGAAAACCATTTTATCTAAAGCAAGAATTCTTGTTTTTGTTTTTTCTTGTTGGCAAGAAAACAAGAGCTCGGTAGCCAAATTTCAGTTTTCATTTGCATGAAAATTAGAGACATTACAACTATGGGACAACCAGCAAGGCTCTTCTGCTTTGCTTCAGTGCTGGCTTTCAGGATACACATTTGTTATATAGGGTAAAATTTTGATCATCCTGAAGTCAAGAGTTTTGACATTGATTTGGGGTGGTGGACAGGTGACAGGATTTCATCCCAGAAATTGCTGTTCCCAAGACCTTCAGGATTCTCAACTCAAGTGAATATTAAGGAATATGAGAAAATAGTGCATGCATAAGAGGTATAGTGCTATAGGGTAGAATTATGCTTTTGCATGGTATTTTCATTTGCTTTGAAGACAGTTATGGAGAAGACCACAATTTATTTGTTTATGCTCCATCCTCTCTTTCTGCTTCAGATTTAATTTGGTGGAATTATACCTGCAAATAGCTCTCAGATACTTAATACAAGTTTGGCTGTATCTGACAGAACTTGATGTTTTATCAGCAAATGCAAGCAGGAAATATAATTTTTGTTTTCCTTCAGCAAGTAATATGCCTTCATTGCAGAGTTCTGACAGCTACCTGCAAATGAGTCTTTGGTCTGTGGTCTAGCCCTTGCTTAAACTTACTTTCAGGTTAAGTAGGGAACAATTAAATGCTTCTTTTCTGCAGCAGTACTAGAAACAATAGAAATCATTTTCAAGAGCCCTGATCAGGATCACAAGGGATAGTGGATGCTAAGTCACATAGGACAAGAAGTTTTTTGAGGGTGGGCGGAATATGCAGGAGCTAGGTCACTGGTTCCATGAGCCCTGTTTGCTTTTGTAAGCCAGAGGTGGCAGAAAGTCCATAGAAGGCAAAAAGGAAGGACTAAATTAAGGCAGCAGCTGGCTGTGTATTTCAGAAAGGGGTTGGATCTGCTGCTTTCCAAGGCTGGAAAGCCGGCTGGAGTTTCTCATCAGTGAAACTCTCTTCTGTTGCTTAATTTTCACTGGTTACAATATTATGAACAGAACTGTAGGAAAGAGAAATCCAACTTAATTTTCACATATTTCTCCTTACATTTGGTACTGCCCAAGAAGATCCAGGTTCTGGCTAGTTTTTGAGCCCAGGAGCAATGCATATTAGTACAAAGTCGTCATCGTTCAGATTTTTTTGTGATCAGTGATACCTCAGATGCTTCTTTCCCCTTACATAGAGTAGAGAATAGTCATCAGTTCTTAGCTACTGCAAGTGACTGCTGGAAAATACTTCAAATGACAATCTTTCTGACCTGAGGAAGGGGGGTGGGGAGGAGAATAAAACCCCATAGCAGCTCTTTGCCAGTTTGAGGTAACCTCGAACCTGAGCTGCCAAACCAAAGTGGCTTTTTATAGGAAGGGAAAAAATTCAAAGCAAAATTTGGCAGAAAGTTTGTATCAGATATCCACACCAGAAAACCTGGAATTGCTGACCATGTTTGGATTTGACAGAAATAGACTTTTGGTATCCTGAAAGACCATACTCCTAATAGGATGGGACCAATGTTGGTTCAGTCAGACCAACTTTATATTGTGGTGTGGGCGTTTAAAGCCATAGATTTGTGTTACATGATAGTGTTATGTCTGACTTATTTGGTCTGTCTCTAGTGCGTTTTATGCAGGACCCCTAAGCAGCTGCTCACTCATTACAACTCCATTGCCATGAAGTTAAATTAATACTGTCAGATGAACAAATAAACAACTCGAGAAAGATTCCTCTATGGCTTTGGGATTTTTGTGATCCCTGTTTCTATCATCCTGCTAGTGACTAGTAGGAAAGTCACTATTTCAAGGCAGGGGACAACTATTCAACTTGTGGATGGAACGAGAGATATTCTAGACATGTCTGAGGGTAGGGTTTTTAATGTATTCTATATCGTCTCAGTATCTACATGTGCAGTAAATACTGAGAGCAGTTCTGCAATTCTGTACAATAATTACATAACGGAAGAGCATAAGTCTGCTGAACACCACATAGCGTATGCGCTTTGGAATGCATTTTTTACACATGTGGCATTTTGAAGAAACCTGATAGCATGTGCTTACCTATAATGCTCCTGAGTTATCAGCTCTTTGGTTTAAGATGGCTAAAAAGATCTGTTCATGATTGATTCCAGTGGGGTTTAAATCAGATCCTATAAGATGTTATGAGTTCAGCGGGTATATTTGTCTTATTGTACATACGGTTACTGGCAGCATCCAGTACTACTACTTTGAGAAGGATGAAATTTATAAAATGGGTGTTTGAGTATTAATACAGGGTAAGGATTAGGCTAAAAATCAATATTGTGGTTGATCTACAAGTGCTTAGTAAAGGAGGTATTATATCATTATGAAAACATCATGGATGGCTAAATATTGAATATGAGAGTTCATAATTCAAAAGGCTCCTCTGCCCTTTAGTTTGGTAGATTGTTTTGTTATATTAAGCATAAATGTATTAAAAATATGAAGAGAATAAAATAGAGAAAACACTTTTTGCTGCATAAAATAACACAGCTTTTTGATTTAAACATCCATCATTTTCAGTGCATTAACCACATTTTATCAGATTGCTTGACCTTTGCTGTCAAGGGAGTAAATGTAATTTTACTTTTCCATAATGAAAATAACATCAGGAAATATATGCAAGAATGCTTGTTTAATTTCCTCCTCCCTGCATTCCTTCTGTGGAAAATTATGAACTGTTGTCTCAGTCTCATGAAACATACTTTGCTTGATATTACTTGGTCTTAATTTTATGATATAAACACATTTGTTTTTGTTTCAGAACAAAACAAATGATGTTAGTATTAGATGAAGTAGTCAAATTGGTATCTTACACTGTTTGGTGAGTGGAGTTAGAGAAACTACTGGTTAGTGTTACATGTAGATTTAGATAGACTTGTGTGTGTGTGCACATATATGTGCATTTTATCTTTAATACATATAGTTCATCCACTAGTATGAACAAGATAAATTAGTAAGTATAGATTAAATGATGATCCCATGTTCTAGCACAAAGTTTCTGTTCCTGCACAGGAATATATCTGAGAGAATTAGAAGGGAATCTGAGAATATCAGCTCATACATCTTGACTTGGGGGAAATCGAGAGAAGCCCCCCACCCCCCCAAAAAAAAAAGAAAAAAAAAGAAAGAAAATCCTGAAACATAGGACCTTCAAACTGAGGAGAAGTGAAAGAGGGAAATCTGGAAAAGGAAGTACTTTCAAAAGAGACATTTAGCAAATTCTAATAATAGCTGGTGATAAAAAGAAGCAAGCTTGTTACAAAGTTCTGAGATAGTGTAGTCCAGTAAGGGGGGGGGGGGGGGGAATCAAATCCTCCTCACCCCACCCCAAGCCCATTTAAAGAGTGGCGGTTCCAGGTACCATGCAATTACTGTGGAAAGCAGAATGTCTGTTCACTGTACTTGTGATACAAATGTGCTAGCAAGCAAATGACAACAAGTGCAAGACAAACAACTTAGATGCTGAGAGAGAGCTCCCTCCTTCCCCCTCCCCCCCCCCCCCAGTGGAGGTAAAATGTGCATGTCAGGAATAATATCTAGTGGTGATTTAGTATTAATTGGCAAATATCTGATGTAGAAAAAGACTATCAGCTGCTTACTGGACAAATGTAAGTTATCCAACAGAGCATATGTCTAAGAATGACAAAAGAAAATGGAAAATGACAAAGAGGCAGAATAAACATGGAAAAAAACCTGCTATACTGTCAAATGCATTAAGCAATTGAATAATTTCAAGGAAAATCTTAGAAGCTGTGTTACTAGTTCAGTCAGAAATTGACTTCTGAATAACCGGAAGGAAACAGCAGGGAATAAAGTTGGTAGTCTTGGGTGCTTCTTTTTTGGCATTGTTAAGGTGTATCCATTTGGCGGATAAATTACGGAACAGAGGGAAGTGTTTTGTGTCTGTTAGAGTGGAGAGAATTTTTTTGCTATTGTAGATAAATTATATAATAAATGGCTTTGGCATTGTATTACTCTTAGCTTTACTGTTTTGCAAATGACAAAAGGAATCATAACTCAAGAGAAATGTTTCACCATGAGTGAGGTATGTGGACTTGCAGTCCTTCATGCATGAACTGACAAGAGTAAAAACACTGGCTCATAGGCACTCACCATCTTACTTCTCTTGTTTGTTTTGTGGTACTTCCTCAAGACTGAGTGTAACACTCCATATGCTCTGCACAAAAGTTTAAGAATTATTAATGTCATCTTTAGGATCACTTCTGTATAAGCTGCACTTTGGAGACAGGTCATTCAGTGCAGTAAGATTCCTGAAGTGGTTGCATGTTTCTGAGAAAGCTCTTTGCAGAAAAGCCATAATTTGGTCCTTGACAGATACTGAGCAAGAGGCAATGTGTCTATAGCTCCGTCTTTTTGGAGGATACAGGAAATCCCTATTTTTGTCTTGATCCCCTTTTACTGCAGTAGGGTAAATAACGGCTATAGACCAGGAGCATGACAGGTAGATATGGAGGCAGGGTGATGCACTCTCCCTTGCCTGCTCTTGCTTGCTTGTGTCAGTGAGCTATGTTGTTACAACCTTGTGTGATCCAAAGGAGCTCTCTTAAGCTATATCACAGTAGTCCTGTATGTCCTCTATCCTCATTTGTACAGCTGTATGTCTCCATGCAAAATGAGAGAATGAGAAGAATTGCATAGTGTTCAAGATGATAAAAGGTTTCATTAACAAGACCTTCAAAGATTATTTATTTCATTGTATACAGTTTGTAGTGTAATTCACCATGAGTGAATTATGTCGGTAGTTCCAGGTGAGTGCCCACTAATTGCCTCATATCATGATATCCTATATATGTCATAAATGTCAAAAAAAACAAAACAAAACAAAAACAAAAACAACAAAAAAAACCCTCAGCACTTTATGGATGTTTTATGGACGCTGTAAACATTGTATTGTATTTCTTCTATCTGGCTATGATTTCTAATTGAATTCAAGAGGAGGGCAAAGAATTCTAGACTGAACTAAACATTTCCTTGGGTCTCACAGTCCTGGATATTCTATGCAGATTCAAATTCTGAAGAGTTCAGTGTCTTCTCTGAGCAGTTGTCCACATCTCAAGAAGCTAGAGTTTGTAATGATGCCCTTTTCTGCCATGGTGTCAGATGTGTGAGTGGGAGAAGCCATGGCTTTTTCATAACGCTGCAGAAGCAGTTATTGGACTCTGTGAAATAGAGATGTAGCTGAGGGCAGTGTTCTACTAGGAGAGTACTTGTGCATGGTTGGGGCTTTGTCCTCCCTGTCTTCAGAATTTGTTTAGACCTTAACTTTTTCCTGAAAAGGTGGAAGAGGTTCAGTAAATTCAGTCTTCAGTGTTTGTTTTTGCATAGATGGACTTCATAGGTGGTATGGTGTGTACTTCTGAATCAGCACAGGGCTGCTAGCTCCAAGGGCCATGAGATTGCTTAATAATAAATCTGCGCAATCAGTTGTCACATGGACTTTGAGAAGAGATTACTGGGAAAAAATACACCGATTTCTGCCCTCCCCCCACATCTCTGCTCTGAATAGAGTCACTTCTTCCCATCTGTGGCACACACAACCCAAATAAATTCAACAGGGCAAACATATTGATAAAATACAGCTTATTGAGAGCCAGGAACAGAGAAGATAACAAAGTTACACTGACCACATTTTCTGAATTTAGAGTCAAAAGCAAGGCATGAAAATGGCACTGTCATTCAGTGGGGAAGGTGTGTGTGTGTTTGGGGGAGAGCTGAAGAACTGTGTTGCAGCTAGATTGGCAAAGAGAAGCTACTGAGTTACAGCTGTATTTAAACAAT
Source organism: Dromaius novaehollandiae (assembly GCF_036370855.1). Lineage (NCBI taxonomy): Eukaryota > Metazoa > Chordata > Aves > Casuariiformes > Dromaiidae > Dromaius > Dromaius novaehollandiae. The sequence continues at coordinate 21,690,248 of NC_088101.1, read as the reverse complement.
CTTTCAGGTTTTGAAAATTAACTAGTGATGGATTGATGGAGGCTGTGGCAATTGATACAGCAATGGTGCCAAGTGAAACACATTTGTTACCAACAGGGAATAAAATATATGCTACTGAAATCCTTCAGCACAGCTTGGAACTTAATATAACTAAAGTATATTTTAAAATTATGCCAAGTCTTTCCCAAGAAACAATTTCACCCTCTTTGATTCTTGCCCCCCCCCCACTTCTGCATTAGTTTTTGCATGCATGTAGGTTTCTGTATTATGTTTGAATAATGATTTACAATCGAGTTTAATAATCTCTCATGTCCAAGCTGGGGAAGCACTACATTTGGAGATATACATTAGTTTTTTTGTTGAACATTCAGAGGCACGAGCTTTCTTGAAGTGTTAATAACCCACAACCAACTAGATGGTGATTTTAACAATAGTCAAAATAATTATTTGTACTGTAGCAGTGCCTGCAAAGTCTAGTCACAGACCAGAGTTCTTTCAGGAATGGTGTAAAAGTTGTACAAGAAGATGGCAGCTGTCCTATAAGGCTCACAATACAGGCTTCAACCCTGTTTCTTTTTTTACTAAATTTTGACCTTTTAAGAAAGGGACATCTTTTGTCATATTTTTGATAGTCCTTTTTCTGGTGAGAGGGGAATTAAAAGACATTTTAACACTAAATAATCTAGTGCTGTTAGATTTTATATTTTGTCAGTGTGGCACCTAAGTTTGAATTTAACTCCTTGTTAGCTCTAAGTGATTTGGAAAGATAGATATAGCAGGCTGAAACTAATTAAGGAGCATGCTCAATCTCCAGGGCTTTGGAGAGGGGAGAATAGGAGACAGGAAGAAAGGGAGTCTTTTTTCTGCTATACTACTTGCCTGTTCTTTCATGGACAAAATATACCTAATGGAAGTGTTAAAATAACTTAAATCTGACTCCAGCTCTTTATAATAGATTGAATTTTTAAACTGCGTGTCTCCCAGCACTTCATGTTTGGTATTTTTAGTGAAAACCTAAAAATTGGGACCAAAACAATAGCAATGATTATGGCTGTTTCAGAAGCTCTTCTCAATCTTTTTTCCTGGTTGGATTCTGTGTGCTCAACAGCTGTGACTTCTATCTGTTCATAAACACATGTTGAATTTGAATGGATAGATAAAGCTCATTATTAAATGCTACAGGTCTCTAACTCATCCTGCAAGTAGTTTCAAGCAAAGTGCTGTCAACAATATCTGTCTATTGAAGGCTATTTAAACTGATACCAAGGGATTTTCTTAAAAAACAGAACACTTAGCAGTATGAATGAGTCTCATGCCCAGTACATGTTTCAAACAAATCACCAATAGATAGACTGAAAACTTTCAAGAGGTAAGACTGAGCCTAGTCTACAATAAAGTGTTATATTATGTAGACTTATTTATTTTTACTCTGATCAGGCTTTTATCTGATTAGGACTTTGAATTGCTCATTTACTTGTTTGAAAGGAGTTCCTAGGACACTTATTATAAAAATAACCATGTTTTTTTCTTCAATTTATTTATCAAGAAAATATAATACCCCTTTTTAAACAAAAGGAACATGTTAAATGACCATGTGAATGTAGAGCTGGATATTGTGTTGGCTCAAGACCATGAGAACTATGTAGGCTTAACACAATCAACATTATTTGATCTGTCTGATGGTAGTGAGTTTGGGACAATTGCAAAGTAGAAGATTAAAAATGAGATCTCAGTCACTGGAGGGGATGTAGAAAATGGTGGTGAGTACTATTAGTGTGATAAAATGAATGTGTCTTTTTCAAGCTTTATAGGAACTCATGGAGCTAAAGGAGTTGGGTGGACGTGACTGAGCATTACTGGGAGGACAGAAGCATCTAAGAATATGGAGAAGTTCCATCTGAGATGATACTTCAATTACTCTAAAAGTAAAGATGTAAAGGGTGGGAGGGCAGTTTCATCCAGATGCCAGTTGAGATGGTTATACACACTTTATAGAGGATGTGAATGTCAGCAGTCCTTTGAACATTTTGTATCTGAAACTTGGCAGGGGGAGGGAGAGATGTACGTGATATGAAAGTGCACACATAGCTGTTTTTTGCTAGTCTTCATCCTTTGTGGTGATGGTTAAATTTATCTTCTGCCATATTGATATCACTAAGTCAATTCACAAAATGAACAATAGGTGTTTCACTTGGAAAACTTAGAAGGGACAGAGGAATAAAACCTGATATAACTGAGTATCTAAAGAAAAGTGAAGACTAGAATGATGGTGCTAGTGAGAGCAGAGTAAGATGTGTTTTATACTACCTCTTAGTCATTGTGCTGTGGCCTTTTTGCAGAGGACAGATTTTAGAAGCTTTGAGCATGGTGGAACAGAGAACAGGAACTTTGTTTCACCAGACATAATAAGCTAGGTAATTGAAAGAATAGTACTGAGTAATGCTTCATAGCAATTGGAAACTAATTCTAATGTTCTTTTTGACTCTGAAGCCAATTTTTATAGAGCAGTTTTAATCCAGTATATGAGCCAGTTCATATAGACAGTTTTGGAACTGCAGATGCAGAAAAGAACCAGAAAATGTCAGGAGCTTAAACTGTTATAAAGGTTGACAAGACAGAGAAGAGAGAGCAGTTGATAAGGGCAGCAATCTCATGAGAGAACCTTTTAAAGCAAAGGTTTCTAGAAGTTAGTCCTGCAATACAAAGCTGAATGTTAGACTGGAGGGCGGGGGGGAGGAGTGACAAGAATTTCCTTAAAAGAAGGAAATGGCTATTTTTGCCTACATGAAAGAGCAAGTTAACAGTTGCACATGAATATTTTCATGTTCAGTTTGAGTGATTATACATAAAAGCACTACAATTGCATTAGCATTTCAAGGGCTCAGGCTTCTAAATAGTATTTTTCTTTCCAAAGTGTGAAAGTACATGTAAGGATTTCTTTTGTTATATACTTTTAGTTATAAGACTGTAAAATATGTTTTCTTATATCACCTGTTAGTACTAGTCAAGATTAAATAGAACTAAAAAAGAATGGATAAGGTACTTCATATAGCATCAACCTTGGTCCTACCCAGGTCTGAGCAGTCAGCGTTTATTTGTAGACTGCTTGGTATCTTTCTGTGAGAACTTAATCACTGACCTCATGAAATACTGAACTCTTGGACTGAAGGTGGTATTTCATGATGATGGTGTGCACTTATTTGTGCAGTGTATGGGATTCTTCATTAAATTCTCCAAGTAATGCTTTGGTTTTTTTGAAAATTAATTGTAAATTGCAGAACTGCAGACTTAAAACTGTTATTTTCCACGGGTATAGGCAGAAGCATGAACTTTAGATAGTAAATAACAGGTACCCAGTCATAGTTATTTTTCCAGCAGTTTTGGAGATTTTCTGCGCAGTACTTCTGGAATTCTTACAGATTTTGTTTCCTTTTTTTTTTTTTTTTTTTTTTTTTTTTTTTTTTTTGATTCCTCATGAATATATCTTTGCTGATAAATGTCTAACATTGGAAAGATCTTTTGAAGAGGTTTGCATATTACCATCAGGTTGGCTTTGGGACTCTTGTTTTGGGATATGCTTTCTGACAACACAACATAAACAGCAGAGAGCCTGACCTTGGCCTAAGTCATGAGCTTTTAGTATCTGTTCATCCTGTGACCTAGAGCTCCCTTAAGGTTAAAAGGTGTTCTGTTCAACCTCTATAATGAAAAAAAGATACTTAAGAAATAATTGTCAACACAAATTTAGCAATCCGGATTCTGAAGTCTGCTATACTGAAATACAGCAGATATGAACTAGAGTCCCCCCCGAAAATTCAGTGCCCACTGGTTTCAGAAGATCTCAGGCCTGAGTATCTTCCTGTCCACCAACACACATGAATTTTACAGTTAATTGCACAATTATAATATGTCAATTATGTTAACTTTTTGTGGCTCGGAACGTCAACACTTTACTAGGATATTTGGGGTTGTATCTCTTAAATCTGCAATCTCTCTGTGTGTTAGGCTATGAAAGTGAGTAGTGTAGTCTTGCCCAGCAGTGCTTCACCTAATGATAAACATCAGCAATGCTCCTAGACCTCTCAAGAAGTTACTGACAGCTTGCTCCCTGTGCTGAGAAATTCTGAGTGGCAATATAAATAGCTTTATATCTGTGACATTTTAGAATAGAGGTTGATAATTCGTAATGTTGAACTGTTGAATCTTTGGCGTGACAAATGTTTTTGGGCTGACAGAAAAAATTACTAATGTGCTCAGCACAATAAGAGAATTATCTGACTCAAGAAGAACTAGAAAGCATGCTTAATTTTCTGACAGTTTCATCTTGTTAATCATCCGCTTTGAAACATCTTCCTTGGAAATCAAGTTTTTGTAAGTTCTACTGGGATGTTACAAACAAAGCTCTGTAGCTGGGACCCGAAGTTCAGTGTAACAGGGAATTATGAAAAACATCTTTGCTTTGCAGGTGGAATGTTTTTAACTTAGTACACTTTTATTCCCAGAAGACTTAATTTGGCTTCCTGAAGTGCAAATCAAAAAGATTCCATGTAATTCCCAGTTACAGCAAAGAGGATTAGAACTTGAAAAGATATTTGATATCTGCAGGTAATAAAGCTAACTGGGGCCTGGGGGCTGTTTGGCTGGGGGTGTGTGTGTTTTTTTCTGTTATTGTTTGACCCCATTTGGCCTAGCCTGGGAAAGCCATTAATCATAATGACCATTTTAAAGTGCTCTCTTTCCTTTGTGGGCTGGACCACAGAGGTCGTCACCTAGTCACTCAGGTCAATAGTTAGGTCACTTTTCTCCCCTTGCTTGACTACTGGCTCAGTGTGTAAGTTGACATTGGGTTAACAAGCAGCCACTCTCCTCCTAATTATAGGAACCATGGCAAGCTTGTACAGATGGGCAAAGTTCAGACTTGAAGGAAAGTATAGGTGGAGGCTGGGCCTAGAGTTTAAAGCTGAAACAACAATGTAAGCCAAATCCGTTCCACCTCCCTTGAATGAGCCTATTTCCTGTGGTTCTGCAAAAGAGCTTTCTAGATGATGTGTTGTCTGATAGCTGCTGCTGCTTTGGTGTAAATATGGTACAGAGAGAAGCTTCTCATAACAATTAAGTTTGCATATAGTTTTGTAGTTTCTGCTCTGAGACTGATTCTTTGAAAATTTAAATGTATTCATTAAAATACTTCACTAAATCAGTCATTAAGAATACTTTTGTTATACTTTCATGCGTACTATCCATAAAATAAAATGCAGTGTACTCAATATCTTTAGAGAAAATATTTGGTCTTAGTAATAGACTTTGAAAAGGGATATTAGTCAAACAATAATGATGAGTATGCGATGAGTAAATATTTTATATGATGAGCATTATTTTAAAGAAAAAATATTTAAATATAGTTTATGAACTTATATTTGAGATGCATGACTTCATGTTGGTTTTATTTAAGCTCCTGTCTGATACAGACATACCGTAGGGCAAAAAAAGAAGCTCAAGATTTTGACTCATCTTCCCAAGGCTGATTAGATAATCTCTAATTCCTTGTATCATATACATTCCTACCATCATGTTCCAAGAATGTGGCTTTCCAACAAATATTTATAATGTGTTGCTGCAGGGTCAAATCCTGAGCTAAGTGATGTGGGAGCTTGAAACTCAAAAGCAGTAGAAATGCCACTGTAAAACTGTATCTTACTGCATTGTGTGAAGTGTACTGTGGTGTTCATGCAGAGAAGGAAGCTTCTCAACATGTAAGTAGTAGAAGTTTCATCAATACGTGGGTGGACAGCACAAACCCTGCAAGCCGTTGCCAGTCTCCCAGTCACGTAGTTAGTCCCAGACATGACTGGCCTACGAACTGAAGTGAAAGCTGGCTGCTTGCTTACAGTGCTAGTGCACCATATGCTGTTGATTGTAATCCTACAACTCCACTGTTGCCTGTGTGTCATTTTTTACTTTTTTTTTTTAATTTTTTCCCCTTTGTAGCAGTTGGCTGATGGTTAAGCCTGAATTGCAATTTAACTTATACTCATTGGGGAGCTAATACAGTATCTTCTCACCTATAAATTGCCTCAGCATGATGCAACTTGTCATATCGGATATGAATTTTTCTCTGCATGGATTAAGCTTTCTTTTATTAACCTGAAAAACTTATAAAGTCTTTTTTTCCTCTAGTGTACTTTGCTAGCCTCTGCAAGGCAGAAATACATTTTGCAGGAAAGTAGTCTGTAGAGAAATGTGTGATGCTGGGTGCTTTGAAGAACAGAAATAGAGTTGCCAAGGGTATGTGTATATGCATGTACGTACATGTATGTGCTTTTTTTATCTGTGTATTTTCATTTTTTAATAACCTTGCAAGCTCACTTTTGAATTAAAATCTACCTCTTCTCTCTGATATGACCATTTAAAGATATTCATATGATTTGGTGTTTGCTAGCATATCCTTGCCTGGTTTTCACTTCATACCTGCTTGTGGCTCTGACAAGAACAAACTCACTATTTTTACTGCAGTGAAGCCAGCACAAGTCAGAGGGACGATGTAATGTGTGTGTGAAAACGATTTGTACATATTCTTCTGACATAAGTTTTATGCAGATAGGTTAGGCCCAGGCTCCTATCCAATATCTGAAAATTTTTTATCTTTGCTTTACAGAAAATCTAATAACTTTGCAAGGTGAGTGCAAGTTTCTCCCACTACAGGAGAAACACCTTCCATAAAGGCTGGGGATTAGCCTGAGGAAACAAGAAGTAATTAATAACTTGACTCAAGATACAAAGTAGTCTTTGGAGCCATGTTCAATTGGAACAGAATACACTCCAATACTGGGAAATTTTCAATCCAGGTGTAAATTTTGTGGTTTAGGACTATCCTTAGCATTCATAGGATGTTGTAAAACAAAAGGTGTGTTTAAAGAATCAAGGGATATGAGCCTTCATTTTTTTCACAGACTAATTCACTGCCTTGTGATTAACTGAAAACTTTCCCTCTGATGAGACATCCCATAGCTTCCTTTTTGCATGTGTGTGTATCAGTCAGAATTCCAAATCTGCTTAGATCTGAGTCACTGCTATTTTGGCATTTTCCATAAAACAATTCACAAAGTAATTCTGGGAATATTTCCCCACCCCCTAAAACTCCAAATTCAATGACTGCAACTTTTTTCCATACCTCTGTGCATTATTGTCTAAAAGGAATTTTTATAACATGCATTTTTTGTATTCATCATAAACTGAGGTGCACAAGTTACTTTCTGCATGGAGAAGGTCTGTGTTTTTCCTTTAGGCTTTATTTTGTAATCTTTAGTTAAATAGCTTTCCTGCCTACTGGCCTGTTGCTTATAGCTTCTGTTTTCCTTCTGCAGCTGTTTTTCCTGTAGACTCTTCTCATGCCTACTTGACCACATTCCCTGTCAGTCAGCGTGCTTAGTACCTTAATGCCCTGTCTGCTCAGAAGGTTCACGCTTGTAACACTTTCACCTATTTGCAAGCATTTTACTTGCAAAGACCCGCAGTTCAGTAAACCTTATCTCTTCTCTATACCTGTATTTTCCCTGTATTCAGTCTTAATTTCCCTTGGCTGCTTCCTGCAGGTAGTGCTATTAATAGAGTTTGTACAAATAGAGTTTGTACTTACAAAACTGTTCTTACTTCTCTCTGCTTGTTGATTCAAAAAACAGACTTAAATCCTGTCTTTACCTTTGTTCTGTCAGTGGAATTAAGTTAGAGTGCAAAGTAAAACATTTTACATCAAGCTTATGTTACATTAAGATAGGCTGTGCAAAAGTGACTGCAGTAAATAAGAGCTGGCCAACCTAGCTTTAAATCTAGCAAGATGAGTACAGTCATCTGCGCTGGGTCCCTGCAGTAACAAGTTTGGGCCTCTGTGCCACTTCAGTCACAGATGGATAAATATACCCACAATGTTTAGTTCTTCACTGCTACCGTGTGGCTTCACATTTTCCTTTTCTTTCCTCTGTTCTTTTCTCTTTCCTCTTCTCCTTCCCTCTCCAAAATAGAGGCATTCTCCATGGTGCAACTGCCATGTTTTGTTTACTTCAGTAACAGTGAGAACAGTACCGCTCCAGGGCTTGTTACATGATCTGTGTTACCATCTCTTCCAGTCTCTGATATGTCTCATGCTGTTTTTCTGGTCTCTAGCTCAACTTGTTCCTAGCTTTCAAGAACAGTAGTCTTTCATGGCTTTGCATATTCAATCATAACTGTCTGCTAATACTTATTATCAGATCCCTTGTCCTCTAACTGCTTGGAACTGCTTGAACGTATCTAAATTGTGGTTATATGCCTTCTTTTGCAGTGTAACTCATACTGCAAGCAAATTATAAACCCCATTCCATTTTAGGTACAGGCTTTTTAAGACTTTTACATTCTTATTACATGTACAGTGAGACTAGGCAGCCAAGGTAATAGCTGGTTACTAGTACCTTCTTATGATATCAGGCAGTCAAGAGCATGTGCAATTAACTCCACAGTTTAAAGAGAGCAGGGTTCCTAGAGATGCCTGCATTTCATTGAAATGAGGGCTTTTGTTAAAACAGAGGCCTTTGACATTAGAGTGCAATTAAGAAGTGTAAGTAAAGATTTTTAAATGTGGATTCGTAATTGGATATAGAGCCTTCCACTCCTGGGTCACAGTTCAGTTCTATCCCAAGTCAGTAGTCACTGAATCCTGGTACCATCTAACAGCTGGTGGTTTATGTGAAATGAGTAGCCTGTCTTAGTTCAGTTTGTAGTGAACAGGTGTCCACATTACAAAAAAGCTACTACTACAATTGTTAGCTTAGCTGGCAATCTTTGCATGGAAGCAAGAAGCTGGGTGGCTGTAGAATTAAACTACCCTGTAGTCCTTAAGAATCTCTTCAAATTAGGGCTTAAGTTTATTTGTAGGTTTGAGGTTTATAAGTCCTCTCGTATTTTCTTCCTGTATTGCAAGTAAGGGGAGCTAGAACAATCAATATGGCAGCCAAGAGCAATATGTCAGAAACACAAAATTACCTTTATAAAAAGGAAACAGTTGACAGCCTACCCTGTAGATCTAAAAATTAGAAAGTAGCCATTATGAACATTTGGATCTTTTCATGCTCTACAATGTTGCTATTAAAACTTAAAGAAGGCGGCGAGCCAAAGAACTTTAAAAAAAAAAAAAAAAAAAAAAAAAAAAAAAAAAAAGAAAGAAATGAAAACAAATCAGGAAAGTTCCTTGAAATTCTGTTCTCTGTAATTCTCATTCAATAGTGACTGCCAGGTAATTTTTCACAGTTCCCCACTAAAACCTGATATTTTGGGCAGAGATATAGTCTGCTTATAGGTGAGAGAGTCTTTGACAGACAAAAATCTGAAAAATTCAAAAGGAAAAGCTGTAGTCATAGAAATACAGAATTCAATAGTTTTGCCTTAAAAAAAAAATTAAAAAAAACCCCTCAGTAATATGTGATACTGTGAATCGGTCATCAGAATCTGTCAGCCTCTGAATTTTTTTGAGAAGCTTCTTTTCACATAGAGCTCTCATTACAGTAAGGTGCCTCTTCTGTTTCAGCCCTCATTGTTTTGTCCCATTGCAACAAATGTGGGCTCCTCAGCTGAGCCCCGTGTCCGTGCTGTTTGAAGCAATGGCAGGACCTGCGCGTTCCCGGGGAGTGTGCTCAGTCAACGCAAGAAAATGTGCGCCTCGAGCCAGGGCCTGTTCTGGGCTTCCAGCAGACATCGCCTGACTCTGCACTGCCCCAAACACACGGCTGTGGAAGTTTACGCACTCGTGCTCGTGCGCCGGGGAAAAAGAAAGCTGTCATGAGGACATGCAGTAAAAGGTGGCCTCACAAGGGCACAATGTTATACAGTTTTTCTTCAGCCTAACAGGTGGCTTGTCAACATAACTGTAATTTTATATAGAGGTATTCAGAAGCTTTAGGGACATAGACTGTGGCATTTCAGTTATGTCCATGCCTTTGATACTGGTGCTGCAGTGTTGGGAATGGTATGGCACTATTTAAACTCGGTGTATGTCAGTGTTGGCTATGTGGTTGTGTGCCTGGTGCCAGCTCAATGCTTTCTTGTGTCAATGACTGCTCAAGCTATGCATGTAGAAGGCAGCTGTAGTAATAAAGCTTGGGTTTTGTAGATTTGTTGATAATATGGATAAACACCATATTACAAACAGAGTAAAAAAGCCTCCTTCCTAATACATAAGATTTTGTAGGCTGAAAAAGTGAGCTCGATAAGAGGAGAGAGAAGAGTACATAGTTTAAAATATGGCCCTTTTTTAATGGTTCTGGTCAATGCGGGCTACATGCAGGAGTGTTCTATTTTTGCTATCTCTCAAGATCAGCTACATTGCACCCTGTGCAGCCTTTAGAAAGAAAGGACACTTGTTTGCTTTAAAGACCCTCTAGGTTAAAACCAACAAACGTGAAATCCTTAAGACTTCTTTAAATCGTTAAAGAATATTCTCAATTTTTAGTTTTATGTTCTAGCAAAGGGTTTCTTTCTTGTTTAGACTGAGTAGCTCTGCTGGCTGACTTGATTTTTATCAGTGTACTTGAAGAGTTTGGTCACGGATATCTGTTTTTTTCTGCCACATTGTCAACTTGTGATGCTTTGTGTATTTAATGTCTGCTAAAATCTCTGTAAAAGGTGTTAACTAGTAATGAGCCTGATATTGCTTCATTTAAATTGAGCAGTTTTCTGCTGGTGATGTCAAAGGCACTGGGTACACCTCTGTGTCTTTTAAAAAGAAGAGACAGATTTATATTCAGTACACTCTCTCTCCATCAACCTAAAATAAAATCTTCATATATGATTTCACCAATAGGTGAAAATAAAAGCGGGAAAAATCTTAATGAGTAGTTGTCAGAGTTTGTAATAGTTTTAAGCTGATAATTTCTTTTCTATTTGAACTGTGAATTTCCTTGTTTGGGTGAAATTCCCCCAATAATATTATTTTTTTCATAAATTTTTGTCCACACTTTAGAGATCTAAACCTGTAAAATCAAACTGCAGGGGAGATAACCTTACCTAGTAAGCTTGAACTATAACGACATCAGATTGTTAATTTATAGTTACTGAGGTAAATAACAAGTAATCAGTCCTAATGCCTAGTTTTTATTTTATTGTGTCTCAGATTTTGCTTAGTGGGTTCCTTATGGTCTACTATGTACTCGATACTTCTCCTTTTTCACTTCTGCCTTCTCTGGATGCTTCGGCAGCTCTAAGAAAAACAAGTGATTGCTCAGATCTGCTCTGGTGTTAGCTGCAGCCGTAAGAGCAGAGATGTGGCATGAGAAATACCACCATCTTTGAAATGGAATAAAACCCAAACACCTGCCTGTTACTGAGCCTGGAGTCTGGAATTTGAGAGAAAGAAAAGATTGGGCTTCTTGAGGATATACTAGAAGCAATGCAGATGTGGGAAATGGAGCAGTGTGAGGGAACACGAGTATAGTCAGGAGAGACAACCTTCCCCAGTGGTTAGGGCACTAGGAACAACATTGTTTCTTCCTATCTGTTTAAAGGCACCCTCTTAAAGGGCAGAACATCAGAAGGGAATATAAACTAACACACAAAACCTGTGTGGTGGAGCAGTGCTCAGTGCTTTCTGCCTTGCCCCTCTGTTATGCTCAGCAGGACAAAGAGGAGGATGCTGAAGTTGCCCCCTGACAGTGGATGCTCTCCTACAATGTGGAGTGGCCTGAGTGCCCAAAGACAAGGACCAGAGTTGTTGAGCAGGAGAACTGCGAGCTAAAAAATAGATGCTAATGTTGGCTCTTGTAATATGTAACAAGATGATAAGTTGTAGATAACCTGTTTCCTTCCACATGCAGTATTGCAGACCTTGTATAGTATGAGGAGTAGGATTGCTCAATGCTATGCCAGATGCTATGCATCTGAATGTTCATCCTGTGCTAGCCAGAGGTACAAAAGGCTGTTTCAGCTTTAGTGAAAATTAAAATCTTCCATAGCGAGAAGCTGTGAACTTTGGAATTAAAAAAAAAAAAAAAAAAAAAAAAACACAAAACTGTTGAGATTTTGGTATAGTAGTTTCTGGATGTTGACCAAGCTTTTTTCACAAGCCTTTTTCTCCGAGAACAGACTGAGGGTTGCAGGTTTGTGGTTTATCTGGGAATTGAGAGGTTTACGTCATTGAATGCCTCTGCGACATGTGCCACTCCTGTACAAAATGGTTTATTGTTAGTAGAGTAGTCAGGAAAGGCTGGAAAAAAAAACATAACAATCTGTAAGATTAATCAGGGTATCTTCACCAGAGTTCAGATGGTTGTATGACTTTGTACCATAAGAGGAAGTTTGTTTTCAAATGTAAGGTTTTTACTCTACTGTGTTTGAGAACACTTAAACAATTTGTTCACCTAACAAGGCCACGTGCCTTCAAGGAGACCTTTTAATCTTTTATTGACAGTTTATACCTTTCAGGTCTTTTATTGACAGCTTATATGCTTTTATTTTAAAGACTAGAAAAGGTATGCACAGGGCTTTCTCTTTGTTTAGTGTTCCTAAATAATGGCTAATGATGCAGATAAGTACCTGTGTAATCTGTAAATCTGTGAGTAACTCTGTATTTCCACTAGTTTTCTACTCAACAGATTGAGGAGAAGGAGCTGTATACAATTTACATACCAGATTAGTTAAAATATTTTTAACTATCGTAAGTGTCTGCCATTTAGCACCTTCCTCGTATAGTCTGAATATTATGCATTTTCCTTAGTGAAGCCAGGAAAGGGAACTTAATGTTGTTTGTCTGTGTTTTGTGGTGAGTTCAGTATCCATGCCTGAATATCAAAACTGGAAGAAAAGAAAATAACATTGAACACATTCTCATTTTTTCCATGAAAATTACTTATTTGGCATTTTGTATAGACTGCCCTAATTAGTACCATACCTCAAACTATATCAGTCACATAGACTACTCTCAGTTGCAATCATTAGTGGTTACATTGCCATAAAATTACTGTAGAAAGTAGTTAATGTATAATTACTGAAACTAGGTATATCCTATAAAACTGATAAGAAAAAACTGATAGTTTTTCATTAATTATGTCATCATTAATTTAATAGAAAAGGATGAGTTAAGATTTTGTTCATTTTTAGTATTTATTTTTTCTGAAATAGTCCTTAAGATGTGGGTTATCTAATTTTTTTTTCAAAGTAAACTTTTGTCCTCTTAAAGGTCACTATGTTAGTCAGGTAGAAGATATTTGATATTCTCATAAGATTCATGTTGTTTTAAAGATAAAGAAAATACTAGGGAAATTGCAGCCTTTTCCTTACCTGAGTGAAAAAGATCACTGTCTCTTATGGTAGTGTTCTTTTAACTGATTACTTATCTTGAATGTTTTATGGGTGGAAACTTACCATGTGGAGGTGTAGGATAGAGCATGGTTGTGTCATCACAACTCCTGGTGTATCTCACGCATTTAAGGATTCATTGAGGCGGAGGACAGGCTGGATGGGTCACTACCTTTTACTCCGTCCACAGACCCCAAGAGGCTGTTGCTTCTGACTTCAGTAACTTGACCCTTATAGTTTCCAGGTATGGTTCTGTTAATGTAGGCATTGATTTAATGTACTGTTGTGGGTTGTGTGTGTGTTGTTTTCTTCTTTTTAACTTTCAGTTGCTTAAGTAGCCTGGGAAAGTTTGCAGACACACTTTTTTGGTATCTGAAAACTTAAATAATGTATTTTACGATATTGGTGACCTAGCTGCTGATATTTTCAGGCTGTCTAACTATACCATCTTCACAGGCTTCTTGATCTTGCTTATCTCTGAAAAGCTGCAAGTTTCAAGGTTAGGTTTATCAGGAATGAATTTTAACTGAGGAGGTTTCATTAAAAAAAAAAAAAAAAACAACTGTGCTTAGATCCCTGGGGCAATCCTAAATGAGTGCTTGAAGTGGTGATTAAAGAATGCTTGACTGGAAGGTCATGAAGATGTGTTTTAGCTGCTGAATTTTATCAGATGTTCTGTCTGGTTCTTGGAAATTGTGATCTGTACGGCGTTTTCATCCAGTAGTGTTGTTAATAGTAGTTGGAATATCATTTGAAATACTTTTAGTTCATCCTTTAGAATTATCTTGAAAAGAATGTTTTTTGAAAAAAATCTTTTAGGACTAGGAATGATTATATTCCTCATTTCTTTAACATGCTTCTCATAATACAGCTGTATTATAATATGTATTAGCTCTTGCTTCTAGAGCCATGCCCATACTGTAATCTGGTAACATCACATCAGACTTCTCTCATTGTAACAGTTTTTCCTGGCCTGTCAGGGCTGAGCTAAAAGGATATACACCTATACGGATACTGTCTGGAATTCAAACATCCGTTGTAGGCCTTCTTCATGCATCTGTACAGCTTGATCACTGGTACGGCATTGGAGATGCTGGTTCAGTAAGTTAGGAGTTTGAATTGATGCATATGTCTAAACTATCTGCGAAATTTTGATCTTATACTTAGAATATGAATGTGATGAGGTACCACTTCAAGGTGCTTGGAGTTAGAATCACAGATGCTTGAACATCCCTTACTGCCTTGCTCCTCAGTTGATTGCTGTTTAAATACTTGCAAATCATGTTTATATTTCCTAGATCTCTTCATGCTCCTTTGGAGGAAAGGAAGAGGAGGGGGGAGGTAAAGAGGCAGTGGAAAGGAAGGTGTGTTCTGCTCTTAGTTGTCTATATTCTAATCCTAGGAAGCCCACTTCAAAAGCTGGATCTAAAAAGGTTTTAGCTTTTATCTGGGAGACACAAAACCCTTTGGAAAGTTCCTTTGTCTTTTTGTTTCACTTGATACCTACACACTAGGTTAGCCAGTGTGCTTTACAGACATGTCTAAATGCTTCATTTTTCTGCTTCTCTAATTGTGATTTGTTTTTTTCCCCCCAGAAGGGTCAAATTAGAGCTTGCACACTCCAAGCCATGGCAGTGATAGCTGACAGTGCGATGTCAATTTTGCCTTTTCAAGCGCAGTTGGAAACACATCTTTTTAAACATAACTTCTGTAAAGCTTCTTACACTGAATGTGTGTCTGCTAGACATTTTTGTGTTGACTTTTCTGTAGGCTTTCTTATTAAGTGTAGAATCCCTTTGATTTTGTCCGTTTGGAGATACCATTTTTTTGTTTGTTTTTAATACGATTTGAGGGCGTGTGTGTGTGCAAAAGAGCCAGAATGGAAGGGGTTGCAAGTGGATTGCTCCCTGAAAGCTGTAAAGTGCCTGCATCTGATCTTATATGCAAGGAGAATACTTGCTGCCTTTTCCCATATTACTGTTATCGTACCATTCTAACCAGAATTGCTTTAGGGTATTATGAAGGCATTTTGTGAGTAAAACTGTGTGTTATAAAACATAATAATGTATCTCAAATGAGTAGGTCCAGAATTAGGGCTCTATTGTTATGCAACTCCAGGATTATTTACTGGCAAACCACTGGAGTTACTCTGGGTATGCAAAGGGATAGTAGCTAAGAGTAAAATCTAAACGTGAAGTTTATACATCTACTTTTGTGTACCTTTATAACTATCTGAAAATATATTAATGAAACTAGAATAATAGTGTAAAATAGCCAGGGCTAGAAGAGCAGACAAGGTCAATGGGATGCTTTATTTAGATACATTCTGTTAGTTTTATGGTATTATGCATGTAGGACCAGACTTTGCTACCAAATGTTACTTTGCTTTTCTCTGTGGCAGTAGCACCTCATTGCTGTGCTACAGCTGTTTAAACCAGCTCTTATAACAAGCAAATTTTGGGGGAGTTTTAAAATTGATACCTAAGCCTAAATAAACTTTGTGGAATTCCAGTATTTTTTTGGATTAGAACCTGTTGCTTTATAGCATTGAAAGTAATTTATGACAGTTAAAATAAGTGATGAGGGGGCGGTCTGGAATGTGCTGGTTTTTTTCCCCAGTAGGCTACAGGTTAGATGTGAAGGTCAGACATGCTGTACAGGAAACCTTTTTTTCTTTAGAATGCCTGGGTGCTTCTTTTTTCTTTTTTAAAAAAAACAAAAACAAACAAACAAACAAAAAAAGATTGCCTCAGAGCAGCTTAAGAAATGGTTTCAAGGGACGTTTATGTCTTCCTGGTATAAACTTTGATTAGTTTTTGTTTTTTTCTTTGAGTGAAAGTTATTGCCACTGAACTTCTTTGAAAATTTATAGTTTTACAAGTATTATTGCTTTATACTGTAGATTACCCAGCCTGTTACCTCTGATCACATCAGCAGAATTGCAACCTGTGCCTTTAGGGTTTTATTAAATGTCATTGTAGTATGTTAGTTTCTGTGTGGGGATTGTAGAGATAAAAGACCAGGAAAGCCTCCGAAGTTTATCCTTTGTGTTCTCTTCCTCAGGCAAGATGGTTCTTTAAGTATATGTTGTCCAATTTTGTTTAAATTGTTCCAGTGCTAGAAATTTTCCATTTTCATTGATAAATGGAAAAGGCCATTCTGTGGCATTTTTCTGTGTTTAGCTGTATCCAGTAGCCTTTATGGGTTCAGTCCTTAATGACAGGTGTTAGATAAGGACCCCAGATGAGACTAATACCTGGAGCAATTCCTCTTGCAGACAGTTGCCCAGTACCTCTGAGACGATGGTTAGCTGGGAATGTTGCTTCTCTTACAAAGATGAAGGGCGGCTGCTTTAGCCTGCAGTGGAGGATGGGCAGCCAGCCCTGCGTCAGCCTCTCTAGGATGGAACTGTATCATGGCTGGGCTGGGAGGCTACATGCTCTCAGAAATGAAGGTCTGGATAATGCAGAATATCACATCCGGTGGTACCATCACCAGACTGCTGAAGGATTATTTCAAGCCTGTACTCAGCTTGTTCTAGCAGTAGTGGCAGAATCAATTTTTAGACCCCAGTGAGGCATGTTGATTATTGCTTCACATATGTAAAAACTTTTGCTTCAAAAAATGTCTTGATAGAAGATGCATTGTTCTGGGCGATTCCTTTTGTTTTTCGTAGACCGAATGTGCGTATAAACTGAGGCACCATCTTTCTCAGTGCATAGAATTTGGAGAGGGTAAGTAGTTGATAAATAGTTAAATAGCTTTGTGTATATTAGGGCATTAAAAACTTTTCAGCTGAAGTGGGCAATTGCAACTGACTTGCTTTTTATTTATGTTCAGTTTTAATAAACATTCATATGATTTAGCTTCCTCATTCTCATTAAGTGTTTCCAGTTTTAACAACTGTGTTACTTCAAATACTGTTACCAGGAAGGAAAGCAGGAGCTGGAGGCAGAAATACTTCATCTGCCAATTAAATGATTTTTAAATTACAGCACTGCAGAACTAGTTGCTTCAATATTTTAATAATACGATTGGTAGGATATCAATTATTTCAAAATGGTATTTGATCTGCTCTCTTATGTATTTGCTACAATTATTAATTCATTTATTGCAGGTACTAGTGGGATTCTTTTTCTTGCTCTTTAAATGTATGATGTGAAGCCTGCGAAGTTGAAGGAGTCCCTATTAATTTAACTTTTATCCCAGTGGAAAATGATCTCTGGATAGTTCCAAAATAAACAGTGAGGCTAATGAATTTTTCTTCAAGTTCATTATTTAAATTAGTTCTTAATTACAAGTAATTATTATGCAACTGGTTTTACATATATGGTAATTAAGCTTGATAGTGAATATTTTATACGTATGTATGTGTGTATAAACATGATTCAAAGCATGGACCATTATGTCTAAATGCTGACTGGAGAGAAGCATCATATGTGGAAGAAAATAGCTTGTCTTATAAAACATTAATTAAATGGTCAGTAACCTGATTGCTTTAAAAAGGGGGGCCAAATATAACTTAGTAATAAGTTAGGGCTACTCTCCAAATACAGTATTGCGCATCAGCAATAACTGCGGAATCTGGTTTTAAGCTCACAGATAAACATTAAGAAGATAAATATTTTAGTCAGAAGAAGATGACTTCTCCTCCACATGTCAATTTCTGTGTGTTAAAGAGCAGGGAGCTGATTCACAGTAAGAACCAGTGCATGGGCAAACATGCCGCAGCTGCGCGCCGCAGTGCGAGCCAGTGACAGCTCTAGCTAAAGCTGTTTGCAGAGTGGCACAGACAGTGGGACTTAACAGGCTGCGGTTGATCTGGGCAGTTATTTGCCAACTGAGGACATCTCCCTCAATCTATTCCAACAGTATGTCTCTGACTTTACTGAAACTCAAGAAAAAAGAGATATAGGACTTGAGCACATGCGCTGAAGCTTGCTGAAGTCAACAGCCATTGACCTTGTGCCTGTGTGATTTCTTGAGAAGAGATGGATTTGTGTATTTGCCTAATTGCTTTTACTGAATAGGAATGTTTATTAGCAGAACAGGTATAATCCAGGCAGCAACCTCGCAAATGCTAGTCTGTCCTGCCAGTCTGCCTCAGCCACATAAAGGCAATGTAAGGGCAATTCTTTCCTCATGCCAGTCATCAGCCCTCTTGCTCATGCTGCCAACAAACTATGAATTATGATAGTGGGGTTTTTTTGAGGCTAACAGTTGTCCTTCAGCAATTGGACCACCAAGTCATTTGACAAAAGTCTAAGGGACAACTGAGAATGAATATCACTGTATGTGTAAACATATTGCTATATATTTTTAATGTTTATATACCATATAATGAGTTTTTCAGAGAGTGTTTTTAATAGATATCATAAATTGTTCCATTTAATTTTTACAGAGACTATATAGCCAAAAGGCTGAACTAGTGTGACACAGACTTCCTGTTTGTAAGCAATTTTCCCTGTGAAACATACTGCAAAATGAGTTTGGTACCGGATATGTACAATTGTCATGAAAAGCCATTTTGTAGCAAACTAGTTCCTCCTATTTCCACTCATGAGTTTTCTTGGGTATACAGTCCCCAGAGATGAAAACCGGTGCATGTGGGCCACCCAAAGAGACCTTTCCATGAGGTTTCAGGAAGGGGAGGCTGGTGCAGTTATGGTCACGTTTTTCCTCAGATTCCTCCATTCTGCCCAAGTATGGCATGAGAGACAGCCTGGCTCATGGCTTAGGACTGACACTGAGAATATAGGGGCCTTGCTCCTTGGCACTGTAAAGCAGTTCACCTCTAATAGCACAGCACTCTGTGTTTGCTTTAACTTAGAACAACTTCATTGTTTCAGTATTTTGAATGTGCTCTTAAGTGGTCTCCAGGCTGTTTTATGGATCCAGATTATCACTACATATTTGCAGCAGCCAAATGAACTGCAGGCATGAGTCAGGTGAATGTTGTCTGGAGTATTCTCTTCACACTTGAAGAAGGATGGAGACACATGAAGGAGTCCTGATTTTGATTCAGGTTTCTGTAAATCTTGTGCATAAGTTGTGGTTGAACATGTGAAATATAGGAGTTGAAGTTGCAATAGATTTGCTTTTTTGAAAAGTTTTTTGTGTTTCTGCAGGTAAGTAGGGTTTAACAGCCTGACAAACTTCCGTTCAGAAACTGAATTAGTTAATGGCTAGCTTGCTACTAACAGCTTGGGGTGCTATCTCACTTAATCCATAGTTTTCTGATAGCAAAATGGTGTATTTTGAATGATGCTATAGATTATGTGACAGTGGAGTCATTTAAAGTGAGACTAATAATGCCTGTTTAGAAGAAGTTGAACAATGTGGCTTAGAAAATAGCTGTTGCTAGGTGCTTTCTTAGGTGTTTCCAACTCTGGTTCAATGGACTTTGCCCATCACTATCGTCTGTATCCCACTCTGAAAGTACTTGCTTTTGGAACATCAGAACTTACTCAGTTGCGTTGTTTTAGAAGGGAACAGAAAATTTACTGTCTTCCAAGTTCTTCAGTTTACCTGCCCTGGAAATGAGTGTTGCGGTGCCTACTTTGCAGGGAACTGGATATCACAGGAGTTTATAACATGCTTTGAGATCTATGGGTGTAAAATATGCTGTATAATGGTATATTGTTTCTAGTGAATATTAATATAAGGATTTATGTATTTGTTCCTGACTTCAGCATACTGTGAAGGTCACTCCTTGGAGTTTTAGGGCAGATTTGCAAAAGCTATTTTTTTCTTTTCAGCATTTTATTTTATTTCCATTGCTCATTCTCTTTTTGAACTAACAATTTTTTCTGATCCCTGCTGTTAAAATAAATTAGGAAGTTGCAAAGACTTTTCTTCAAGTATATGTACTTATCTTTTTCCCCAAACAAAGTCCTGCTTCATAGTTTTCACCACCCCTGGGGTTTACCTGACAGAAAAATCCCATTTTCGTAATACTCGAGAAACCGTGACCCAGTCTTTTACTCATCTCACAAGAACACTTTGGAGGTATTACTTGATTAACTGAGTTGAGGAGAACTGCCAAAGATTTTTTGGAATTCAAGAAGTCTAATAATTTCTTATTTTTAGAACCACAGTGGAGTAAGCCAATTTTCAGAGTAATCACCGCAAGACTGAGCTTGAAGTATATTGTTAGATTATCTTGTTGGTCTATGAATGAACATAAAACTCTTCACATTGGACTCCCCAGTGTATTTGAGATCACCAGAGGCTGTGTTTTATCTTTCCTACCAGAATTTGTATGTAAAGGTGATTTGTAACTTGTATTCTGGTATATTAAAAACATCATTAAATGGATGTGATTAAATGATACTTCAACATTTTTCAGAGCAATTAAATGCAATATTTTTTTTGCTCTTTCTTCCTTTTCTGTTGGTTTTGCATCTTGCCAGCAGACTGAAGGTAGCATTTAACTGACAGGCAATTTTTAAATAAGTGCTGTAGTGCTTTATTACAAAGCTTTATCTAGTCACTCACTGTATCTCTATTTCAGATTTCATTGTATATAGTGAAGAGTAATGTATAGATATGGTTTCTAGGTAGTAGTTTGATATCCACAAATCTGCTATACTCTGAGGGTTAGCAAGGGAAGGAATATTTGACTGGGCTGTGCTGTGGAAGAGCTGAACTTTAAGCTCTGTGTTTAAAAACCAGAAAACTTGTTCAGTAATAAATATGTATGTGCCTTGAAAACAGCAGTTCTTCATGTTGGAGGCATTAATTTTAAAATGATCAAGTTCCAGGGCTAATAAGGCACTTTCTCTGAGTTTGTAAATGTGCCCTATCTTAGTGGTATTTAGTTTAATGATTTATATAGAGGTGTTTATTCTCTTTCATTTCCTCCCCTTGTCTTCCACAGTTTGGGTGGACCAAGAACACTTACCAAATCACCAATCTGTTGCCACTTCAGCATAGGAAGGAAGAACTTTGCTTGGGTACACACCTGAGCAAAATTTAAATGGAGTCAAATGCAGTGAGTCAGGTGCAGGTTAATTGCCCAAGCATATATCTTTCTTCCTTTGCAGGTTTTTTGCCCATGCTGAGCAAGCAGTATCCATGCTGTCTGATTTAAATCTATCCTAGACAGATCAGTTCAAACAAGACTGCTGTGTACTCAGAGTTGCATGGATCCCTTATGTTTGTGTTTTTGTTATCGCTTGTCATAGAACTTCTTAAGCAGGAAACCTACAGTGTGTGTGTGCGTGCATGTGTCCCCTGCTGTATTTTTTTCTGCTATCATTTATAACAAGAAATACTATCTGTTACCATCTATCTCAAATCAGCTGCTGAGGCTGTATGGTATGAGGTGGATTAGGTTTGATGGATTTCTCTGTTGCAGTGCGTCTCAAATCTTGTACAGCAAAATAGCTTTACAGACAGCATCAGAAAAGACAAAAATAGACTTGTTTTGAACAATCTATCCTATGTTATTCACACAGTGTGTATGATGTAAGTATATCCTTATGTTTTTAGATTTCTGGATTTTTCCCTTTAGAATGGGAGAGACTAATCCAGAAGCAGGTGAGCAAGAAGGAAGAAGTTAAAATAGTCCATGGACTTGCCACTTGCCGAAGAGCATTAAGTGCTTAGAATTAAGTTAAAAATTGCTTATTTTACAAAGTTCTGAAGTTTTGACTGCTTTCAAAGTAACACCTTTTTTCCAGGACCTATTGTGGCAATGTGATGTTTTGACCCCTGAGCCCTGATTCCTCAGAAGACTGTTTAATCTGTAGTCTGTTGTATCCTTCTCTTCATTCACCACCTTTGTATGGAAGACTGTTGCAGGAAATGGCTCTCTTTAGATTGAGCTGTTGATCTGAAGAGTGAATGGAAAACCTTGCGTAAATATATAAAAGAAAAGGACCAAATACCTTTGTTAAGCAAATAATCCCATTGATTTTGTTAAGAAGCACATGTATAGAGACAAAACTGTTGAAAGGGTGTTTTGGGGTTTTTGTTTTTTTACATCTAGAATTTATGTTACCATAGGCATATATAAGATCTGTGGAGACCATCTACTTTAGCCTGCTTGCTCCCTTTTAATACTTTTAATACTTTGATACTTTATCCTTTTAAAAAATATTTGCAAATACATGGTAGTGTTTTATAGCAAAACAATATTTTCTATCTTGGATTGCTTTAGGAACAATCCAGGTGTTTAGCTTCACTTTAATCTGAAGGGTGCAGTATTTTCCTTAATTTCAATGCATTAAAATGCATAGATTTAATCTATACAGATTCATTATCATCTAGTATAACCTGCTGAATAAAAGGCCTCTGGAATTCCCCCAACTAATTCTGGTGTTCAAATAACACTCACATGGATTTTAATGTTATCGGTGATATGTTGTCTATCACAACCTTGGGCAAAGTGAGTGGTTAATGTCATGTTTCGTATTTTCCCTTAATCATACCTCTGAATTTTGTTGAGCTTTTGATTTCCTGATGTTGACTGGATGTTGAAGTGATGGTAGGGTGGCTTAAAATAAGACTTCCCTAAATTTCAGTTTCATAGTATCTCTAGCCTGAGATACTTATTGACCTCAAAAGTAATTGCAAGTGTTCCATGTTTTTCAAAGTTAAGAGTGCATGGCACAGTGCAGTCTAATGTAAGACTCAGCAGCATACTACAGAAGAACTTGTGTACCTACAAAAAGCGCCATAGTTACATTAACGTGGTGCTTGACCTTAGCTAATTAGCTGTTCTCCTCACCTGCCGTCGTGACAAGACTGCTGTGGTACTTGAGCTAGCTCTTCTATACTAGTACAGACCTGCACCATGTGTTAAAGACTTCTGAGCTTGTTTGTTAAAGCGTTTCCCATCTCCACCCACTGTCTTCTGTCTCCTTTGAAGTTCAGGTTTATGCTTATTGACCACTTTGGCCAGAAAAATAACCCAGAAAAATACTGGTTTGAAAGGCTTGCAGGAATGTTGAAAACGTGTGTGACAGAATGGGAATACACATAAGTCACAATCCCACATCCAAGCATCACTACTACACTGTGCCATTCTCCTGTACACCTGTAGTGTGCCTTGCATGTGTGCATTTTAAATGGACTCTTGAAAAGGAATTTCTTTTTTCTTCAGGATTTGAATTTTAAGGAAAGCATATGACAAAACTTAGTCTTATTTTTGAATCTGTAAAACTGTCTGGAATGGTCTCAGCTTTGTGGTTTTCACTGGCTGAATGCAACCTTGTTTCTGCTGAGCACTTTTTTTGTGTTTGTTTTATCCTTATGTGCCTCTTACTTTCAGAAGTTTTTCAAACACAAAAGACATATTTTGTTCCTGGGACATTTCCATATGTCAGAAATCATTGAATTGAGTTCTGACAGTTTGGTAAAGTGTTTCTTTTTTGTTATTGTTTTTCTGCGTCTTTCAATGGAAGCAAAAATGAAGAAAATGAGAAAAGGAAACCCTAGGTATTGCAAGTACATTGAGACCCCTTTCTGTGTATTTAAGGGTGATTGTTGTGTTGGGACATGGTATGCATCATTGCTGCCTCTTGACAGGTTCACCATGGAGAGAGACAAATTAATTTCTTTCAGTTGCAGTTTTGAAGCTAAAAGTGTTTGACTGGTTCAGCCCCTGAATGGTGTTTAAGGAATAAAGGGAAAAAGAGCAGGAAGTTCTAATTGGCAAATTACTCCTTGTTATTTAGTTTGGCTTCCAAATTGGAAATTACGATAATGAGGAGCTTTGTGGGACTTGCCCTTGAACAGGACCAGGAGGCTTCTTGTTCAATTACCATTTAATGTGAAGATATTCAAGGAACATATTGTAGCATTTAAGCCATCACTTTCTATTAAACAAGTATTCTAGGGTAATGATTTTTAAATCTCTCTCTGTGGATGGCTTTTGTGATTTTAAGATGTCTAAGTGAAGTGTAGATTGCAAACAAGAGCTAAAAGGATTTTCTTGTTATGTAATATTTGGGAAAAGCAACTTCAAATGTATTCCTCAGGATATAATGAAGAATAGCCAATGTCGTATTCAACTTAAGAGAACTTCACATTAATCTCTGAAATAATTGTTTTTTGGGGTGAATGGGTACATTTAATGTTAACCTTTCATGAATTCTAACCTGTGTTGCTTTTAAAATTTCTGAACAATGTGTTATTGTCAACTGAAAATGATATCATTGAGAAGGGTCTGATCCTGGAAATACATATGTAACAGTGCCGTTAACTCATGCAAATCTGCTCTTGCTGATCAGGGTCTGAAACTTTACCTGTTTGTTGTCCTATATATTCATAAATACAAGAAAAAAGTCTGAAAACAACAAAGAGGAGATGTTATTTAAGCAATTTTTTGTTTAAACAAATTTTCGAATTCTTTTCTGCTTTTCTGACTTTCGCTGGTTAAAAAAACCCCTCAGTTGTCTGAAAGGAATATGATGTGAATGCAGTATGTTTTTAAAACATACTACTGGTAATAGGTTTTTGGATATTTGGAGTGCAAATAGAAAGAATTGGATTGTGGTTTTGCAGACACTGGATTGGGGTTAATGTTCTGTGTCCTGTTATCATTCTCTCTTGTGCTTTCTTAGTGCAAATGACACTTTCCTTGTCTTTTTCTTTGAAAGGAAAGATCTCTCTTAACTATCTTCTTTTTCTTCTGTGGAGCAGACTGCATACAATCTTGGTAAAACCCTCTAGATTTGGCCCTGAGCAATAAAAATGTGTGGACAAATCATTTACCAGGTGTCATTCAAAATCTAAAAGGAAAAAGAATTTAGTGATGTTGCTCTGAATGGCCTACCTAAAACCAATAATCTTGAACTAGTAAGAATCATTTCACACATGCACACATTCTCTTGCTTATATTTCTGTAATTGACCCTTCCCTTCCAGTTGCAAGCTCAGTCCTAACCAGCTGATTTTTCACTTATCAATGTTCACATTAATTAAAATGGCGAAGTAGAAAACTGGAAGAGAATTAATTTGTTCAATATGTTTTCTTCTGAAATAGCTCCTTTCAACCCAAATTTTGGCCTAAAGCAAATGCACTTAATGCCATTTTTTTTAACCTCTTAAAACAGAGGCATGCAGTAGGAACACAGTTCCTGAACTCTAGCAGTGCTGCTGGATGCTGTTCTCACACTGTCTATTATTGTTTCTGTATGAGTAGATGACCAGTGGATGATTCATAGTCTCACCCTCCTGTCCAGCACAGAGAGCTGTTTGAGAGCAAACCCACTGGCAATTCAGTTCATGTTTTTCCTTTTGGGTTAAGCTGGTCTGGGAACAAGAAAACCAATTCATTTAAAAATAAATAAATAAAGTTTGCAGTTGTGAATGCTATTTTGTTACATTTACATGTTACTGTGTGTGAGCATATGTTTTATGATTAGTGTGTATACAGATGTGTATGTACATACATATGTACACATACACACATGGTGCTAATAAAGTAAGTGTTAGCAGATGACAGCATTAACGTACTTCATATTGTATATTTGTAGCCAAAAACATTCCTCTTTGGAATTGGTCCCTTAGAGAATGTGGTAATTCACATCAGTTTTATAGTCAGGCCAAAAAGCTACCTTTAGATAAGCTATGCTGAACTCCTGTGTATCGCAGGCAATTACATTGTATCCAGATACCCTAATACAGGTGTTTTATTCCTTGAGAGGCTGCATGCCATAAGCAGTAAGCAAGGGAGACAAACATTGGTAGTATCTGAGCCTTCTGCAGTGACCAGCTTACATGAAATATGCCCTGGTGGTCCTGGGAGCGCCTGTGTTCTGTCCTGACAATGAAGAATAAAGAAATAAACCTAAGGCCCTTGTTGATTTAATACAGGGGATAGCTTTTCAGATTTGAATGATCCAGTCAGTGATCAGTAATGCCTTGAGGATGTGACTAGGCACATACTAGTCGGGTGTCTCAAAGAAAGGATTCCTACTGACATATCTGAACACTGGGTTATTTCATCTCATGTCTGCTTTGAACCTATGGCTAGTCTCTGGTGATCCAGGGGAAGGCCTGCCTGAATACAACTGTGAGCTGCAGAAGAGCATTTGTTCCTGACATCACCAACATCTGCCTGAAGCATGAGATTCAGTCACAGTGTAAAGCTGCAAAGTGTTACAAACATCTGGAGGTCAATACAGACAGTCTTATTCTCCCCCTTTGGCCTTTGCCGGAAGGAGATAAGCAGGGGGTGTCATAGATGATCAAGTACCAGAGCTAAAAAGGACAGCAGTGCCACTGCAGTATGGCCCTTCACAGGTAGGCCATTGTTTATTTATTTTTTTTCTTCTTCCAGGAAGTAGAGAATACAAATGTTGCCTTAGATGTCTTATTTTCTTAAAAGTTTCCCTTTAAGGTCTTTGGAAGCTTAAGATGTACACTGATAAAAATAAAGACTAGTTAAAGTAGACCTTGCTTTAACTTTCCTAAGAGACCTAAGACAGCGTGAGGATAGCTGACAATTCGAATTATTTTGGCAGTTCTCTCCTAAAACTTAGAGTGGCGTTGAGTATGTTCTGCTAGTGAACCACAGTCATAACTAACCTAAATGATACTATTTAAGGACATTATTAATTATTTAATTAAATTCTCCCATCTGAAATGTTACTGGACCAGTTTCCTGGTGATATGGCATGTCTAGATTATTTTTTAATGGTACATTAGTTTCTGATTCAATAGAAAGCAGCCCACATAACAGATTTTCAGTGTGTGCATATTTTCTGTTTAGGAAGAATGCTTTAACACGCTTCTTAAGCATGATGGTTTTTTGCACATCTTTTTAGTTGGTAGGCATATGGAACACTGTACCATCAATAAGCATATGGAAACATCTTTCCTTTTTTCTCTGATTGCATAATGATCAGCTGTGACTTTTGCTAAAGGAAAAAGATTTAGCTTATTCAAAAGAAGATAAGTTTACAAGTCCAAGGACCTTACTGAAGAAAATATTTACTGTAGTAAATTTTGTCACAGAACATGAAAGGCAGAGGACGAGACAATGGCAGATAAAATTATAGGAATTTAAAAATAAAACGCAACTAAAAAAAAGTGATTAAATATTGGAGCAAACTTCTAAGAGAAATGATGGATGTCCATTTCTGGTGCTGCCTTTTTAGGACAGATGCCTGTCAGGAAGGCACGCTCTTGTGAGGTATGAGCTATTTTGCCCAGTGCAGAGGTAGTTCATGCAAAGGGAATAATACTGTGAAGATCGGTAATGTGAAATAATACTTCCTAGCTTTAGCACACCAAAAATTCAGTAGGCATAATTATTTTGATTCCTAATTTTGCTGTTTTCCATTATTTCCCCACAAACCAGAACGCAATTGCAATATGTGTTCACAGTAAAATAGAAAATAAGCAGCTATACAAAATTGAAAAAGAGTTTCAATGCTCTGT
The DNA here is from genome assembly GCF_036370855.1 of Dromaius novaehollandiae. Taxonomy (NCBI): domain Eukaryota; kingdom Metazoa; phylum Chordata; class Aves; order Casuariiformes; family Dromaiidae; genus Dromaius; species Dromaius novaehollandiae. The sequence goes on along the minus strand of NC_088101.1, from coordinate 21,662,538 downwards.
TTAAGTCACTTATACCATATGTACCTTCAGTTCTAAGTTCTTGTCCAGCACTGGTGTATGAGGAAAAAATATGTGATGTCTCTGCTGAAACAAAGCAAGCGGGAGCTTTTTCCTGAGGCAGAGTAGATCATTGTCATCTTTATAGATGATTCCATGCATCTTTCTCATAAATTGGAGATCCGCATGCAAAATGCAGTACAGAAATCATCACCTGTCATTGTGATGCTATCTTTGAAGGTCATAATGTAAATCAGTACACTTATTTACATATCTATCTTCTGTGACAGTTATAAAATGAAGATGATTAATCATACCATCAGTAATTCTAGGGCAACTCCAAAGCCAGCTACAGGACAGACATTATAGAGTCAAAATGAATTTTATAGAAGGAGTGGAGCAGCAGCACCCTGTCTTGCAAGACAAGCCTTAGTAAAGGGGGAGACTGTTGCTTCTAATTTATTGAGGGAGGCACACTGCAACTTTGGAGCCAGAAGACTGGGTTTTGATACGCTTCTAAAGATGTTATATTGTCCTTCATTGCTGTCTGAACTGCAGTGTGCTGCATCACCTTCTGGCAGGCAGAGAAGACACAAAGGAAAGAGCACAGCAGAGCTGTGCAGATTTTGTGGCTTCTATTCTGAGTTGTGCATGTGTAACCACAAGGTGGTAAACAACCAGCTAGACAAGAACAGCTGGGAAACCACAATCATACAATAAAGTGAGTGCTGTGAAGCAATTCCTTCTTTAGGGTGAATGAGGCCAGAGGGGCAAACATATGACTATGAACTTCTTTACTACAGCGGGGATTATGCTTCAGGCAGCTTCAGAAATACTCATTGTCCACTCAAATCTCTGTGTCCCTTTTTTTAAATCTTGTACTGGTTAAAGTAGAATAACAAGCATTTAAGGGATTTTAGACACACTTTCACCTCTTGTTGCAGACTGTAGTCAGTGCTAAATCTTTTTAAAAATCATAATGAAACTTCTGTCTCACTTGTGTTTTGGTAGGGATGATGTTCCTCTGAATAATTAATGCCTCCATATATGCTCATTATCAAAGTTACCATTTTCAGTTGCCCAGTTTCTTTCTTCTCTGGAGGTTACTGTTCCATTGAATCAGCAAGGGGAAAACAGGAGCTTACCTTTGCTACTCTAGTGTCTCTGCTTAAAATGCTGATAAAGATGGGCTTATATAAAGGTTGTCCACATTATTGCTTCATGTTGAGATGTTTGCCTCTTATTTTGTTTTAATTTGCTGTGTTACTGAAAATAACCTCCTCCCTTTCTTTTTGTCATATCTCTTTACTAAGGTTAAATGGAGTGGCTGAAGTTTAGTCTCTCTTTCTGCCTGTGGTTGTTGCTCATTCTACAGGTATCCTTATACAGACTGAGGATATATATTATATAAATACTTTATATATAATAAATATGGAAAATATACTGACCACATTCCAACAAATCAATACCAGAAATAGAAGTTAAAAAAAATACCCAAGTTTTTTCTATTGTAAGTCCAGAAAGGTTTTTTGGCTTGGCCAGATAGCTTGGTAGATGGAAGGAGGAAAAAAGAATGTTTTCATCTTGGAAAACAGGAAAATTGCATTAAGCCACCTCCTCTATAACTTTTGGGAAGGGTGGCACATGTCTGTGGAAGAGAGGAAGAGACCAGCACAGAGAACTTCTGCAAGAACCTCATGTCATGTTAGGAGCATACTGTGATGGGTTTATCCATATTTTCCAGAGACACGTGGCAACTGAGACATTCATGAAGTATGGATAGAAACAGGGGTATACCTTCAGCAGATGCAGAAGCTAGGGTCATGGGACTTTCTGCTTACAGAGAAGTATGGTATAATCTGTGGAGGGATTTAATAATGTGGATATTCCACTTGCATAGCCAAAAATGTGTCGTAGATGTAAAATGTTTCCCTGTGTTTTCACTGTGTGAGTGAGTTCTTACAAGCTTCTGCTGTGACCTGTGTGTCACGGACGTTGTTTAGTGCTTCATGAACACCAAATTCCTCCTGTTTGTTATCGTGTTCTCATGAACCGTAATTGACAAAGGAGTAAATGCCATACAATGTGATAGCCCTTTGTTTTCAAACCTGAGGGTCCTGACACCAGTCTCTGTAAATATCTGTAAGTATATACAAATGCACTAGAGTGTTTATTCTGCACTAGAGTGTTTATTCTCTGCTAAGATTTTCCTGCTATCTTTTAAAATTTCTCACGCTTGGAGATGTACATTGTGTCTTAGTGAGTTCTAGATTTAAGTCCTTTATGCTTGAAGAATGTCGCATTTTAAGTTGAATCGTTTTGCTGCCTCTTCAGACTGCCAGCTGATTCTTTTCCTTAGTTTCAAGTTTCACAATGACTTCCTAACACAACTCACTTATCAGTGTAACTGTCTCTTGAATTTTCGATGGCTGTGCTGTAGGTTTAAAAAATTGAAAGAAATATTGAGCACTGTACAGAGATGTAGAAGTATTTTACAAAGCATAATTAAGTATATTAGTTCTATGCAGTAAAATCTCATCAACCTTTTGATAGTATCTTGCAAAAGTAACAAAAAAGCCCGTGTTCTAAGGTGCTGAAGAGGATCAGGCAGGATCTCGCCCTTTAGAGCATGTTTAATACACTTCTTCAATCTGCTCATTTTTTTTTTCTTTTGCGTAAAGATCAGATCAAAAGCAATTCCATTTTTTAAACTTTTTTATTGGCATCATCCTATTTATCCTCTTCTGAGATCCTCTTTGGCAGTTGTTCTGAGTAGGAAATGAGTTTAATGGAAGGTCTTGGTGATGCTTAAGAGTTCAGTCTTCTTATCTAGATGAAAATTGTTCATAATACTGACTTTTCTTGATGGATGATCTTCTAGTCAAAATCAAGAGGTTGAGGGAATTGTCACTCGTTTGGGTGCAATTATGGTAAAATGCTTTTTCTTGCTGTTGCTGTAATGGAGACATGGAAAGAAACCATAATGTGTAGCATCCTGAAATATCACAGTCTTCTGTGTTATCTTGTGATCGTTGTGTTAAATTGATACTGATGAGTGAAAGGAAAGAAAAGGTGTTAGAGCCTTTAAACCTTTTGGCTGTACATGCCCTGAGGTTGTGAGGACAATTCCTTTTCATCTAATAACTGGCCGTATACTTTATCTAGTAAATATATATTGAGATCACACTTTATGACTAAATGTAGCACAAAACAGAATCCATCATGTATATATATACACACACATATACATATGTATATATCAAATATGTATAAAAATATATATGTGCGTGTGTGTGTATATATAAAATCTTTCATAGATTGTCAAATAGTTAATTCCTCTCACTTAAAAATTTGTGCCTTAACCTAGTTCCTACCTCTTGGATCTAGCATTTCTCTGCTGGAGTAAAGGGCTGTCTAATCTGAGGGGTCTGTTCATGTCTAGCTACTTATAAACCATAATAAGGTCATGTCTTAACCTTCTCTTTGATAAAATAAATAGATTAAGCTCTTAAGCCTTTCACTCTGAGGCAGATTTCCAAGCCCTGAGTAATACTATTTAGCTGTTTTCTGAGCCGTTTCCAAATTGTCACATTCATGTTTTAAAATGACTGCTAGCACTGACCACTTAATTTCAGTAATGGTCTAACTAATGCTGAATAGAGTATAAGCATTACCTCACTGCCTATCTTAAGCCTCAACTAGAACATCTGCAGATGCTTCTTTTTCCTTGGTTATTAACCATGACCTTGGAGGCCTTCTTGAGCTCGTATCTGTCTATGATCCGGTTCCCCAGTCATGACTCTGGCCCTCATGCTTTGTTCCTGAAGATGTGATTTTGCATTTGGCAGTTTCCTCAGGAAAAATTTGTCCCTTCCACAGTTGTTGATTCAATCCATTTTTATCTTACTTTGTAACTGGGTGCTAAAACTGAAGCAGGGTACTCCCTGCTGGGTCGTACCAACACGGTGATTCAGTTAGTTCCAGTGTGTCAGAAAGAAGGTGGGTTCTGTTTCATCTAAGAAAACAGGGTCCAAAAAAAGCCCTACTAGTGATCAGACTTCAGAGACAGCTGAAACCTTTCTTTATAAATATATAAAAATATGAAATACTAAATACGTGTGTGTGTGTGCGCGCACATGGGTGTATATTGATAAAATGTGTGTGTGTGTAGACTTAAAGCAAAATTAAATTTAAATTTATCAAATATAAAGCAAAATTAAACCCAGTTCCCATGACAGTAAGTTCTCATTTCTAACCGCAAGTGCTTTGTAGTTGCTGAAGTAACAATTGTGCATGAAGCTCAGCAGCAGCAGCAGATGTTTCTAGTAATAGATACTGGATATTGAGAAGCTTTTAGCATTGTTCTGACTCTGCTTGCACTGAGTTGGTGCTCAGCATTAGCCAAGCACACTGTAGTCAATGGCAGAGGCAGTTCAGCAGCTTCAACGTGGAGCTGTACTCATGCTGATTTACCCTGCTGAAAAGTGCAGAGCGCCATGCTGACAGGGCTATATTGAGGCTTATACCTGCTATGAGTTCACTTAGAACTAGCTCCCATATCTCTCTCAAGTACTTTAGACCCTTGGCTCTTTTGAAATTTCAACCTGTGCTGTACTTTCAGAATAAGAAGTTTCTCCTGGCATTTCTGCAAAGTTGAGTGCTTTAAAATCTTTTTTAAAAATGTTCAGTTTTTTTTAAAGTTGATCTATTTGAAGGCTTAAGTCATGATGCGAGGTAGGCTGATACACATCTATACAGATGTACATGAGCAAATATTTACACCTGCGCACACAGCATACTCCTGCAAAAAGCACTGTTCTTTATAGCCAGTGGCATACTAGGTTTCATGGAGCCATTATTATAATATTAGATCCCACCAACTGACTTCTGTGCAACTATTATTGTTATAGCACTGTGATTATACAGTATTTAATATTTTCAGTGAGGATAGAGGTGCTAATGATAGTGACACAAACAGTTGCAGTGTGTTAGTCAGCTGCCTATTAAAGGTTATGTATCAGCATATCTTATTGTTCAAAGATTTGGGTTCTTGCTGCTTCTAACATGCAATGGCCTGACTTTAAAAGGAGGTACGTTGAAGCGAAGCTTATACATAGACAAAGTATATTATGTGGAATATGTGTTTGTGTGCTTTTAATCTGTTGCTGGAGGAGAAAGAGTTTAACAGTTACAGTAGATTCCTGTTACTAAGGTACAGCCTTGTCCAACATGAAGTTGAGAGGATTTGAAACTGAAAAAGGATAAAGCTAAATTTTTAGACTTGTGCAAATTTGATTATTAAGCAGGATTGAGGCCTCCATATGGAACTCTATCTCCCTCTCATTTTTGGAGTATTGATAGGGCCAAAGGCAGAGCCAGCAGAGTTGCATCTGCTTTTCCCTGTGGCTTGTCTGGTTCATCGTTGCATCATCTTTATGCAGGGTTTTGCTAGTGCTGTAATAGAATTTCACTACTCTTCTTTCTTTCTTTCTTTCTTTTTTTTTAAAGCAAACATCTAGAGTGAGTGATAGGTGTTAGTTACGTAGCTGGTGTCAGGGAAACTCCAGTATGTTTAGTATCAACAAATTTTGGATGTAGATGTTTCATCTTAATTTGGAAGGCATGGTTCTAGTTTTGTTGCTATTCGTGAGCATACTAATTCTCTTGATTATGTAAACCTGAGCCTCTTAACTTTGGCTGCCTTTTTTTAGTGTTGCTTTATTGATAATTTTAATCCTCTTTCAGGGAATCAAGTGAAGTATAGTTAAGTAAAACACTGACATCTTTATCAAATGGAACTTTTTTCTGCATTGATTAGCTCAGAGCATGACATTATATTAACCTTGTGCCATTAAACCCTGGAAAGTGTTGAAGTGGGTTGTGCACTGGGTTCTGAGCTTTCCTTCCTCAGCTGCAGTATGAGTAAGCCAGGGAAATGTGTGGTGCCACAGGTGTTGTGAATGGCCTGATATGAAGAAATTGAGGTGCCCAGGTGCTGTTGGGACTGTCTGAAGACCAGCTGTAACCAATGTGGTGAGGAGTCCTGGGGCCCCTTCCTTGCACCTGGGGCAGAGCTGTGGCCTTCTTCCTGGCTCTAGAGAGTGGGAGATGGCTGCTTTTAGAAGCATGTTTTGGACCAGATCAAACTACATGTGGATAGAGAAGGGCTAGGTGAACCTGGAGGTAAAACTTTTTACACTCTTTTGAAAGAACGTGTTATTTGTTTATGCTTTTGGAATGGTAATAATGTTAAGATTAAATTTTTGGACCTGGAAGGGTTTTGTTTTAAAAATGTGTGGCTTACATGTAGAGAAGTTAATGTGTCTCAGGAGAAGAACATGACTATTCCCCTTTATTAAGACACTAGCTTCTATTGTTTGGAGCTTGTTCCCTTGAAGTGGTAGTAGTGAGGTGAGGGAAGAACTGCTGGGGAGTTCAGAAAGGCAAAAAGTGGCTGAAGTTGTTGCCTTGGCTTTATTTGCACTTAGACTAGAGTTTTTGGAGGGGGAGTGAATCTTTTCTCAGGAAGAATTGGCATCTTGCCCTCCTAGGGTGGTTTCCATAATTTTGGAGTAAAAGATTAAGTTGACCGAAGACTATTTGTCTGTCTCCATCCCTCACCAAGCCCAACACAGCTAAATTTGCAGAGATGGGAAAACGATAAAACAAAATGCTTCTACTTGTGGAAACTAATCTGTTTGATGTAAAGAAACGGCATGCAGTCAGTGAGCAACTTCAGAAAAATGTGTCCGAGTAAAACTTGCTTTAAAAATCATTTAAGAAGTCCTGCAAACCACCTTCTCCTTAGAAGTATTGAGTTTTATGTGACAGCATAGTTATATGTCCAGTAAAACACACAATGAATAAGAACCCTTCTTTTCTGATACTCAGCTCTATACTGTGTTTCTCCTGACATTATACTGTTACATCCTGAGAGGACTGTGCTCCCTTCCACTGAGAATAAGGTATATGCTAAATAGATTAGAAAGTTCACAGAATAGATTTTTATCACTGTGATCATTAGTCTTGCAGTCACATCAAAGTCTTTCTGCTAATGGATGGCTGTCTGGTTTCTCTTCCTTTTCATTGCCTGTGAGTAAGCAAGGAGAACTTAAATTTACAAACTGCTTGATAGATCCTTGGGAAAAGAAAAACCATTTCCATCAACAACTATGCTTAGGTTCTTGGAAAGTATGATTATTTTTTTCCCCATTCTTTTTTGTCCTCAATGGGATGCATTTTGCTTATTCTAAAGATAGTCTGAACTGTAATTATTGACTACTTGTTCTGAACAATAGTGGAGAGCATAATAGGGCTGATTTGCACAAGCTTTTCTTACCTTATTACTATACATTAGACAATGTGTGACATGAACTGCATTTGGATTCTGTACTTTTACAGGGGTCCTTTATGAACCATGTGAACCTCTGGATTTGCAGTAAATCTTGACAACTACTGCTGTTCTGAGGAATTCTCTCTCTTTTGCTCACAGGTAAACAAGTACATATGAAACACTTGAAAAATGCTCCATTGCACAGATGCAATGGTAAAAAATAATCCCTTGCATAAATATCCTTTATTTTATAGAACAGAAGGGGCATTTTGAAATGGAAAATGAGGGAGGTATAAGAATAACTCCCTAACTGTGCTATCTTTTGATAAGGGTGGCTTGGTTGATGAGTTTCTCTGCTAAGGGCCTTGCCCTGGTGGTAGTGATGCCATGCCTATGATATGGATAGCTTCTTATTCCACAAATACAAGGGATGGGATTTTTTTTTCTTTTCTTTTTTTTTTCCAAATCTGTGCTTGAAGACTGTCCTTGAACTACTATGTGCAGAAAATAGCAGCAATAGTTTAAGTGGTAATGCTTACTCTAAAAGGTTTGGCACTTTGGAATATGGAGAAGAAATAGTGAACCAGGAGCTTCTTGCTCCTTCTCTCTTTTTCTTTGTGCCTTGATATATTACTGCCAACTTTTAACACACTGTTCCTGAGTGTTGTTTTCTGTGTTATTTTAAGTTGTAAGATCTATAGAGTCAAAGTAGTATGGTAAAATTTAGTAACAAAATCCAGAAAATTTCTTTAAGGTTTAGTTGATCAGTGGCACAAGGCAAAGTCTGAACACTTCAGGATAAAAGTTGTTTTTATTATGTGTTCTTTACTAGTATAAAATATTTTATATCACTCAGGGGATGTTGCAGCACATAGTGTATACTCATATGGGTAGTTTGTGCTCTGGAATTTTATTCTCTGTGGAAATTACTTAGGCCTCCTCCAAGACATGAGGCAGTTAGGTGGTGTACTGCTACAGGATTAATTCCATATTGAAATCACACACGCTGTTCTGCTCCTATCATCAGAAGAGGAAAATGCGCTGGACCTGTTCCAGAGAGTTGCTGTTGAGATCACCTGTCTCATCTGCTTAATGATTCTGGATGTTGCTTTAGAGGAATAGAGCAGCAGTTCAGCCATGCTCTGACATGTAGCACGTACTGGCATGTAAGATAGGTAGGGCAGCATCATGGTTGCCTGCCTGCCTTGCCTTACCGTGCTGCAGATGGCCAAGACAGGAGCATCATGCAGAGCCTTGAGTTGAAGCTGTGGTCTTGCATCTTCCGTTCCCCCTTCTCTTCTCCCCTATCTTTCTTCAGAGATAGTGCTGGTTATTCGTAGATAAGTCTAACACTGACGCTGAAGTGTGAAGCACCACTAATTTTACTTGAAATTATGCCAGCATATCTTCATTAGAATTGGGAGTTACATTTTCGTACCCTCTACTGTCTGTAGAAGTATGAGTAGGAAGGCAGAGAAATGGAATCTTCCCTGGTACGCTGTAGTATTTGAGAGACATGCTGTTTTTAAGTTGTAATGAAAGTTGAGAATTATTTGGAAATCATTACTTCCTAAAAGACAGATAAAGTATCACTTCATAAACTGACAGCAATGGGATCATAGCCACGCATGCAAAAACTGTCTTACAGCAGTGTTTTAATGAAACGTTGAAATCCATGTGAGCTGTGAGTATCCTTCCAAGGACAGAATTTAGTGGCAGGACTGTATATGCATCTTGGGTTTTGATATTGCAAACTATTTGAGTTTCTAATTACACGGGGTGTAATCAGACCCTCTTGATGTGTGTGCATGTGAACGTATAGTTTACATTTACTGGTGAAGAGGTTATGCTCTCCTTGCTGCAGGCATTTAATTCTTGGTATGTTAATGGAAATCTTTGTATAAATTGAGTGGAAAATATGACTCATAGTTTCCTTTCTTTCTGTCTGTATACCCTGTACAATACCAAGGAAGGCATATCAATATTTAATACAGCATTATTCCGATTAGAGATTCCTTGGCATATAAACTTCTTCCTGTCCTTACGTTTGTGTAAATTATTTCATCACATTGTTGCAGGGAGGATGAAGGAAGTAAATTTGTAATGAAACAGTTATGTGCTGATTTATGAAGTATATTATTCTCCTATCATGTTTGTACAACACACCAAGTTATATTGCATGTTCTGTAACTTCCTATCCAACTACAGTTGTTGGGGCGGGGCTTTGCCTAGGAAAGGGAGAAGAGCTCTCTGTGCTTCAGGCTTGTAGGTTACTTGATTATTTAGTCTCAGTTGACTTGGATTCCAAAGGTGACCTTCTTGTATAGGCATCAAGGTACGTTGCAAGCACGTGGACGTACCAGCACTTGTACTGCTGACCTACTGACTCTTCAGCAATGATGACCTTGTTGTGTGCCCCCCCGCCAATCTATGAAGCTTGTTATCCAACCAGAGCACCTCAAAACCATCTCTTAATGGTGTTACGCTGATCCTCTGTCAGAGGAAAAACAGTATTCACGCATAGAATTTTTCTTACTCTTTTGTCTGTCGTAGTTTTGTGCTAAGTTTCTTGAGTCTGAATCTGTAAGGAGAGGTAGTTATCACCCATATATATCAGAATCAGTTGGGAGATATTTTTACATCACTTAAAACCATAATCAATATATTTTTGTGCCCAGTGAATATATGCAACAGCAAAGAACAAAAGTATCCTTGTTTAGGAAAAAAAAAAATCTCAAATTACTCCTGTTAAGACTAAAAGTGGGTCCTTCTTCAAGCTCTGTGCATTAAGGTGAATTGCAAGCTGTGGACTTGCGACATAGAGGAGAGCAGAACAGTCAGAAGACAATTATGGCTCAGGCTCATTGTTTTTGATGCACAGCTTTTGGCAAAACCGAAACAGTCAAAAATATTACTTTGTATGGTAATGAAAAATATTTCAGAAAGTATCTGAAGATAAATAGGTCTACCAGAGGCTATTTAAGAGGTTATCCTTAGCTTGTTACTTAAAGGTAAAATCATCATCGCTGTTGTAAGAGGCATATTTTATCTTCCCTGTGAGGAAAGGGTTATCTGAGGTACGCACATACTCAGGTGGATTCTTACATGCAAGAAAGTTAGTTTTGGATAGAACTGACCCCAGAGAAGCAATTCGCACTACACACTTTGCATGAAGGAAGAGATTTCCTCTATTTCTATATTTTCATTTAGAAACAAATGTGTAGCCAAATTGCAAAATAATGTGAATGATACATTAATACTTTAATACTTTTCTTAATGAATTAGCTGGTTTAAGACCAGTTTCCAGCGGACAAAGATCTCTATGACAGAGTTTGCTGTCGTAAATATAATCTTTTTTGGTTATGTAAAAGGAAAGGCAAGAGTGTATGTAAGAAACATGAAAGATTTGTTAGCTTTCCATTTTCTTTGCTTCGCCACTCTCTGAGATAAGTACATCTTTTGGGGCTTTCCTCTATAATTGTTATTCTTGTGAGCACTGAAGTGTTTCAGTTCTCCTTCTCACTTCATCTTGAGACATGCTTAATGCAGAAAAACAAAATGAAACAAAACCCCAAACCAAAAAAGCCCATACAGATGCATACAGATTATAGAAGTAATAAATACATAATGTAAGTAAATAGAAGATGTGGTTTGTTTTTTTCTCTTTTTTGATGATAAAACATGTATGTATAATAAAAAGCTACTTGTTGAAACTGCTACAGCTGGAAACACTTCTTAAGCTTCAATCATGTAAAACCAGATTATAGGCTCTTTATTCCTACTGTTGAGTAGGAAATCACTCAACTGAGTAATTTCACTGACTGTGCTATTGAGAGGTAGAGATTCAGAAACCAACTTAAGGTAATTACTTTTTGTGTCTGTTATTATGTTCTTGATTGTGTAATACTCATGGTTTCCAAAGGAGTTTGTTTAGCATCAGAACACGTTAAAAAAAACTGTGTTGCAAATGAATTAACAAGCAGATAGATAATGATTAGAGGTTTGGGCTGTTTTTTTTGTTGTTTTGCTTTTCAACAGCTCAGCGAGGAGATGCTTGTTCTAAAGTTCAAAAAAGAAAAAAAAAACCCTTCATATCAGTGTGCCTGAAAAAGATTGGCGGGGAGCTGTACTCTTAAACATTTCCAGTGTTATTAAAGGATAAAATAGTAATCACTGAAACTGTAGTGTGATAGCTCTGTATAGTATCAAGAGGGAGAGATCTGTTTTGCACATTCATTGGAAATCTCTCCCCATAGCTATAAAACAATTTGCTTCTGTCATCAGGGGGTTAAAGAAGCACTCTTCTTCCTGTTCTGTTAAGAGAATTTTTCTCTACCCTTAGTTGTTCAGGGAAATACATCATAGGAAGAGATTATTCACAGTTGTCCCATACTGCTATTACATTTTTTTTAAATTGTCTTTTCCTTTACTCTGTGCATCCAGTGTGAAGAAAATGTAGAACCTCAGATGTCATCTTGTCTACCCATTTATTTTGCCTGTCTTGCTGCTTTATTCTTAAGTAAACTTGTGAAATCGTTTGACCGAAAGAAATGGGGCATTTTGCAGAGTAATATAATTATCAACCTAGAGACAAAGTGCATGTCATATTTAACTTGACAATGTGCGTTAACCTCTAGAGTTTTGGCTCAATTTAGATTTGTTTGGTTATCTTAATACAGTACCTGACTAAAGGATACTTGTGGTGAGTTCTGTTTTGGGTATGACTTCAGTCCCAGTATGTGAAATATGATTATTCATAGTAAGGATTATTCTCAGCAACAGTGTTTGCAAGTGGATCTCATTGTAGGACATTTAGGAGAATAAATTGTTAGTAATTTAGTAATTTTCAGGTGTCTTTTCGTGCACTGGTTGCAACATCCATTATAAAAAGGGAAAAAGATTCATTATCTCAGTTATAGGGCTGCAGACCCTTAGGAGAGATGTCTTACAGGAAGATAAGATTCAGGGTTGATTCACTTGAAGTTTTAAGGTATCCACAAAGAAAGGCCAAGTCTGATTTGTATCTACCAATTATATAAGTTAGAGAAACAGATTGAAATGTCATTACTGATAACTGAACTAAATAGTTTCAAGCATTTCCTTTTTAAAAAGTGTGTTACTAGTTTGATCCTAGAAGCAACCAAGATAAAGGAAGTGGGAGGAAGCATACGGGAAAGGAGAGTGGATACTAATTGCCGATTACCTCCTTAAGCTATCAAACTTGCTTAAATAGAGCTGTGAAGGAATTTCTTTTCCACCAACATTTTCTTTTAGAAAACTGTTTCTTGCCCAGCTGTTGTTATGAGAGCAGAACAGCTCTGAGTACACATAGCCTTTGATGGAATAGAGAGAATGGGCACTAGTACCTTAGGAGAGATTTTATAATTTTCATGAATAACTTTCTAAAAGATTCTCTGTTACAAGAATTTTTATTGCTGTCAATTTCATCAGATAAGACAAAGTGCAGTTAAGTATATTTTATTCTCATAAATTTACTTTGTGAATTTTGATAGATAAATGTGCAAAGATTGGATTTCACCACCCTTTTATCTTTGATTACAGCTACATAGGAACCAGCAAAAGAACTCTGAATTGAAAGTTTGAAATGAAGACAGATTTGAGAGAATATATTTTTCTCCCTTCTTCTTTATTTTGTTTCTCGCACTGACTGAGCTGGCCTAATATAGGGGTTCGAGCTAACTCCTCTTGTTTTGATAGCTTAAATATGTTTTTACTGATGCAAGGTAATATTGATGCACCACAAAAAAAGAGAAAGAAAATCACCTCAGTAGCCTCCTCTCTAGTATTTAATCCTTCCCCACAGGGAAAGATGGGATGTGGCTTACTCTGAAAGAGTAACAAGAAGTCTCCCAGGGCTGTCCCACCTTAGCGCTTTTTGTGGGATGTGTCCATGGGACTGACCAGGATGCCTGCCTGTCAGTCATCCACTAGGCTAGTGGCAAGTGGCACTGGTGCTTGTAGCAGAGCCCTGCTTCCTGGGCCTGTTTTGGCAGCCAGTAGGACAGTTTGTCTTTGAAGCCCTTATCCTGTACTGGTAGTTCTTGCTGTCCACAAGATGGGGAGGAGGCAGTACAATCCATGCTTTGCTGAACACGAGTCTCGTTTTCCTTTTTCTCTTTGCCTTCTTCACCAAGCTGTCTAGACCTAGTCCAAAGTTGATGAGCTGTGATTGGAAGGAGCTGCTTAGTCTGCCCTTTGCTTTCCCCCAGCCCTTTGATGTGTTTACCTGAGAAGTGATCTCATCAGCAGCAAGTGGCAACAGACAACTGTTGCGGCCAGCCTGTCTTGGAGCCTTAAGGTGATCCGTTCTCCAGCTGTCTTGCTTCTCTGTATCAGGACCTTGGAAAACGTTTGAGAAACAAATATTTTGTTTAAAAAGAAAAAAATTGTAAGCACATTGGTACTGGATGGCAATCATGTCTGAAGGTCCGTACTTTGGTGTAGTCATTTAGATTCACACAGTGTCAGCTAATTTGTGTAATATTTGTAGCTTTTGAGGCAATAAGGCTGATTATTTCCAGAACCCAGATGAGAGATGATCTCATTTGATATGGGCCATAGACTCTGTTTCACTACATTCACTTTGCAGTGGATAAACAGTACCAAAAGAAATTACTGTAATCACTAAACCATCCTTTCTCTCTGAAGAGACGGATGAGAGGAATTATGTTAGGGAAAAGCACAGGGAAGTAACAGAGGATGGGAAATTAAAACCAAGAAATGTGGAACAAAGTTCTGCTGATGCCTTTGGTGTGTGGTGGATTTTTATTTGTTTGTTCTTTTGTGGGTGGGTGGAAGGCAAGAGCGTAAAGGTACTTTCCTCTAATCTAGCTTCTGTCAAAGCTGGTGGAAAAGAATTGGGAACTTGCAATTTCTTCCTTCTCCTAATTTTGAAGATGTAATTAACAGTGGTGCCCAGTGCTAGGTTGTCTTCAGATACTGAAGTAACATTTCTGACAAATCTGTGAATCTCGCATTGAAAGACTGCTGTTGAATGACACTGCTCAATGATCAGTGACGAGTGACACCCTTCAATGATCAGTGATAAATATGAGGAAGGAGTGGAATAAAAGATATCCTTGGTTTTACAGATCTATTTTTGTCAGATAAATTATCCATATACCTTTCAAAATTGCATTCACCGTATATTCACTGTATCCATAGATCTGCTTAATCTATGTTAATGCAGTCTTTTTAATATCTTCTTTTAAAATAAATCTATTTCAAGTTATAATTTGATAGTCCAATTACCCTTTACCTGAATTCATGAACCTTTCAGTGCCCAGTTATAGTAACATACAGCAAAATGCAGAAAAGCTTAACGATGGTGCTTGTCTAGAAAACTGTACAAAACTGTCTTGTATTTGTATGCCTATATGTTTATATTGCATCTAGAATAGCATCTACAATGTCCTGACCCAAAATTGTCCCTTCAGATTTGCATATCGAAGCAAGAATAGTTCAAAACTATGCTGGATTTTCCACAGAAACCAAACCACATGAGCTATAACAGAAAAGCTATCTGAATTCCGTTGGGTGTTAAAATGAGAGAAAGGGTCTATTGAATGGTACTGCGGGAAAGCAAGAGTTAGGTATCACAAAGCTGCAACAACTCGAATGTTTGCTTCAGCCTACTTTTGCTCGCAGCTTCAGTGACTGAGTTGTCATTTCTTGGTTAATGAATGGACACAAGAAAGGGAGAGGATTTAGGCATACAAGTTGTAAATCCGTTTTCATTAGAGATGCTGATCTGTGAAGCAGTGGTGGTGTATTTACCATGCTCTCTTGTTGGGAGCATTAGGTGTGTACTGAAAGGAACTGACTTAAAATTTTGGAGAAACAGAGGTGATTAGCACTCCAGTTACAAAGGTTGCGTTGTGGCTATTTTTGCAAAGTAGGGAAAACTGCTACCAACATGTTTCCAATTGGCAATTTATTATTTTTGAAAGGTACCATTATTTCTCTGATAGTCTTTTTTTCTAGAGAAGCAACTTGTTGATATAATCAACATTAGCTGTTTCTTTTTGTTGACTTAGGCTGTCAATAGCTGTACCATGTGAGGGTGGCCTGGTATTTCTGATTATACTGTATTTATGTTCTTTATAAAATCAGTGAGGAAAGACATGCAAACAGATCTTACTTTTTTTGTCTCTGTGTCACAGGAATGAATTTTCATTGGCTGATGGAAACATTTTGAGTGTTTTCTTTGTGTGTGTGTGTGTGTCATAATTTAGTAAACAGTGTTCTCCTCTCATTAGAAGCTGAAAGACAATTATAAAATTTAATGTGACAGCTTAATGAGGCAATACCTACTTAACTTCATCTGCTAATCATTCTTTTCCTTACAAAGTATTTGTAAAGCTTAGACTTCATTTATTTTTTGACAGCAAGCTTTATCCTTATGTTCATTCAGTTGGTAACAATTGCCTCAAAATATCAGAGAAGAAAAAGAATTAAGTATTATTTATGTTGAGCACTGACAAAGTTTCTTATAAAAACTGCTTGGTAGAAGACTATGCAGGTTTTTTTCTTTTTAAGCTCTTCATTAACAGAGGTTTAGCATCAGAAAGAGAAGCCTGTTTTTGTGCTTCTAATGAAGAGTGTAACAGGAATTAATTCCTGACTTCTATTACCTTTGAGATGGACTTTTGTTGATATTGATCCTTGAATCAGATTTTTTTTCTGGGAATGTAGTCAAAAGGCTGTAAAGTAGAATTTGTGGATTCTAAAATACATAATTGATTTCTTCCCTCTGCAGAGCAAGAGGAATTAGTTCTTATGTCTGTTCAATAACGTTAGCAGTCTTGGGACTTTGTAGCTGTTGATAAAGCTTGTGGCTTAGGTTGGGTACCCAAACAAATATTAAATATCCTTGCTTTTGAATGTAACACACGCTGTAGGCTGCAAACAAAGCACATGTTACTCTGTTGCACAATGTGACTTCTACAATGTCTGGAGGTGATTAAGAATGTGGAAAACAAGTTTTCATGAAAAGGAGTACATCTGTCTTTCTACCCAAATTCTCCTGTGGGGTTTGAAATTCCAGTGCTGAGTTCCTTAGAAACCCTTTCAGTAACTGAAGGACTTTTTCAGAACAGTATTTAAAAAGATATTTAAAAAAATAAATAAAAAAGTAGTCTTGTATTGTGGCAAAATAGAAGGGATACTGTTTCTCAGTCATCAGCTACAGCAGCTTTTCATGCCTTCTCCTGCAATAAAAATATCGCTGATGATGCAATTTTCCTCTATGCAGATGCACCTTTTGATTTCTTTTTTTTTCCTTCTTGAAAGGTTTAAAATTAAATACTTTCTTATGTCATCTCTTGATGTATTTCCAAGTTTCACTCTCTTGTCCAATGGAATTTGGTCTGTGACACTTTGGTGAAGGGGAAGGGTTAACTTTTACAGTAGAATTAACTGCCCTATGAAACAGTGTAATAGTGATTAAATAATACAGTTGGTTCTATCTATTTCTGCTTTGAAGTTTGTGTGGCAAATAAAGAAGCCAAGTTCAGGTTTAATTTAGCATTTCTGTTTCCTTGTACTCTCATAAGGGCACCTGTAGGGATGTGCTGCAAGGATAAGGAACTTTTTTCCTGTATTCAGAATGGCCAGAATTTATGTGTGGGCTTGTCATGTATTCTATTGACATAATAGCTGTTTATAGAGAATGGCCATCGGTCTTCATGAGCACGCACATATTCGTTACTCCACCATGCAAGGACAGTGTTCTGCTGTGTGACAAAATTCTGTCAGACTGTCCAGCTAAGGCAGCCAAGTTCCAGCGTTGACTCCTAGTGTTCTGCACCAGTTTCCCGCTATTGATGTAACATGCGTTATCGAGACTTCTTTTGAGATTTCAATGAAAATAAGATCAGATTAGTTTGGTATCAGAAAATGCACAATGAAAGAATGGCACTTACAGATACTGCAGCTTTTCTCAGTGGATCCAATTCTGGCATTTCTCTGACTGGAAGAGCACACTGTCCATGACAGTGGCCTTGCAAGCAGAGTGGGCAAGAGGTGAGAGTACAGCTTTCATATTTCTTGTAAATGCTGAGGTACTGGGATAGACTCGGGACCTGAACTCTTATTTTCCATGTGGCAGGGCTTAATGCTGTTATATTAAATGGATTGCTTTGAATGAATTTACTTGTACCAATGTATAAATAAGAGTCATGTGAAACTGCATGTCTGGCTAACTTTGCTGCAGGGGCCAAGCTGTGCCCTGTTTATACTCTTCCTCAATGTAAGGGAGACTTGAGCTGCTGGGATTGTATTATTGCCCTTTATTGGGCTTTGGTAATAGTATCTGGTAAAGCATTTAATTGTTGAAATAGTAAATATTTTAATGATATAAAAGGGATATGTTTCATGTTATTTATTAAAAGTTTTCTTTCTTGCCACTTCAGTGTAGTTAGAACATCGTGGTTTTTTTATAAGGTGACATGCAGAGAGCTGCTGGTTATGAATTTCTCTTTGGGGAGAGAAAAGTAAAACTCTGTCAGTAGCTCAGTCAGCTTAGCGTGTATGCAGGCGGTGAAGGCCCAGGAGGAGAAGGAGGAGACAGCCAGATGTCAGCCTGATGGGAAACTTTTGTCCATTACTTTGCAGGGTATGGAGTGTTTCATGAAAGGATAATAAACATATGGAATAAATTACCGGGAAGGCTATTTTGAAGCTAAAAGCATATATGAGTTCAAGAGACACCTAGATTTGTTTCTGGAGAAAGGCGGTATTGAGAGAGATTGTGAGAAAACAGGATGGCTGGATTAACTCCATCCCAAAGTAAGAAGATATTCTGGGCCAGATGGCCTTTTATTCCTAATGTTTCTATGTTTTTACCTTTTTCTGGAATATTTGTGTTCTGAAAAACCCATCTCCAGCCTGGTGGTAGGGGAATGAAGTTGACTTACAGGTATAGCAGTGGTGTTGGGTTGGTAACAGTTGCATCGCTATAGGCAATAGAGTAGAGAACATTTCACTACTAGTTGGTGTTTTCCAAGTCTGTTGGCATGTGTCATAAGCTGTGATAGTAGGCTACTTCATAGCTGAAATAAGAGTTTCATAACTGGCAAGTTAATTGAGACACTTGCTCTTGGTCAGCAAAAAGGGTAGGGATATTGTCCTTAGGCAGTTGAAAGGAATTGCCCTTGACTACTAAAGATTAACTTTCCAAGTGAGAGTTTGAGTGATATGGGGAAGATTGTGCTGTATGGATGGCTAGCCAGAGAATACCCTATCTGGGACTTCCACTCCTTTTTCATGATTGCTAAATATGTTAGTTATTTTATTACTGAAGGAGACAGTAGGAATGTTTTCAGAAGCTGAACTTCTGGACTTTGTTATTTTGGTCAGTTTCTTAGGTTACCCATTTTTGTATTTCCGTGTGTGTCTTTGAGATCTTTGTGCATGAAGCTGTTTTGGACTGTGAAATGTCCAGCCCTACTGTGTAGAAAATAATTAAAAATAAATACATATATAGAACTAATTTAGTCCTGACTGAGATCTTCCAAGACTTTTGTTCTGGTTGTGTATTCTTATAAATATGTTTATAACCATGGTACAAGTGGGACAAAATGAAATATTATCTCTTCCTGTTTAGGGACCAACATTTCATGGTGCTGTATGTTTTCTGCCTTAACTCCCAATGGAATTATAGGGGACTTAGGTTGGAATCAGGACTGCACAGTCTTGTGCTCACTGCAAAAGCAAAGAATTCATGTAGTACCTTGGAAAAAAGCCTCTTCATGTCAAATGTTCTAACTATGAAGTAGATTAAATATTTTGTTCTCAGATAAAATTTGTACAAAAACAACGCTCTTCAGAATTAACACAAGCATAATTAAAATCTGAGCAGTTCATTACTGTTCAGATGTGTCTCTCTCTCTCTTTCTTTTTTTAACCAGACGTTCCACATGGATTAGTTTTGCAATCAGAGCCTTTGCTCACAAATGAAATCCCCCGATATCAGAGCCATCAAATGCTTGTCTGACTCTGCTTTCACAGTGAAAATAAAAGCCGTAGTACAAATAAATATGTTAAAGCAGGCACTATTAATTCAGCAGACTTATCTTTATTTATTTATCTTTTAAGTGTAAGCAGGTACTAAAAGATCTTGCTGTGTAGTTGCTTTAAAATAGAGTGAAGGAAACTTTATATTCACATGGGCTACTGTGTCTGGCCTGTTCTCTTGTCTGCTCCTTCCCCTCTATCTCATGCCCTCCATGGGCTTTCCAGTTGCAATCATTGCATATAATCTGGCCCTTGAGCTTTATCATTATAAATTATTCGTCACTTACATAAGTCAAAATCTGGAATTCCACCTCCATCTGTTTTAGATCAAGAATAAGAGATGGGAGTGACTTCCTACAGTTCCAGGCTGATTGTGTGAGATCTGAAAATAGAAGTCAGTGGTAATGGAAAAAAAGCCAGCATCTCACTGCTTTGTCAGCTGAAGCATCTAATTGTAACTGGAGGGAGAAAGTGAGCTAGGGTTCAGAACATGTTTAACATTTCTTTTGTTGGTGCTGAGGCAGCAATAAAAGATGTAGTCTCACATGATGATAGGAGAATCAGGAATAGTATGGGGGGGGTCTTTGGTGTTCACTGGCAGAAGTAAAGATTTGGGCCAAACATCTCCTGGAAGGAGAGGTTAATTGTATAGCTATCTGGAAAAGCAGTTCAGAAAAGTATTGCTAATTCCTTGGATGCTGTGTTTCACTCCAGAACTGAATTTATCAACATTTTAAGCTATTAATTACCTCTCCATCATTGATAAAGCGCTTCAAACTTGGTGATGAAGTAACTCATTTGCAGCAGGTGCCAATAGACTGCCTGTATCCTGCTGGGATAATTCATGCAGCCCACAGTAGCATCATCTTTGGGGAGACTGAAAGGCATGCTTTTGACTGATCACATAATGGGCAAGAGGAGGGCAAAGGCCCATCTCTTTCCTCAGAGGAGGTGGCAGCCAGGCAAAGGTTTCTGCCATAGGTTGAGTAGGTTTACTTCTCAACTCATTTGCAGTTTGAACCTCAGGAGGCTGGGGGAAAATGAGTTTGTAGGAGTGGGGTGGATGGAGGGCAGGAGCACCTGTTACTGCTGTGCCTGCTAGTTCTCTGAGCCAGGCAGGCAGGGGAGTGTAGCCGGGATCTACTTGTTCAGTGATGGTTTAAATTAAACTGTTCTATTTAGGTGGTTTTATTTTTCATTTTGATGGATCAGGACCCATGGAATGGATGAATTACCAGATTTCTGCTGAAGAGAGATAGCTGCAAGCTGAGGAGCCATTCCAGTTTCACCAGCACATGAGTCTGAACCCTCTTTGACTCTTGGCTCTTTGCTGTGGAAGTCTGGCACCTGAATAGTGATAATTTTTTGAAGGGTATTACACCTGTATTTTCACCTGAACTTACCCTGTGTTCTTATTATTCCTAGTCTCAATGCTAGTGTGCACATCCGAGGACCTTAGAGCATTTTGTGGAGGCTGAAAATGTAAAATAACCCTCAGGAGGCAAGGGGTCTTGAGAGGAGCCTGTTGTGGTGCCATGCTTCAGGAGAGCGTTGTATCTGATAGAACTCCTCAGCAGGAGGGCAAGGCAAAGGGAGATGTAGGTCTCTGTTAGCGCTGCTGCGTTGCTTGAGGCTGAAGGCAAGCTGGCCGTCCTCCAGAGAAACTTACTTCCTCATCTTCCCTCTTACCTTTGTGATGGTTTAAGTACAAGATATTAGCAGTATTCAGGCTTGGCCTTGGGAGACTGCAGAGGCTGAAATTGTGCCTAGTACTAGTATTGTTGCAGAAGTGTAAAGGCCCTGTGAGTTCCTATTTTGATAAGGATCCAAACAAGGAACAGCCCCAACCAAGCCTTAATTAATCCATTTTACAAACCTTTTCTGTAAAAGGAGCCAGGTGGCTTGACTCCCAGTCAGACTTTGATCATTAAACAATATGTCTTTCCTGACATACGAGTCTGAGCACCCTGTGCTAGGCAAGCCAAGTGGATCAATGGAGCTGTGTGTTTTCTTAAAGGCCGTGTTAAGTTGTGAAATAAAATATAGCTTATTTTGAATTGAGGAAGAAATATATTATCCTTCACCAAGATCAATCGAATTTGTTGGGCACTAGTTTTGTTTCCATAATGACTTCTGCCATTCCTCATGCTTTTGCGACTTTCATAGGGAACTTCTTGAATTTCTTTTTTACTATGTGCATGATGTAGTGTATAAGCGTGATATTGAAATGTAGTTGGAGTATTATCTTTACTGAAGACTACCATGATTGCCTTCATGAAGTTATAATGCACTAGCTTTACATGCAAAACTTGTTCTTAATCCATTAGTTAATGGATATATACATACACACACACACACACACACACACACACACACACACACACAGCACTGAAACATTGCATCCCTTTGTCTAGATGTGAAAACATGTAATTTGGAGACTTCACGCTAACACTGAGATTTTAAAATGAGCCCAACGTTGTCTGTTAATCTCTTTTTCTCTGTTAGGTTTACCCTTGCCAGCCAGGGAATAAGATTTTAGGAGCTAAACCTGAAACTGCTTTCTGCTGTCTAGCTACCTTCCCCCAGAAAGGGAAAACATTGTTAGTAAAGCAGCTGTTACATAAAACCCTGCAAACAAAATACTGATGGCTGCACATTGTTCAGTAATCAGAGTTGTTCATTTGCCAGATAGTAATTTCTACGAAAAACAGTGCTGACATAAGGAGCTTGATGCATCATGTCATTTTATCTGTGTGTGTGTGTATTAAATTTCTTACAAACAGGTGAAGTGATCTGAGGGAGATTAGTTTATGGTCTAAATTTGTTAAACAAAGAAGTAGAAACTACAGGAGTACTTTCAAGTGATGGTGATGATGGCTGGTGTAAAATTGGGATCAAAGCTAGGCCCATACTAAAAAATGCTTAATTATTATTATGAAAGAAAGAAATGGAAAATGATACCTCTTCTGGTGTGCCAAAAGTAATTAAATTAGATTCAAGCATACTTTCTGGCACATTAAAAAGAATTTTGCTAGCTTAGAGCACAGCAGATGGTTACCAGTGCCTTCTAAATTATTGCCTTTGCATATGTGGGCTTTGACAATGTATATGGAGAGAACAGAGGTGGCAGAAACAAATATATTTCAACAGTTAGATCTCTTAAAATTGTGGCCATCCAAACGCACCTTTAATTTCTTAGGGTTTTCCTGTGTTTAAACCATCACATTCTGCTTTAGCTACCAAATACCCTTTTCTGTCTGTGAACAGACATGTATACTTGATTGCTTGCATCTTGCAAAGCAAGTACCAACTTTAAGCAATTTAGTACCAGCGTCTGCTTAAACAAAAGCAGCACACTGTAAATCCAGAAAGTTTTTCAGGAAGTACATGATTTTGATGAAGGACTATGAAGTGCTCTCTGAGGCAATGAAGGTCTTTGCATATACTCTGCTGTAGAGTCATGAAGTAGTACTGCATAGAAATCTTTGCAAAATCGATAGACCATCTGTCCCTCTGCGGATGTTGTTGCCTCATTGTTTCAAATGAACTTCATTTACTGCTTTAAAAATGGCATTTCTTATTTACTTAGGACCAATAATACCAATTAAGGAAGTTCACATGCCAGCAGCAGTCCCATAACCAGAAATAGCTCTGTGCTGTGAAGTATTACTGCTACTATGGTGAATTCCTGTCCAGAATTATCATTAATACTTATAATAATAAAGGTCTTACATAAAGTCTGAAAATACCTAGAAATGAGGTAACACTGTAACTCATTATTTTGCCTACATTTTGTTTAATGTAAAATGAAAGAGAATTTCTTATCGAGGTCATTAGACTTTGTAAACAAGTACTTCTCTTCAGAAAGCAGCGTGAGGGTTGGGTGGACTTTGAAAAGAAACCTAAACGTTGTTTGTCCCTGGAGCTAGACCTCGCATGCTGTACGGAAAGCCTGACCTAGGGATCTGTGGCCATGAGATGACTGTGGCTGGCTCCCAGGGGGAGACAGTTGATTCTAACTGCCCAAGATCTTGGGAGCAGATCCCACGACCAGCCAAGTGGCTTGCTCAGCCCTTTGCACTCTTAGGGAACAGTGTTTTGAATGCTGCTTGGCCTCAGTCGTAGTTGTATGATGGTCTCTTGGAGACTGTCTCTGCCACCCTTTCACCGTAATGCTAATGAGTACCTACCTTCCTCCTCTGCATTCCTGCTGAATCCCCAGAGCCATCCGTAATAAGGAAGATGATTCTCTTCTTGCCTCGATAGCTGGTGGCTCTCTTCAAACCGCTCGCTTCAGTCTTGCAACAGCTGTGATTGTATGTTTCTCCTCTTCAGTCTCTTTCTCTGAATGGCTTATAAACATCATACCTTTGCCTCTTGCATCACCACACAATAACCCGTATGTCCTTCGTAGTTACCAATCAGCCACTAATCATTTCACAATCAAACTCTCACATGAAGTTTCATATTTTGCTTCTACATCCTTGAACCCTTACCTGGCATGATTTGCTTCGCCTTCTTAGGCAATGCATTAGACTCCTTCAGCAGAGACTCATCCACGGTTAGGATGCTGGATGCCATTTTTCAGAATTTAGCTGTGTGAACACTGCTGGGTCCCAGATTTCCACCGTGGTCCGCTCACTGATTTGTGATATTCAGTAACCTCCGTTTACATTTCTTTTTTACCTTGAGCCCAGGCTCTCGTCTTAACTACTTCAAAGAATTTTAGTATTATTAACATACAAGAAATTAATACTTACACAAGATTTTTCTTTTTAGAGATTATTTTGTGAGAGTAGCTGTGTTACTTTTGTACGCTTGTTTGCAACTTGGGTTTTCTTTGTCTGAAACAAAATTGCTTCAAAATTTCCTGCCAAGTTTTGAATAAACAAAATCTGTAGAGATGGAAGAAAAATATTAAATGTTTTACTATTTTACCAGGTTTTCTACGTATAACCAAATAACCCAAGCTGCAGCTTTTTTTAATCGCTTCCCTGAAAAGGGTTGAATTGTAAAAGGTATCTTGATAGTTTTAAGTTAGTTTTTCATTTTGTCTAGTTTGTTTACCAGTCCCTATAGATAATCCATCAGTAACTATTCTCCTATTAACAAACTGTTTTTGTTTTTCTGTGAAATAAATTGTAAGATTTTAAAGCTTGCTTTCTTCTGTGGCATATTGGCAATTTAAATTTCACAAGATGTAGACTGAGTAAGAATGAATATCTCTGAGTAATCTCTGAGCTCTCAAAACATTTCAAACAGATGGCATGAGATATATTGCCAAAATACAGTACATTAATGCTGTGTGGTGTAAATTGTTTGACTGAATTGTGATAACCTGCTAACCAGACTGAACCTTTCATCAAGCATGAGGTACCCATATGAATTAAGGAAAATTCTCCTGTAAGTAGTAAGAAATGAAAGAGTTTCCATATATGTAGAAGGGAAATTGTAAAAAATATACTGCTAAAATAGTTTAAAAAAAAAAAAAACAGGCAATAAGTTATTATTTATATGATATGTGAAGGGTATGGAAACATGGCATATTGAGTGCAAGTGGTGAGCTACAGCTCTGTTGCATGGAGTGAACAGTGCTGAACATATAGACTAGAGCTTGTGAGAAGAACAGTTTGGTTGAAATACCCGTTTCCTTAGTTTTTGTCAGATGAGGTAATTAAGTCTGAGAATGTGATATATGAATCATGTTGTGGTGTATGAACAAAAAGAAAAGAGAATTGGAGCTGGACTTATAGCCGTTGGATAATTGTTTGCAAAACCAGCAAAGCTTTTAATTCACATTACTCAATGAAGTCTACGTCACAAACATCTATCCTTTATTGGAGCATGGTATTGGATTCTGCAGAATCCATTTACGTGGAGCTGTAATGTGTTCTGAGCTTTTTTTCCTCTTTCTACAGATACAGTACTTTCACTCTGGATATGCTGTCCTCCCTTCTTGCCTTCCAGCACTGCAGCCTAGTAACATTTGCAGCTCAATACTGAGCTTCAGCTGTGCTAGCAGATAGCTAGAAGCCTGCAGTTGATAAAGGAGGAAAAGAGTAATAGCAATCACACAGTAGTGACACTAAATAAATGAAGGGTGCAATTTCCTAGAAAAAGGAGGCAAATAATAGCAGGAGAATTAGAAAGCAGTGGAACATCTAGCCTGCAGAGCTACCCTGAGAGTTTTTCTCCTAAAACTGGTTGGAGAGATGAATGTTTGCTTCCAGGCACATTCGTGCACTTTTTATGAATGCCTAGAATGCCATTATAGAGGAAATTAAACTACAAACATAAGTAGTCTATAAAATAAAAATAGGATAAGAATAAAATGCAGGTTCAAAAAGGAACTTGCCTGAATTGCTGAGATACAAATCAGACTATCCAAAACTGTGTGAATTTTTCTGTATGGCGAGAAATTACTTATCTTTTCTTTGTGTTATGCTTGATTGAAGGACACCTATATCTCACAAGGTATTTAAAAGATAAATAGTTGATGAACAAATGCAAGAAAAGATTTTTAATTCTCTTCTGATGTATGACCGTGCTGGGAGATGAAAGAGTATAAAATTTAGATTTTATTGGTCCTTTGACTAGACAGTTTTGTTCCTTCAAAATAGTGTTAGGTACAGATGTTTCAAAGCATAAAATATGTATGCGCTCCTTAGTCCTTTTATTGAAACTCTTCCTTTTGGTAGTGGGCATGGGGAGGGGTTCAACAAGCCTGTTACAGAAGTTCTAGGAGTGTGAGTATTAGAGTGCAAATATTTAATTTATTTTTATCTTGAATTACTCAATGTTTCCCTGTAATGTAGCTTCCAAGAAAAAGTGAAGTGAATACTGTCTCAGGACAAAAAATGAGCCGGGATACAGAGTGTGTTTTGTTGCTTCAGCTTCTTCACAAGTTTTTTTTCTTCTTGTTCTGTTTTTTTCTTTAATCTGGCCAGTGCTACCATATCAGTATAGGCAAGTAATTCCTTTTCTGTTTTATGGGAACAAAGAGCAGAGGCGAACGATGTGGATCATGGCTAGAATCAGTTTCTGATAAATGCAATATAAGGTGGTGTCTCTGGAGAAAATTTTTTAGTATGTTGTGAAGCTTCTAGAACTCATCATGGTTCCCAAAATAGCTTTACTGTGAGACTGCAAGGTATCTGTTTGCTTGTTTTGTGGGCTAGGTGCCAGGTTATTTCCACATTGAAACAAATTTGAAGAATAACTTCACAGGCTCTCTTTGCCCTTATGGGATATTTTGGGTAATAGTGCAGTCTGCTCTCTCTCCATGTTCCTTAAAAACTCTCTTGATTGACAGTGAGTCTGTTTGCTGAATTTTAGTAGAAATTATTTCTTTTCCATAAAAGGAAGTTATTACATGTTCTTTGTAAGGCACAAGTCTGTCCCAAATCCGACTGAGCCGTTACATTCCACGGCTTTATCCCAACCTTTGTCATCTTTGTCCCAGCAACACCACTTCCGGAGTTGTACCTGCTCCATGCTGGGGAGTTTTGCTGACAAGCTGCAGTACAGACAAATCGTAGTGCAGGCTTTGCAATGGGCTGTGTAAACACTTGCACTTCAGCAAAGCTCTGGTACAGGACTGTTTTCAGGTTTGGCTCTTTAGCTGGAAGGCCGTAGGTAGCCCGTCCACTGAGTCATCTTCAAGGTCTATAAAGCAAGGCCAGGTTTGCTGGTTGTCTGCCTGGCAGTGACCTGTGGGGCCGGCTGAGTGTCAGGAAGGATGGCTGGCACTCACCAGCGCAGAGCTGCCTGGTGTCTGGGTTTTGTTTACAAAACCAAAAGGTTAGTCTTCCCTTGGTCATAGTTTTAAGATGATACTTTTGAGTAAGAAATAGAAAGCTGTGCATTGTGCAGTTTTTGAATTAGACTCTATCGCAGTGCTTTTTTCATTTATTTTATGGTTTCAGTGTTGTTTGTCTCAGATGCTTCTTTTGAGCTTCACCCTTTTTTAATACAAATTATCTCCATAATGATTACAGTGAACTTCAGAAAGAGTAAAAATATGTTGTGTCTTTGCTCATTCAAAATTGCTTATGTTTAACACCTTTTGTCTGAATTAATAATTGTGTGTTATGGTAGAGATGCCCTTTATCAGCTTTTTTCCTTTATAAATCAGATAGAGAAATCTTGTTAGTACTAGAGAAATAATCAGAATAAATAGAAACACCTGAAAAGTATATGGAAATTTGTTTTTCAGCAGGGCATAGCCTGTATTTGCAGGGAATCACTCAGTTTGGTGAATCCCTCCTGACTCTGGAACCATTTCTAGAAGCTTCCATCCTCCAGGGAACTTAACGCCAAATGCAGTTAGGTGTTGAAAGGAATCCCTGTAAGTGAGGGCGGCCACAAAGGTGGTGCTCTCCATGCTGTACGTATGATACTGACTGGTGTTGACTGCAGATATATAGATGTTCATATATTTATGGTTGTCAAAGATCAAAATGGTCTGCGTGGGGCTCATAGATGCTGCTTCAGCTGTGACAGAGCTGGTGAATAGCGGGGCAGGAGTTGGCTAGGAGATGTCTCCTGTGTGAATGAGGAGGCGGCTGCTATAAATCCACCATCTGCCAGTTTCTTGTGTTTAATGTGAAGACAAAGTTTTGCGGTAGTACCCTCAGTATTTTGTGGGTTTGCTGTTGTTTGTTGAGTAAGAGGCTGCTTTTTGCGTATTTTGTATAATTTGTTGCTAGGACCTGTCAGCTGTGTGGGTATAAAGGTTTCTGTAATGATACAGTGAAAGGAGAAATTAGTCAAGTGGTTGGATGACATCAAAGTAATTTTCTAAAGTAGTCAAAGGAACAATATGTTGTGACAATATAATGAAGGGAATGCAGAGACAGTTTACCACTTAAATTGTGAAGGTGCTGATTTTAGTTATTTAGCTGCTTCTCCTATGTGACCAAATTTTACTCCTCTCTGGGTATTTGTGTTAAACTGTAATGATGCATAATAATTTTTTTTGAATGATTTATCATTCAAAAAAAAAAAGAAAGAAAGCAAGCTAAGGACTTAGGCTGTAATACTGTGTAAGAGGAGATTTTGCATCATCAAATGGAAAATCTGATTTCATTAAAAGTAGTATTTTGTCCAGTGCTCTTAAAAAAAAAAAAAAAAAAAAATCTTTAGGCATGGAAGTTTTTGGTTTTGTGCCTTTATCCTAGTGTAAATCACCTTCTTATCAAATAGTTTGCCAATAATACTTATTTTTCTATGCTATTCTGGATGTGTGCCTAACCTTTTCTTCACATTTGACTCCTGATTATTATTAAAAAGAAAAAAAGACAAGAAAAAAAGAAAAAGTGTTTTTGAAGTACAAGAACATAACTGACATCTAAATTTACTCTTTATATGCTGTTGACATCCAGGTGAAGGGCCTGTTTCAGAAAGTAACAATTTGAGGTGTTAGGTTCTTCTCTCTGTATTTGGACACCAAAATGAATGTCATTACTTTTAATCCCATTGAGGATTCAGTAGATTTCAATGACTGTGTTAGCAAATGTTCAGATTTGAGGCTCATTTCTAATCTAAGATATCCATCAATAGAGAGCTGTCCTTGGAAAAGCTGTTACTCTACCTGTACATGCAAGCCCAGTAGAAGACTATCCAGGATAAGGGTTGAAATCCATTAGCCTATTTCATATTAGGACTGCATCAAGTCCTAAAGAAAGGAATTGCTTAAATGACTGTTTTAATTGTAGATCTGTTACCTGTTACAAAAGGTGAATCAAGCACTCCTCTACACATTGTAATGTGTCTATAAAAGTTGACATACTAGATCCTAAAATAATTTGTTGACCTCTGAAAGAATAGTAGCTGCTTTTGGAAGCTCTTATGTATTTCTAAGCCTCTTACAAACATACATTGCAAATGATTGTTTTTTTTTTCCCCCCACACAACATTAAGATCTTTGGAAATGAGCTTACACACTGGCCACTACAGTTATAGAAGGTATTTATACTCATTTTTCTGGCTAACGTGCTTGTTTATCCATACAAACTGTTCTTCAAGAAGTACCATCACAAGCATTGTCTTTCATGAGCCTTGGAAGTTGTATTATTTTGCCTTTCCTTTGTGCAGTCACTCAGTACTCCAAACTAGACCCAAAATAGTTACTTCACTAACTGTTTCGGAGTGCTGTTACTTTTACAAGCTCAAATGATGTTGGCTGAGAAAATAAACTTTCAA
Source organism: Dromaius novaehollandiae (assembly GCF_036370855.1). NCBI lineage: Eukaryota > Metazoa > Chordata > Aves > Casuariiformes > Dromaiidae > Dromaius > Dromaius novaehollandiae. The sequence goes on along the minus strand of NC_088101.1, from coordinate 21,632,969 downwards.
GTGTAATTTCAATCTACTATATCCTTCTGGCCATTCAAGCTAAAGTGTTAGTACTTGAAATAGAAAGTGGCAAGGAAAGTATTTCTTCGTAACACTTAAGAATAACTTACTGTTACAGTAACACTTGCAGCAAACTAGAGATGAAGGAAAGTGTTCATTTACATTTCAGTACTTGAAAGGCCTATATTTTAGTAGTTGCCTCATATGACAGAAATGTACCTTTTAATTTAGTTTAAGTAAACAACACGAATGGCTTTTCCCCCCTAGTTTTCACTAATTTGTGATAAGCGTAGCAATGTTTTAGATGACAGACAGATTTCTTGCTGGGCTAATCAATAAAGAAAACTACTTGCTAACCTAAGAAGTAATTATGTGGAGGCAGAATACGGAAGGGAAATAAAGCAAATCTGTTAGCTAGGAAGCCGTTTGAAGATTAAACCTTCAGATTAAACATTCATGAATAAATTATCAAAGACTTTATCGAATGGCTAAACCTTGGAAAAGGCTTGACAACACTCCTGTGTCTCTTTCCTTGTCTGTCTAGAATGCGTACTTTATACAAATGCAAAAAGACTTTCTTGTTCAAGAGAAATCATTTAGTTTTAAAAATATTTTGACTTTCTCCAGAAGTGATTTCTGTCATTTACTGGTACTTTTTATTTTTCAGACCAAACGCCTGGCATGTTTTCAGATGTGAGGCACAGGGTTTTTGGTTTTCTTTTAGCATTTTTTTTTATCCACCCTTCCAAAAGAGAATGTGACTTTTGTGGGTTACGTTACAAACTTCATTTATTTAGTTTTTTATGAGGTCATTGAAATATTTCCTTTCCTTTTTTTCCTCTGGTATCTTAACTCTTCTAAGAACTTTTATAAAGCATTTATAAGTCTTTATATTACTAGATAGTTAAAAATTCACTGGATTTCTCTAAAATTTTCCTGGGAGATCGGCTGGGGTGGCCACTCAGAGAACTGCGCCACTCAGCGACATATGGTCTAAAAAGTATTTGTTTGGCAAGACAAATATTGTGGGTCAGTAGTGATTCCTGTTCTACAAGTGCACGCATGCGCACACCCCAGAGCTTCAGCCCTGCAGTCCAGTTTAGACCTGTCCCATGCTGGGGGACAGACCACTCACTCCAACCAGTCGGCGTGCCAGGTCTGTCAGTGAGAGCTCAGCTCCTGTGCGTAGCTGCTCTGCTCCTCAGGCTGCAGCTTCTACAAGGTATCAGACATCTCCATATGTCATTCCCCCACCCTGGGCTATTGTTTTACCTATTTGTTGCTTTCTACATTATATTGTTGGCAGAGTCGCATAGCCTTAGGCCAATCTCTTTGACTTCATCCCTCCCTGAGGCTATTTAGTGGTTGCTGCTGCAGTTTCTATCTCCATCTGGCCTCCTGCCCAAGATTTTTATAAGAAATGTCACCTTTGTTATCCGGCACGTACTAGATTAATCTAGTCAGTTTGAGCTGGCCAGATTTAGTCAGGTCTCATTTGTCTATGCAGTGCCTGGTTAGGTTACACTTGATGATAGGTATGTATTATGAAAATGAGAGTTCTGGATGGAATATTAAGCAGACAGGCTAATGGCAACCCCACAGGAAGGTGGTGTTTGTGGTCACCTATTTGGTGATACAAGAGCACTGTAGTTACGGCTGTGATAGTAATTAGAGTACATTGCACTCCCTTTCTGTGATTCTGATCTCCCCATGCCCTTCACGGCCAAGCTCTCTGCTCTCATGTGGAAGGATGCCACAGAGCTTAAATAACTGAGTGATTAAAAACTTAATTTTCAGACACACTTTGTGGAAGCTTTCTTCTTTTCAGATGTGTTTGCCTGAACTGTAGCACTGGCAAGGTGAAAGGGCATCTAGAGAAATACTCATTTGCTTTGAGGCTAATGCTAAAACCTGGTTTTGTATTTTCAAGTAACTGAGAGAAATTTGAAGGGTTTTTAAGTGATCTTAAGTTTATAGTTTTTAGGTAGGTAGCAGATCTTAAATTAGCTGAAGAACCTACAGAACATCAGAGAAAAAGTGAACTAGCTATTGATTCAGTGCCACTTCTCTGAAATCCTTTCTAGAAAGCAAACTATCATCTTTTCAGTTTATTACCGCTGAATTACCCCCTTAGTCAGTTTTGCAGAAAACTTAGTGCTGATAGGTAGAGGCTTCATAAGCTGTAAGCGCATAATAATGATCTGAACACCTCATGTGTGCATATCCTTTCCCTAAGTCAATATAAAGAAACATTTGTGTGTATTTCCATCAATACCCAGGTTTTTATTTGAGACCTATGGTGATTTAGGAAAAAGATGTAGGGTAATTTGGCCCTTTTGCAGCATGTACTTCTGCAGTAGGAACCAGAAATCCTGCAGATCATATGCAGGAAAATGTACCTTTGAAATTGGTGGAAGCTTTGCTAGAATAAAGATGGCTTTAGAAAGAGCCCAAATTGCGGTCTCAGATTTAGAGGGAAGCTCTTGGAGAGTCCTGCAGCAAAGGAGTCATGGCTACAGATTTGGGTTTTTTGTACAGTGATGTGTTAAGGGAAAAGAGAAAATACAACCCTATTGATTTTAGTGGGGCTCAGAGGTCAGGAGCCAGCTCCGGTAATCCTTATGTCTGTAGGCATATACGAATGTTTCTCTTAACTTCCTTTGAGATGCTAAGGAGGCAAAGTACAGAAGAGCACTTCTGGATCTTAACCACACATCCCGTGCATGACAAATGAGCAGGGTCTTATGTTGTTTGCATTTAGTTTGGAGCCTTGTCCTGCACCTGTGCAAATGATAGCTTGGGAGGTGGATCTAGAGTAGTTCACTGGGTTAGAGAGTGGTGGTGGATCAGGCCAGCGTTAGTGAGGCAGCATGTCTGGATGCTTTGCAGCACTTTTGTCTGCCCTTATCCTTCAGTTTGAAGATACCTGTTCAAGTTCTTTTCAGTGCTGAGACGTTTTAAAAGGAAGGAAGGTTTTGTGTGATCCCTAGGGGCCATATTGACTCCATGTGTGTGGTTCTCATGCAGTGAAAGGTTTCATAGAATTTAAGAATAATACCCGCAGCATGAATCACTAATGCCATTGCTAAGTGGCTGGGATCCAACCATGATTCTTGCATTTCTTGAATGTTGCTGCTACATCAATTTCTCAGGACATTTTGTCCAAACACCGGGTGGTTGACGGAGAGGTCCATGTTTGGCTTGCAGCATTACTCACATCTGATGCTGTCAGTGGTGAAACTGTATAGCATGGATTCAAAACAGTCTATAGGTGACAGCAGGTGTTGCATTACTCACTGTCTGATAACCCTTTTCTTGCCTCAATCCCTGCTGTCCAATACAATGTAACATACTGTGCCACTAAACCCGTTATTGAATCTGTCTGGGACACTCAGATAATGCTCTGTAGATGCATGAGAGATTCGGGTGGGACTTGTAACTAGCTCTTTAAAAGGTCTGTGAAGATATTGTGATTTTCTCTATAGTCCGCTTTGCTAAAACTGGATTTTCAAGCATGGAGTAGCAGATGATGAAGAACTAGTAGCATTTTGATCTTTTACAGTGATTTGGTCGAGGACCTCAAGTTGTTTGTGTGCATTACATTTATCAGCGTCATCCAGAGTTTTAGATGTTATGTCTGCTTCATTCAGAGAGACATTGAGACCTGGAGAAGTTTTGCAACCGACTCAAGATCACATAACACAGATGGATGGTGAATCTGTAAATGTCTCCCTTCCAGGATATCGTGGGCTCCCTATATGCTAACAGCTATATTTCACAAATGGTCCACAATGAAGCTTTTTGTGATGGCAGCCCACTTGTGCTTACCAGTTTTCAGGTGTCCTTGGCACTGCACTCCTTAGGCCTTTGCGGAGGCAGAGGAAACAGCCTGTTGTCTTATTGCGAACCTCTTGTAGGTGGTTTTAGTGGCTGGTAATGTATCCCTGTGAGCAGAGTCTGTAGTGCGGAGTTATCCCTTTATCGCTTTCCAAAATACAGGCAGCTTCTTCTGCACTCACCTGCAGCATAGCTGTTTCAAAGCTGTTTATAGTTTGGTTATATTTGTAGAAATCTGTTTGTTTATTTCTAGTGAGTAATTGGTATACCATGATTTCAGTTCTTTTTTTTTTTTATGATTGTGTCCATTTTTTTCTACAAGAAACTGTTTTTCTCTCCTTTTCCTTTATATACATGTGTAGTAATTAATGTGTAATGTATCTGGTATGGTCTCAATATTTATGAAGTGTCCATGGCGAATAATAGCTTAAATGAATGCTTTTTCCTTGTGGGGGTGGGCGAGCAGAGAGGGAATTCTTTCTTGCTCTTCATCCAGCACTGATTTCTAAGAGAATTCAGTACCGTTTGTTTTTCCCATTTTGGGAGCCAGGCAAGATGCATTTCAAGCAGGTACTTAATATTCACAGTCTTTTCACTGTATGGAATATTGAAAATCTTTATTCAAAGATTGTAAGTTCAAATATGTAAGTGGGCACTTATATTTTATTTGTGGTATCAAAGATATAGTATCTTCTTAGTGTTGAACTAACTGGTGTAATCTTTGGGAAAACACTGTGGATCACACTGTGTTCTGTGGTGGCTGAATATCAACGAGATACTCGGGAGTAGCCAAAAAGGTTTCTCTTCAGATGTGAATACAATTGGAAACTAGGAAGGAGGAAGACTTTTGTCTGTTGTTTCAAAAATCTGTTGTCACGGTCAATGAAACATGTGATCCTTGATCCAGTATATGGGGTGGGATCCCATCAAGAGGCCTGTTAAATTTAATGTGCCAGTCTACTGGCATGCTAACGTTGATGTCTTGTAGAGAAGGCTGTTTGTTATATCTTGCTTTTATTAAATACGTTACACTGTACTAGTGTGAAAGTTTGTTGAGCACCTGTTCAGGATAAAGTGCTGGCAGGGTACACAATACAAATTGCTGTATAATGTTACCCGTGAAGGAGGCTGTGGAAGCACATTACAGTACTTTGAAATTGGCAGAGTCTCATGCCATTCCAGCTTGCTTCCAAGAAAAAAAAATACCTTTGACTCCAGCGAGATAACGTGCCTAGGTATGAAATCCATCACAACACTGAGAAGCTGACATAGCGTTGTAATTGTGCCATCTTGGGTGCTATGCCCAACTGCACATGGCTTTAGATTTCATTTCTTCAGATAAGAATAAAATCCCGGTCTGCAGGTTTGCACATGGCTGTTGCAGTACTGGCATGAACTCCTGAGAAAGATAGCTTACTGTAAGAAAACCCTTAGGCCTTCTGTAGTGATAGCGTTAAAGACACTGATGTGAAAACAAACAAGCCATAGCTGTCTGAGTTGATGCAAAACACTGCTCTGGTCTATGTGATGTTTATATATGGCCTTTTAAAGATTTTGCAGTGCTTGGTAAAGGATTCCTCCTTTAGCAGTAGTGAATTTTGAGAAGTCAGGTCTTGACCTTAAAGCAATAGAAAATTACTTTTTAAGAGATAATCATACTGGAAGAAGACTGATGATACTGCACAGACTGCTTTCTTTTTTATTTTGTTAGCTTTGAGGTTTTTGTTTAGATCCATTAAAATACTAATTTCTATTTTATTTTATTTTCTGTTAATCCCATGGTTGTGGAGTTGGACTTTAAACACACCGGATGCCACGCTGGCTGCTCTGAGTAGAGTGCAAATTATACATTTTAATTTATGGAAGTACTCACAATACAAGGAAGAGATAAGTATTTGCAGATTTGAAACCTACAGTAGTACATTAATAGTATGAATGTTGTAGATGTGTAAGGTAGACCTTGCACAGCCAGAAACATGCATCCTTGTGCATAGTAGTCCTATTAATGTCTATTGTGGAGTTAGCTTATTATGATCTGTGAATACAGTAAGTTTCTGTCCCTTCCTTAATGTAATAGTTCAGATATTAGAGGAAGTAGATTCAGTTTGCACTAGAAAATGCAGATTGATTAAATTCTTTTTAATGTTACTTGACCAAGAGTTTACATTAGGCTGCTACTGTAAGAACTGATGGTAAACAGCGTATCTTCTTCTGCAAAGTACAGTAACTGTAAATATTGAGTGCTTCAAGATTTATTTTGGGGTTGTTGCTATGAATTCCTTTAGGAGGGAAGGGAGTAGGTATATTATTAAGAGCTTATTTGTATTTTTTTGGTTCATGTGATCATGATGTGGTCCTGGTGTGACTGTTGATAGGAGGCAAATAGAAAGCGCAAAGATATTAGAGGTAGTGAAAATTTTCAAAATGTTTGCACATACAGTAGAATTCTAATTTAAGTGCCATTTTGTTTCACATTCTATTTATGATTTGAAACTTAGTTTGTCTGTTATTTGACAAAATAGTTTGAACTCTTGTGAGAGTTTTGGTATAGTCCTGAGAATGGTCTGTTTCTCATTGTGGTGATGCAGAGAAAACAAAATAACAGTTGTGTGCTAGTCAGATTTTCAGTAATTTATTTAAAAGATTAATAAAACTTAGTAATTCCTAACATTATATATTTTCATCAAAAATACCCATTCTTCAGACAGGTATTAACAGAAGTAGCTTTTGGTGTATTACATGGCAATTATGAAGGCAAATTGACATGTACAGCAGAATGTGAACACTGGTTAAGATGACTGCAACTCTGTGAATTTAATCTGAATTTTTTTGAAGTCTTATATGTGACAGTGTCCTGAGTTTGGCAGGTTAATCATGAAAAGTGACACGCCTGTGCACTTTACTGCTGTTGAAGATGCTGAAGATCTCTTGGTGAGGAAGAAGTGTTGGTCAGCTGACATTTTTCCTCCTTGTGAAGGTACACTCTGAAAACTACTACTATTGTGTATCTGCATATACACAGATACTTTGAGGCGTGGAAAGCAAAGAAATATCTGGAAGATGCTGCTACACTGGATAACTAGCAAGAATGATATGGTTCAGAAAACTGAGACACATTCTGAGTATTGGGAATTGGTGCTGGATGTAGGAGGCTGTGAGGACCGTTCAAATTACAGGAAGAGAGAGGAACAGAGAAATACTTATGCCTTTACTATAATAAATGTATTTCTGACTCCCATATAGTATTTTCTACCCTGTTCTATGTATATGATGCAAAATTCCTTACTGGAGAATAAAAAAGGGCAAAAATTCTTGTATAGTTGTGACTGAAGTTTTCAGCTCTCTAATGATGCATGAAAAATGCGGTGGTGTGGGTTTTTTTTTCTTTTCCTTTAGATTCTACATTGCATGCTGGGCAAATAACTTGGGTACCATTGATAATTAAGTACTTCTTTGTTTTCCATATGATGGATTTTCCGTAATGATAGGTCCGCTATCTGGGAGAACTATGAGACTGCATTGAACAAAGTCTTGGAATGGTCTATGAAATTTAGAAGACTTTGGAAGATAATTTCATTAATCACCTGCTGGTCCTTCTGTAGAAAATCTGTGTTAACCAGAGATTATAAGTACATTAAAATTTCCAAAAGCTCTGTAGTAGCAAGCACCTGCAATTTCACCAGTGCTAGCAACCTGCTTTCCATATTCAAACTGCTTCTGTAGTAATCTGTTCTCAAATAGCTTCACCATGTGCTGTTCTTCCTCAAGTATTTACAGACATCACATACATTTACATACTTCATCATAAGAACTTTTGGATGAATACTTCCTGATTAGGCTTATGATGAAGAATTAAATGACTTTCTGGCCATAATATGTATAGCAGAACTGTTTAGGGGAATTTAAAAGTTTTTCCTATAAAATCTGGCCTTTCTGATCCATGACACAGTCTGACAAATGAGGCCTATTATGAATATATTGTGACTCTATTTTCTTGAGTTTAATTAGGATGTATGTTTTTGGCTTACGTGATTTTGTTATGTGCTGACTGGTGAAAGTTGTATTATATTTGCCCTGGAATGTTAATTTAGTATTATTTAATGTGGACAGCATACTATGGCAGTAATAATAACACTCTCTACGAAGAATGACTGGCTCTTACTTGAATTTTTTTCATCCATAGATCTCAAGTGCTTTACAGAGGAAGTTGTAATAGCCTGTGTACTGAATATGTATTTGTTATATGGTGTTAGGAAGTTTATGGCTTGCAATGTAGGAAGAAATGGGGGGAGGAGGGATGAGTGCTTATATGCTGTGAATCTCACTGGGAAAAGCTTTTATTGAATAGGTTGGAGGGGATTAGATGTTACTGAATGGCTCATATGTAGCCCTGTATTTTCATTACGTTATTCTTATTTCAAAACTGGGAAAGTTGAGGCTCAGTGGAGAACACGTCTTGCCTGTAGATCATTTTAGATAGGCATTAGGCAAGGCCAAGGAGAGTACCAGGTTTATCAGTCTCAGAGAGAGACCTTCTGAACCAAACACCACCACCTGTTTCTGGCTTTTGTCTTTGTTGCTTTTTATTTGTAGAGGAAAGTTTGTTTATATCTAGTTATACCTTGGAGAAGGAAAACAATAGTATTTTTGTGAATGCAGGAATAATAGAAATCATTGGTTATAGGGTGCTAGTTGCATTTACTCATTGTTTCGTAAGTGAATGAACAATCTTTTTCTTTGACTATTGCAATAATGAGAACAGGGAAATCTGCTGAACAAATTAACAGCAATAACATTAAAGACTATGAAAAGAAAGCAGCTGAAGAAGAAATCTGGACTTCTGTCTGTGATGGCGTTCCTGTGGGCAATGAAGAGCTAAAAGGCACAAAACTTCTCTCCTTCCTCGCTCCCTGCCAAATGATTCTTTAAAAGGTAATAGCTATATTACTCAAGACCTATCTGTCAAAGTATGCTTTCTGTAGAGGATTTGGAAGAGTTGCAAGAGCATTAAGGTGAATGGGCTGCCCCTGCTGAGCCTCTAAATAAGGCTGTTGCAATTTTTATCTTTCCATCTATCCTCAGCCAAAAATGCTTGATCTTAGTACAGCTTTCAACACCGTTGATTTTGACATACCTTTAAATACTTGAAGTTCTTCCTTTCTATCTGATTCTGTTACAGAGCAATTTTAATGATGCATATCTGACACTATGGCAGTGGATGTTCTTTCGCGCAGGAATTAATGCCATCTTCCACAGCCACTTAGTCTAGATCTGCCGTTGTTTAGTACATGTATGCTGCCCTAATGTCGAATTGCGGAAATTTGTTGTCTTTCAGTTTTCTCACAACATTGTCTGAATCAAGTGTGCCATCCGATTCGATTAAACCTGCTCAGGTGGCAGAGACTTGAGAGGCATATTCAGCATTAATGTACTTGCTTTTTTTTCTGGTTATTTTTAAGTATTAACTTAGGTAACTTTAATTGATGGCTCTCACCAACAGGTCATATAAGTACATCAGTGAGGTGCTTCAAAAAACAACAATAAAAACCCCTTCCTTCTGTAAAATTCTTCATGTCTTGTAGTGAAATCACTAAACTTTGTAATATTTGCTTTCTTAATATTTGCTCCACTGTCTGTTGTGTGTGTGTGACATCTGAGAATCTAAAAAACTTTCAGACTTTGCATTATGTGATCTGTGGAGATGGGCTACCTTTCCTAGGTCTGCTAAAGTTTTCTTTTCTCTGTGTGTGTTTGTATGTACGCACGTGCACTCTAGCACTGTCTGGTTTTTGGCTGTAGTTGAAAGGCCACTGTAAACAGGTGGTTTTGCACTGTCTTCTCAATTTGGATAGGCTTTTACTGGTTGCATTAGTATCCCTTGAATTAGGGCTGGTATTGTTGTCTTAATTCAGAAGTGACGTTTTGTCTTTGGTGTTTAGCAGATGATTATGACCTTGTATTATCATCTGTGGAATATTGCCAGCCTTTAGCGTGCTTGTTCATTATTGACATTGAGGAGCTTGTCTATGCCTTTGTTACATCCAAGAGAAATTATTCCAATACCCTGATGTCTGGCTTGCCAAGTAGGTTTATATGCAAACTCTAACTTGTTCCAAACACTGTTGCCAAGTTAGTATTTTATTCAGGAACATATGAGTTCATATCACTGAGTTTGGTACCTAAGTAAAGCTATTGATTCCCACCCCGCCCCGAGAGCTCTGCATGCATGGAGTTCTTTTCATGAAGTGAGGAACAGAACGCTGGACAGTTTCAACAGGTCTGTGGCCCTTACTAGGACAGTGTTGTAACACTGGTGGAAGAAGAATGATCAGACTTCTCGGTCTTAATTTAACCCTCGGACTTTCTGATTCAGCAACACCATCCTTGAAGTTTAAATTAAGCTTTAAAAAGAAGACATTTTTACTCACGCTTAACCTTGATGGGGATTACGAATATAACTTTCCATTATATTATAAATATAACTTTTTCCTGCCTCTAGTTAAATGCAACACACAGATTTATAACAAAGTGTTAGTGTTTAACTTCCTATAAAATCTGCTTTCAGGATATTTAAGCATAGCATCATGTAGCCGAGTGCTTTTCAACATCCCATTCTGTTGAGGCATTGGTGAGTGTTACTGTCCAGTTTCATGAAGAGTGAAAGATGTTTGTAAAATGTGGTTTTATTTCATTTGTGACACCTTGAATGTGTCACATCTGGTCAGGTTAATACTATAACTCTTGTTCAAATACCTGTATGAAGAACAGCGTTTCAGTGTGTTCAGCTCCTGATGTGATGCTCAGGGGCATGTTTTCAGTAACTCGTCAGATACATTCCTTCAGTACTCATCAAATACTGAACATGCCAGGTTCCTCGCAGTTTGGACTGTGGATAAAGATGAAAGAGTTAACTGCTTCAGTGTTTCCAAGCCTGTTCCTCATTAGTGTCATCACACTTGCAGTGTTAGTGCCACTTATCCATAAAGTCTAAATATTGATTGTGCTTTTAATTATGATCAAGCTACATTTGCATTTTGCAGATGGGAGTCCAAAGCAGGTTGCCCTGTTCAGTCAGATGAGTTTCTTTCTTAGGGGGCTTACATCCACGTGCACTCTTATGCGTGGACACAATTAGAAAACTATGCCGTTATCCTAGGGAATCTGATTAATTTGAGCGACTTACGTACCAGCCTAACTAGCTTGGACTCTTTGCTTGTGGCTGGGTAGGTAGATATGTAGAAACATTGCTAATATCTTTATTTCACTCTCTGAAAATACCGTAAATAAAGTTTGCAGCTAAATCCTCAAGCATAAACAATATCAGGTTATAAATAGCTGGTGAGACTTTTTAATGTAGTTTGCTTGGCTTCACTCTCTGTGAAAAATGCATTTATCTCATGTTTGCATACATTTTGGGGTGTAAGAATCTCTAAATCTTATTTACACACTGGCATGTGTAAATTGTTATGTGTTAGAGGACAGTAAGCATTTTAATCTATTAGGAAGAATGTCTGTTAGTTTGTTTTTGCTCTGAGACTGAGCCAAATCTCAAGGTGCTCGCTTTTTATTCAGCTCTTGCCCAGGTAGAAGTCCCATAGCTTCAGGGGAAGATTTGCCTCATTCAAAGCTGATAAGGCCCTCTGGATCTGCCTTTAAGTAGAAAGCTCTTTTGTGTGTGTACTTGATTCTGAATGTATATTTGTGTGTCTGGCTGTCTAAAACGATTGATCAACTCCATATGCTTTGCTAGAGGTGGATTTTTGTTACTTATTTGTACTGCTAGTCCACTGTCTTTGTAAGGTAAAGAATAATCTATATAAAACAATATGAACAGTCATTAGGTTTTTGGAGTCTTTATTATGTCACGAGAAAGACCTTGATAAAAGAAAAGGGCACAGGTTCCACCTGTGAAAAGGCAATAATAGAGTGGATTAAGTGCTTTTAAGTTCAACATGGGGTTACAGTTGGCTGACAATGTTACAGCGCTGGATGGTTTCCAATCTACTGAAGATACAGCTGGTCACAGAGAAGCAGCTGAGAGCATCCATTCTCTTGAGCTGCTTTTTGCAAGCTCTCTAAGCATGGGGCACGTACTAAGCTTTACATTTTTATTAGAATTTTTTAAACACTAAAAATAATTGGAAACATATGAAGCAAATGATGCTAGTCACTCTAATAATACAATAAACTGTCACCCTTTAATTTTTTAATCTTATTCTGAGCCTGATCTATTACAACTTTATTCAGATGTTGTCTTAATTTATGGAAGAGGCATTTATAGTAAGAATAATCCAAGTCCTAGTTGTTTTGGCATGTACTGAAGTCTTTATTATTATTATTATTATTATTATTATTATTTATTATTGTGGTTATCTGGTGCACTTGTATCTAAGCCTGAAGTAATGTCTGGTGGGTCAAAAACATGCTGCTAGATTTCATGCAGGAACACTCTCAAAATTGTGTAGAACATGGGATATGTTGAATATGTGTTGTACTTCGAAGACTAGATTTTGCAGTACTCTTTTTCAGACAAGTTTATTGTTGAAATAGTTGAGACTAAGGAGCAGAATATAGCCCAGGGTAGTAAAAACATTTTACTGCTGTCTGCCAGGTTGGATATGTATCTTCTTAGGAGTCCACAGCCAGTATCACTGCAAAAGTTCACAGGCAGCTGTAAGATGTAAACCAAAAAGAATAAATTAATTCCTTTTTATTATTTTGTGCTTTTGCAGTTGTGTCCCTCCTGTGTTAATCCAGGCAATATATTTTAAAGCATATATGTCTAGTTTGTTTATTTTCCCTTTTTGTATATGAATCCAGCATTCCTAGAGGAGATGCTTTTATAGTTTATCCAGAAGAAAGTGGACATTTGATTTTCATGAGTAAGGCAGTCCTGGCACTGCTTTTATTTATTTACTTGTGCTTGTAACTAACAATTGTGTTGTAGCTTTGGTAATGTTATGCAATAGAAATGTACTGAACCTTTTAAAGCCATTGATTATTTTTCGTAATTAGAACTAACTTCTGCAGCTGTCACTAAGCTCCTCACCAAATGATATATTTATTATGTTAGAAACGAGAGGAGGCACATGAGTAAGACTTTGAAAGGAATATATTCTGCTCAGGATGGGGTTTTATGTTTAAATGGGTGATCAGCATGTGTGGGTTAGACCGAGACTATTGCAATACCAGTGTGCCTGACTAGTTATGTGCTGTCTTTAATCCCATGATATTGTATTTCATTGTCTCCCAGTGCACTACTGTCACAACTGAAATAAAAACCCTCTAAATTCAATGAACACTTTAATCTGTCATCGTAATCACGAAAGTCATGTCAATCACAGCTTAGAAGTTAAGCATGCAGATCAAATCTGTAGTAAGAGGAGACACCTGGACTCCACAATGTAAATGGAGATAGTTTAGGATATTATATATTTGCTTCACTTGTCTTTCAGTGCTTTAACTGAATATGTTGTTGATATTGTTGTTTGATATCTTTAAAAATCTAGAGATTATTGTTTTGGGCTTTCGCAGTTATGTCCCCCTGTGTTAATCCAGACAAAATATTTTAAAGCATATGTGTTCAGTTTGTTAGTTTTCCCTTTTTGTACATGAATCAACATCGGCAAATGAGATGCTTTTATAGAGTATCCAGAAGAAACTGTGACATTTAGTTTTGGGGAGTAATCAACTTCACTGCCATTGCAGGAGAAAATTTTCAGAATAAGTCGACATGAAAAATTTCATGGTGGAAATTGTACTTGTTTGTGTCAATATTTTGGATTTTAGACTTGCTTTTGAAGTGACAAGAAAGACTAGAAGATGTAGAAAAATTTATTAGCTTGTAAATTGTTTAAGTTAGACCACTGCAGACTTAAGAGACGCTGAAACTGCAAGCGGATTGTAGTTGCTTAAATGTGTATTAAGCTCAGCTACAGCTTGTGAACAGTATTTTTAGTGAAATATTTCCTTTTACACCACTCATTTCAAATGCATATGAAAATATATCTGGCACTTAGGTAATATAACAGAAACTTTAATCTCATATCCACAGTACATAAAATGATAAACGTTATATCCTCTCAATGAAATCTAGGTCAATATTGCTAGTACTCTCACATAAAAAAGGTGGATTCAATCTATTTTAAAAGATGGTACACTTTTCTAGAAATGACTCTGTTTTTGTATTTACTGTAACAGAACCATGGAAAAGTTGAAAATGGAGTGTCATACTCTAGCTTCAGAGTGCTTTGTGATACTTTAAATGACAGGTCTTTTAAAAATAACTTGGAGTGAAAATTTCAGAAACACTTATATTAGTCTAAATCTATATTCGTTGAAGATTGTAGCAAAACTCCCAACCTGTGGTGAGTACTTGGGGTAATCCGACCCCGTAATGTCATTGATCCTTAGGTACTTTTACTTTCACTACTGTCAGTGAAAGCAGCATTGCTGCCTGTGATAGGTGTTACGAGTAGGTGGCATGCCGTTGTCAGCATTGCCTCTCCCTTGCCTTTGTGGGACTTAGTTTTCAGTTGGTGTTTTTTTTTTTTTTTTTTTTTTTTTTTTTTTTTGGCCAAAACTTGACAGCAGGCTGTTGGTGTTTCTTTTTAAACAGGGCCAGCTGTTTAAGACTGAAAATTAAAGGAAATACATCCTGGCTTTGCCTGTTCTTTGTTAATAAATCCTCATGTAGCCATAATTCGGAATGAAAGACTGAAATTTAACCTTGGCTGCTATTTTTATCAGGGTTATGACCTTCTGCTATTGCCATGTAGGGAAAAAAGACACTCCAATTTCACAAAGTGATAAGCCTTTGAAAAAATCATCATTTTCATATGGTCAACACAGCCCATGTTCACAGTAAAGTGAGCTATACTGACTGCTCCAATGTAAAACCAGCAGTCTGTGTAACATCTCTCCAGAGCATATAAGGGGGCTGTGTAATAGGTATGTGGGTGCTTGAACAGGACTTCTCTCCAGCTGGCAAACCCAGCTGCTGTTATCCTGGGCATAGGAGCTGAGAGCCACATAGCCAGCAAGGAGAAAGGATAAAGAAATGAAAAATCAGATTGGTGAAATGCAGGGAACCCTCAGAGGAAGTAATGACCAAAGTCTCCTCTGCATGTGCAAGACCATATGCTTACGAGAAAAGTCACTAAGACTGAGTATAATCGGATGCAAGTAACATAAAAACCACAGTTTATTCAGGATGGTGTTGTTATTAAATGTATAGTGCATCCTGCAAAGAATAGGACTTGCCATTTACTGGGTGTGGGAATGCAGTGACTGACACTGAAAGTCCTTACTTCTCAGCAGCATTACCTGAAATGCTGCAGTCCTGCTCTGTCCTGTTGTATAAACTGTGCAACTGTGTAGACACTAGAGAAAGGCTGACTCCTTCATGGGGGACCAGGACAGACTCTCTACTTAAGATTTAGCTTGTCCAAAGCACTGCATTTGAGAAAGAAGCTGTATTTTCCACTGTTGTTATGTTGGTATTGTTTGCCATTTTCCTGGTGACAAAATTTTGAACCGAAATGTGAAGTGACTTCCTAAAGACAGATGCGATACTAGTTTTTAAGAGCTCTTAGTTCTGAAGCCTCTGGTTTTATACAGCTACAATTGTACTGTGTAGTCACTCAACCATCCAGTGTAGTTGCATGTCCTCCGAAAGGGTCCAAATCTGTCCCTCAAGGACGTGTAAATTCTATTGAAGCCAAAGAAGAAGAATGTAATTCTGCTATCTTATTTCTTATTTCATCGCCGTTATTATTTGCAAAAGTTAAACGAAGTTGGAATAGTTTTTCCTCTATATAGCAAAAGCTTTCTGTATCAGGCGGCCAACGATTGGTATGGCATGATAATAATACAATGGAATGGCAAGCTGAAATGATGAGAAGACTTTAATGCCTTGCTAGTATAGAATAGCTACCCCTGCATACTTCAGCTGTCCCTCAGCAATATTTGCCAGCCAGGTGATAGCAGCTATTTCTGTGTTTGCAAAGATGACCATGTGTGCATGGAGTGTTACATGTTCATTAGAATAGTTCAGTGGCCTCAGCGTTAAAGTTTAGTGTGTAAGACCCAGCTAACTGTTCCAGCCCAGGCTACTCCTGGGAACTATTTCAGTCAAACTGCCTATACAAGATAGATCATAATTCTAGCCAGTGCTAGCTGGACACAAAACCTATGATCTGAGGTGAATCATTTCTTTGGTTGTCTTATAAATGTGAGTCTTGAACTTGACAGTATTTTAAATATCAACTGCAAATGTTCTGCTACAGCACTTAAGGCAAAGTTCAAGAATGTATTTGTTTTGCATTTTACCAATGAATACCTTCCTAAAATAAGGTCACATGGGCAGCAATGTCCCTATCTCAGTCCTCCTCCTCCTAAAAGGGAGGAAAAAGAAAATATCAATATGATTAAATCTAGGACTGTAGTGCATGCACTATACTCCTGTAATTGAATAAAGGTTTGCGTTTTATGTATGAATAGGTCGGTGAAGGCACTCCTAAAACTACAGCTGTGGCAAAGGACATGACCAAGATACTGGTATACATAAGGATGAAGTGTAATGCAAAGTATGCTGTAGGTCTGTTAGTTAAACGAGTAGTGCCATTTTTGCTGGAGCACTTTGTATGGCTTAGGTCACTATTGTACAGAACATTAAAATGACAGCAATGAAAAATGTGGGGGGAAAAAGCAAACTGGGTTAGCAGAAGACACGTAGGCAGAGCAACTATCATCTGTGTTAATGTCATATATGATCTCTGTGGAAAGCAGGTGCACGCCTTAGAGTTTTATGTAGTGTTTAATGAGTTCAACTCTCCAGTTTGGGCTGGGAGCTGATAGCCAGCAGAGCAACTGGAAGGGGAAATATCCCTTAAGTGCTCAAACATCTAGCGCCAGGGAGCACAACCAGTAGCATTCCCAAAGTTCTCAGACAGCTTCAGCCTGCCCTAAGTAGCTGTGAGCTGGGAAGGAAGAAGCTGACTTTAAACATGCAAAGTGCCTGGGTCTGAGCAGAACCAACCAGAGGTTCTACATTTGTGACAGAAATCTGCATTTGTGAGGAGTGAGGAGTGTAGATGGAGGGAGGTGAAAATGGAAGTTGTACAACATATAGGGTAATGCTCAAAAGACAGGGTTACTGTGAACCCTCAGCTGCAGCTCTTACAGTGGGAAAGCATCTTTGGACTTCCAGGTTAGACAGACAACTAGAAAGGGATCCAGTGGTTAACTGTAGCCAGTAATTGAATTTTGTGTACGTTTTGCCCGTCAAGGCTTATCTTGTATTTCGTAGTTTATGATATCAAGTCTTGCTTAAGAAATTTTTGCCTTTGATTTCATTTTGAGACTGTTAGAGGGCAAGATGAATCAGAGTGAAATTTGCAGGTTTAAAGTGAGCTGTCTTTAGAGAAGTTATCAAACTAAGTTTCATAAACTTAGAAATTATAAAATTAAGTTGTGCATACAGGCAGTTCTTGGGGAAATGCTTGGGAAGCCGTGGGCTGAGAGAGGATTCTTGCCAGGCTCTGCAGGGAAGGCAGTGTCAGGCGGTTCATCACAAGGTGCTGACTTCTGGAGCAGAGTTCCTCTGCTGGAGGTGGACTAGTGCTCCTTCTGTGAGGAGCTGTGTTGGAGGGACACTTCAGGACTTTGGACAAAGCATGAGATGTTTTAGCCTTATCGTGCTGAAAGACTTACTGCAGTGCAGAGTCAGAGAAAGCTCAGAATAAGGTAATGATAATGATTAATGATACAGAGAAAATTCAGATGAAGAGACTGATGAAATGGGATGTGTTCATCTTAGGAAGAGGACAAGTAGGAGAGCATAATAAAAGCATATTAAATGCCAAAATGGATTCAAGAAAGTGCGCAGAGAATATGTTTCCTTGTCTTGTAACAGGGTACAAGGAGACATCTGTGATTTTACTAGACAGTAAACTTAACATTGATGAAAGGAAACAAATACTTCTTGAAGTATTTATTTACATTATGAGGCTTATTGTCTCACACAATTTCTTAGGCCAAAAATTTTACAAGGTTAAAGGAGAGAAGGGTTAGACATTGATATGCCTATAAGACTAATTCAGAATGATAATACTGCATGATAACAGAATTTTTGGAAGGGATGTTACCTTTTATGCTTCAAATATGTTTAACCGTAAGAGAAGAATAAAAGAGTTACATGTATGTGTATGCACAGTTCTGGCAGTCTTGCAGGTGATAATCACAGGATTTGTTCAACTCCCTCGATAGTATCTGGTACTAGCCACATGATGCTGGGCTAGATGCCTGTAATCAGATGGCATTTAGTATGTACAGAAGTGGTTGGAGGAAAAAAAAAAAAAAAAAAAAGAAAAAAAAAAAAAAGACCTATACAGGTCAGATTTCTGTGCTGTGGATCAGATAGACTGATTTTGGCATTTCCTCAGCCAAGTTGCATAATGGCCTCTGACACATATCCAAGCCCTGCAGTGCAATGATGTTTCATGGTGAGCCAAAAAAGGGATGTAGTGTGTGTGAAACAATGAATGTAATTTATCCTGCTGAGGCTTGAAGGGAGATAGATAATTTTATGAGGTAGGAGATTCAAACAGGCTGTCCCAGACAGACTGAGGTACAGAGCAGAAGACTGACACACCAGGTGGGATGAGTATGCAGAGTGGGAGGGAAGAAGAGTCCAAGTGTTACATGAGCTAAAAAAGCTGAGAAAAGAGAGAAGAGGAAGAAGGCCGGTGAAGCAGGTTGGAATAGATCCATGTAGTATTTGCAAGTAAGAACACACTTGACTTTAGAGACAAAAAAATCCTCCCCATTCTTCCCTGCTTGGGATGGAATTGGCAGCAATGCTATGAAAAAGGACTGTGAATGTATCTGTCAAATTTCATATTGGCCAGAAATCCATCAGATAAGATCTCAGCCTCTTGGGATGTTTCAGTACTGTTTGCTGTACTTGGTGACCACTTCAGTAGGAGGAGGGTAGCACAACAGGGTAGTTAATCATGCAGCATTAATTAGAGTCGCCGTTGTGCTTGTGGCATGCACATTTCACAGGAATGGGTTTTATGCTCAGCAGCTGTCGCTCTGCCCTGCTGCCTACCCGTGTCTCTGGCCTGCAGTATCACTTGGCGCTCCTGCTCCTACGGCTGCGAAACAAATAGGTGTTGGTTTGCTGGGGAAGCAGTTTGCTCCACGTGAGCTGCACTGGGTTGGCTCCGGTCAGTGCAGTCCTGCAAGTCAGTCCTGAGTTTGTTTAACAGGGAGAAACATGAAAGGGAATTAAATGATGGCAGCTAAGTTGCACTCTGGAAGCAGAACGGAGAGAGGTGAATCGTTCTCAAATAGGATGATGGAGCTCAAAATGCAAAAGCAGCAGTTAGTTTGCCAGCATGATAGTCTGGTCAGCAAGGATGGTTTGGGTGGTTTGGTTGGTTGATTTCAGCTGGCTTCTAGGTAATTTAATCACATGATTTCAGCAAGTTTGGCATAGTTTTATGCCTAATGCTCCTGAAGTAATTCTACTAACTTCAAAGTTACTCAGGATTTACTCTGAAAATGCTGTTGGGTCAGTTCCCTTTTCTGACTCATGACAGATAAATTTTTATGTTGCTGTAAAACGTAAGTGTGAAATAGATGTCCTTGAAACAGCCAGCTGAATATTCTTTTCATGTACACGTGGAACGCTCGTTGCCTTCAAAAGAAGATATGTGTGTGGGTCAAATGATGGGTGAGCGAGGTCCCTGTGTAAAACAGGGAACAGGATTTTGGGCTTCTTTTGTTACTCTTTGGCTGGCACACTGGTTTAACGTAGGAGCTTTACACTGTACTTCCTTCCAAACCTAGGACACGTGTGGCTTTCTAGATCAGTCGATGACCAAATGGCAAAGCATTTTCATATGCCTGGCAGGTGCAGATAGAAGAACTGTAGCTCTCAGGCACCAAATATTTTTTTTACTTGTTTTTCATTCTGTCTGCTGCTTTGAACAGTATAGGTTGTTTGCTGTAAATATATTGATAAATGAAATAATACAGCTGGTGCTGGTGTCACAGTCTTTGTGCAAGTACCACCTGTAGCTCTTAAGTACCGCTTAAATACTGAATATATCTCCTTGGCAACATAGGAATATTCTTTAGAAGGTCAAGAAAAAGTTAGGTAGCCAAAGCTCGATGAAGGCATGTTGTGCGATATCTGTCCCTATGTTTTCAAGATCCTTAGCTAGTGTAAAACGTTGTAACTCAGTCTACATCACTGATTTACATCAGTTAAAATCCTGACCTCAGTTTTTCCAGTGTCTCATAAATGTGCATCATGGCAACCTAAACTATTTCTTCTGTAACTAAAAATATATGTAGAAGCATTATTCTCGTTTCAGGCGTCTGATAGGTCAGTCACTTCCTTTGGAGCAAGGGCAAACTGTTCATGCTTTTGGAACATTCATTTTTAGGAAGTGGATGGAGAACTGAACTGAAGAAAATTCCTGCCTTCACTGTCTAATGTGTGAACAACATATACCATTTTAACTTTTCTCTGTCTTTAATAAATCAATTATGTTTTGGTTTATCTAAGACCCTTTCCTCTTGATTCAAATGCAAGTACAGGAAAAACACAATAATAGATTTTAAAAGTGTATTTTTTCCATCTGTTTTATCTGATCTGAAAAACATGCATAGATTTAAAATGAAGATTTATGGTGTTCTTAACTATTATGCTGGACACATAGTAAATATAAACAAATTAGACTAGATGCTTTCATCTGTTAAAGTTGCTTTGTACTGTGCTAGCTGCTTGAGGCAGCCTTACAGCCAGCTTAAGTGCATAGCTGAGTCATTCTCCAGTGTTAAGTTGGCATGTTGGCTCCTGCCCCTTAAGCTATGTGACTTTTTTGATAGATGGCAAGGCATATAATGGAGCAGCTACAATAATGCTCTGCTTTCCTCCAGTAAAAAATGCCTCCTATTTAGCAGTATAAAAATAGATCAATTGCAGACCTCTGGCACTGCTGTGCACATAGAGGACAAATTATTAGCAGAGTTTTTCAGTTTAATTTGATTAATTCTGAGTGGGGGGTGGGAGGATTGCTTGTAACAGACCTATTAGTGACTTGCTACTTTTTACTGCTTATATTTGGGTTAAAATATCAAGTCTGAAGCTGTTACCTAGCTGAAGTTCAGTTTTCTTTTTGTTTGGTACCAGTTCTGTATCAGTAGCTAAGCTAGCCAAAACTTTTTCAGCAGCTATTATTTAGTGACTGAGGAAACAGATTTAGAGAAATAATTGACTGTGTGTTTTTCAATCCTGAAAATCTTTTATTTCTTTCATTTTCAGAATTCTATTTATAGATAGAGAATAGCAGTGGCATTAGTTTCTTGATGTTTGAATGAAAAAAATCCTTTCTAAACCCTCTGTTCGTAAAAAAAAAAAAAAAAAAAAAAAAAAAAAAAAAGGATTCATAAATGTTTTCAGGAGAATAAAATTGTTTCAAATATCTTGAAGGTAAAACTGAGTTAAAAATTAAGAACAGTTGAATCTTCCAGTATTTTACTTTTAATCCTTACCTCACAGGTAAATTTAGTGAGCTTAAGAGAACGACATATTGGCAAACTCAACTACTATAAAGTAGCTTTTGCTTATTGCTCAGTATCATTAATCTGTATTAAGCTAGCTTTCTCCATTGAATTTCAAGTATTTGTTTTATTTTTAAGGTTTATATTTTTAATATGAAAAGATGTTTAAAACAACCTGCTGTTTAAATGCTCTGTATTAAATGCAATTCAGCACGGTAATGATTTAGAGAGATTTTTATCCAGGTCAAGAAAGTTCGAAGTATTTATTTTAGATGCTGTATGTCTTATGCAAGTGGTAAAAATCTGTGATCCTGTTGTAAGATGACATTGTGCCTAGTATGACTTTACTGTTCCTTCCCAAAATGAGTCTCCACCAAACTCTCCAGTTAGTGCAAAAATTTAAAAAACAAGAAGGAAAGATAGAGGGACAATTAGTATTTATAGCAAAACATACAAACTTTTAATAACTGGAAATCCTTGGAACAACAAATAATGTTAGCCGTCAAGATTTAGAGAAAACAGTATATTCAGGAAAACATGAAAGCTCGTGCTTAAGTACTTTCTAAACTAGTGATGACCTTAAATATGTGTGTTAGTCTTCCTATGAATTTGAACAATCTGTGAATAAAAGCTTACAAATGCATTATTTCTTACCTGTAAAACATTTTAGATAAATATATATGAATTATTTTCTCAGATGCTCCCCAAATCCCAGTAGAAGCTTGCAAGATATGCCTCTCATTTCACAATTTCTAAAAGGTTTATGAAGGCCACTGCCTAGACAGAGATTGGAGTGGTATTGACTTCAGGAAAGCTTTTAATGAGAGAAGGAGAAGTGCTTCATGCCACTCAGCAGCTGCTAAGTACTGCTGGTCTGAAGACCCAAAGGTTGGGGCTTGTGGTATGATTTCATTTATGCTGGCATAAATCCAGAGCAATTCTATTAATTCCAGTGGTGTGATAACTTTGGAAATATAAAAATAATAAGCATTTATCTGGTCATTAACACTTGCACACATTTGCATCTCATAACATCAGAATAGGAGCTTAGGAGGGATCAGTGCTTGAAGTCAGAAGAAAGAACTGGAGTTAAGCCCCTTTGCCATCATTGTACCCAGCTACTAAACTGGCAGGTTTAATGCTCTGTGGAAACCTGGCTTGCTGGATGAAATTCCTTCCTTCCTAAAATTCACAGCTTGCGGTTACCAGCATAGTTTTGTAGTAGTGGCTAAAATGCCTTTTAGCTGATTGGAATCTCAAGAGAAGACTTTGTAGTAGATGTGTGTGTTAGTGTATACGCACACCCTTAATGCTGCTAAAGTTTAGGAAAACAATATTCTGCAAAACAAGATGAGAATGTTTTGTTGTTACATGTTGGAAAATGGGGGAGAAAAAGGTCATTACCTTACAGAGAACCTTCTAACTTTCTCCTGCACATCCCTGTTTGTGGTCAGACCAAACTGCTGCATGCCTGCTTTTGTGAGTTTGGGGACAGCCAGCAAAATCCCCACCAAGGGCTACTGCACAGGCATATGGATGCATGGGAACTCTAAATGGTTTAACTGTTAGTGGAGGGGGGGAGAGTAGGTATGAAAACTTGTTATATTCTGTAACAAATTGTTACATGTGCAAGACGTTTCCATAGATATTTCTTGCAGACACTGAAGTGTGTCAGGACAGCCTTGCAAGGTTCTTTACAAGGGAGTGGCATTTTTTTCTTTTTTGCAGCACATAATAGCAGAATATTCTTGTCTTGTTAGTATGTTGTATAGTTGATATCCAGTACTGTTCCTGCTTTGTATGATGATACTGTCTTAAACTTTCGTTGCATTATGCCACCACTGCATGTCATTAAAATGGAACAAGAAAGAAGGATTTTAGTGAGGTTTAAAGTGTTAGGGTAGGAATGAAGATCTCTAAGATAAGGGGTGCTCCTATAATTTTGAAAAAAAAATTACCCTTTTATTTCTCTGCTAAACTAATGCTATTTCATATATATATTGAAATTATATGCTCAAAGTTTCTATTCAGCATCCCAGATTGTTGAGACAGATTACTTTGCATCAGAAATTTGGGAGAAAGATTTGGCATGTGTGTAAATTTAAGAGACATGGGATGATGGTTCAGATGATTCACACAATTATATGGGTGTTTAAAGTAGCTGACAGTTGCTTACAGTGTGTGTTTGTACAAGAACACGTGTACACTGAATTTCTTTTGCAATCAATTTTAGCTAGAGCAGAGGTACTTGTGCCTGGGCATGCTTCACTGTTGTTGGAAATTCCACCCAATGTACTTGACTCTGTTCAGCAGCTTTGAGAATCCTGTCTGTGGGTCTCCCTTCAGATTGGCAGCATTTCAGCACTCTGGCTCACTGTTCCCGCTGTCGCGCCTCTTCCTAGCTGCACAGGGAGAATTAAAAGTGTACTTTCCCTGCATTTTCAGAAACAATCTGACAAGCTCATCAAGAAGAGAGGAAAATACAGTACTGATGCCTGCAGTTTAGAAAGGATGTTGAAAGTTGAGAGGGATGCAGAAATGAGGGACAAAAATGATTTTGTTTTTTCTTTACACACCTTAGAAGACTTTAATTTTAGTATATCGATGTTTCTGGAGAGAAGACCATGGGCAATAAAGGATTCCTTAGCAAGAGGTGTAACAGGAGCCAACCTGGTGTGTTAAGGCAAACAGCTATAAACTGGAAGCAAAGTTCCCTAGGCATGGAGTGTCTAACAACACACAGAGTGTTGCTTAGTGTTGGAGGGGAAGGGGAAGTGAAATGATGGTTTCTCCATCTCTTGATGTTTTCAGATAGAGAGAGACTGGATAGCTTTTTCCAGAGGATGTGCTCTAAATAAATACTAATCATTGGACTTAATATAGGAATAATTGAATGAAATTTAATGCCCTATGATGAATTAGATTTGAGGAGACTGAAGGAGTGGTATAGCAATTGTGAGGAATACAAAAGACTTTTTTTGTGAAAAGGAAGGGCGTAATTTCTTTCCTGGGGTTTGTGGTGAATAGCACAAAAATTAATGAGCTCCAGTGCAGCAAGATAGAAATAAAGAAAAATGTTCTTGTCAGAACAGTGAAGCACTGGAAAAAAAATGTCTGTGGAAGTTGCAGGAACCATTTAGATGTGGTTCGTTTTGCCTTGAGAAAGGAGTATGAACTGGATGACCTCTCAAAGTTTCTTCCAGACCCCTTTTTCCTAAGAGCCTATGGTGGGAGACGTAGCTGTCCATTTTACCTTAAACTCTGAGTCTTATTCCAGTAACTTCTTACCCCTGCTGAGCCACAGTCTCTGGACCTTATTCTTACTGTCTCATGCACCTGCTCAGGCATGAGCATCACTCATGCAATGCATCTGTTTAATGCCCTTGTACCTAAATACAAATGTTATTCTAAATATAATCTAAAGAAAAAAAAATGATAACCCACCCTCCTCCTCTTTTTAGGTCCTCCAGGGAAACGAGGTAAGCGAGGCAGAAGAGGAGAGACTGGTAAGTTTTCAGTTTCATAAGATTCATTTTTATTTGATGTCTGTGTGTTCCTGGGAGGGTACATACCCAGCAGCATGCCTTCATTTTTATCGTTATTACTTGTGTGCTCTGGAAAGAGTTCTGAAACTTTTCTGGTAGAAATTTGTAGTCCTTCGCATATACCTGTTGCTAGTCTTGGGTATCATTAATTGGTAGATGCACTTCCTAATGCTTCACATGTTTGTAGACCACTGGAAGCATAATGGTAATTGTCAGGCCATTTTGGAGTCTTCTCATGCTTGCACAAATCAGAGTAGCTCCATATAAGTCAGTAGTTAAAGTACTATAAGCTACTGTAGTGACAGGCCACCTTGGTTTAATTTTACAAGGAAAGAAATACATTAAGAATGTTAACATTCAGAGAAATATTGTGATAAATAGACTGCTCTTTATGAGAGAAATCATTGTTCACTAGAAAAAAGTAAAAAGTTGTTCTGGAATTAAGAAAAACATTAGTGGTTCATTATCTTGTACCAGGGAGTTTACTGTTGAGAGAAGGTGACTATGGGTGTGGAGCTTGAAATTTCATTTGAGACAACACTGAGATGCTGAGCACCTTTTCCTGTTGACATTCACAGGAATTGAAACTCTTTATTACTTTGCAGGATTGATTCTCTCATAAAGGTGAACTTTTCTAAATTTCTAATTTTCTAGCATTTTCTAATATCCTTGGCTGTCTCTTTGTTTAATATGCCAGTTAGGAGAAACCCCTAATCAACTTGATCCTTGTAAATCTACTATTTAGCATTTCTTATCTCTGTAAATAATCCTTTTATTCAGCCCTTAAAAACTATTTGCTCCTTTTCCTGCATCAAAAAACTGAAGCCAAGCCCTGCCAAAGGTTAATATAAATCACCTTGATGTTTCCATTCAATGTTGGATTAGTATTTGCTGCAGAAAAAAATGCTATGGTACAGAAGGAAATTCTAAGATTGAAGATTGCCTTACAAATGAGCCTGGCAGTTACTTTGTAGTATGCTTGTTGATTCATTTTAAATCTCAAATGAACACATATTAAACTATTAATAAAGGAAATTGATCTCTCTAATTTAAAAACAGACCTGTACCTTAAAATGTGATTTAAGAATGTTTACCAGTATAAAGAAATTACCTTAGTTACTGGACAATAAAATTACATTGTTAAAAACAAATGGCTGTCAATATTAAAAGCAAGCTCAGTGTACAGCTGCTGCTGTTTTATACCTCTTTTGCACTTCACTTTATTCAGAAATTAGAGAAAGGCATGAAAGCTAATGAAAAGCCATTGATTTGGGAGCTGCAGCTGCTCAATTTAATAAGACTGAAATAGTAGATTTGATTTGTGGCCCTTTGATAATGTTTCCAAGAACTGCTGTACAAAAGTCTTTGAGTCTAAGTAATTGAAAAAATGTGCAAATGTGTGACATTTTAATAGGGAGCACTTTATAAGTATGCCTTGAGAAAGGAAGGTGATAAAAAGTAAGTTCTGCAGTGTCAGGTGGCCCCTGAACCCTTCCCTTATGAGCAGAGTTGGAAGGCTGGAAGATGTGGGTGCAAGTATGTCTTGATTAGATGCCAAAGTTAACTGCCAAGAGTACTTTCTGCAATTTTGCAGCCAAGCTGAGATGTCACGCCCAAGTTGTGTGGCCAATTGAAACTGGTGATGTTGTTACACATGCTTTGTGGGGAGCCTGGCAAAATGAATTGTAGCCACCATAGCTAGTTTTTGGCCTGGCCATTGCGTTTTTGGCCTGGCCATTGCGTTTTTGGCCTGGCCATTGCGTTTTTGGCCTGGCCATTGCGTTTTTGGCCTGGCCATTGCGTTTTTGGCCTGGCCATTGCGTTTTTGGCCTGGCCATTGCGTTTTTGGCCTGGCCATTGCGTTTTTGGCCTGGCCATTGCGTGGAAATGGATGGAGAAGCAGCTTGCATAAGGTTGCATGACTGTAGTTGAAGAATTGGCTTCCTTGGTAAAGTAAGGGCATGCATTTAAGCATTAGCCATATTTACAAGTTGCAAAGCACAGCCAAAGCAAAAAAATACTTGAATGGGAAAATACGTACAGTGTATTGAAAGTGTTGCTCACTTATAATCCTGAAGCCTCATGCTTGGCTTCCCTACATGTGTATCTTTCTTTAATGTTGTAAACTTACTTATTCTTTTTTTTTTCTCTCTTTTTGTCCCTTCCTTTCCCCTCCCTCCCCACAGGACCTCCTGTAAGTACAGTGATTGCTGGGTCTTCCAGAATCAGGCAGAATGTATGTTAGATCCTGCTAAGTTATCACCATGATAAACTGGTTGTGTATCATCAAGAGGGAATTTTTATGCTTATGCTTGCACAGCACAAACTCTTACTAATTATTTTGGAGCTGAATAATTTAATTAGAGTATTCCTTAAAGGAAAATAAACTTAAAACTGTAAAGTTTTACATTCAGGACTCCAGATAGCAGTTTGGATCAGAAATCCATGTAAGTACATTATGTTCATTTTGTTTATGACTTAGTAACAGAAATTTTACTACTGTATAAAAATGTGTAAGTATGCTATTTTAGGTCCAGATTCAGGCACTCTGCCTTTTAGTAGGCAGTTACTTACTTTGCAGCTATTGCAAAGTCTTGGGCAGAGACTCCTTACACATTGTAGTTGTATATGCTGTCCAGTTCATTCTAGCATGATTACTACCGAAGCCGGTAAGTGCTTGTGTAAAACAATTACTAAATAATAATAATCAGCTTAGTAAGGTGGTTGAATCTTGTGGTAATCTTGGGATGTGGGGAGGGTTTTGTTTTGTTTTGTATTTGCAGTAGATTTCCAGCGCAGGTCAGAAGTCTGACTTAAAGTACAGGATTAAGTGCATATATTTCAAGTATTTGTTTTTGTCATTTCATATGTACCATATGGTGTAACAATGTGATCATGAAAACAGTGTTTATTGTACACTGTTTGAAGACATTTAGCTTCTTTCTTCAATAGATAAAGTATTTCCACAATATTTTCAAGACCAGATTATCCATCAATTCTATGCTACATGCATATTTGAGAATGATGAAACAATGTTTTGAATTTCTGCTGTGTGACTTAATGATTTTGGTGTAAACTGTATATACTGAGCAGCAATACTACTTAGCCTTGAAAGTTTTTTGACCGAATGCTCAGCAGTTCATAGTGGCAAACTC
Organism: Dromaius novaehollandiae; assembly: GCF_036370855.1. Taxonomy (NCBI): domain Eukaryota; kingdom Metazoa; phylum Chordata; class Aves; order Casuariiformes; family Dromaiidae; genus Dromaius; species Dromaius novaehollandiae. The sequence goes on along the minus strand of NC_088101.1, from coordinate 21,604,855 downwards.
ATTTAACAAGCCACCAATGAAAGATGAGGCTTACTGCATAATGGTGCTGTTTATTTGAAAGGAACGCTGGCTTCCTAAATTTCTTTTGCAGTCTTCCCATGAAACGATAAATCATTATGCCAAAGGTTTTCCTGTGGCAAGACAACATAGCAAGACTTCATTATATGCCTCATTATGGATGTCTTTACTTTTTGACTTCAGCTCCCTACTATTGTAGCATAGATCCATTAAAAAAAAAAAATCTGGATCCTCACAGTATTAATATAACCCTGAAATAGATCCCAAGACTGAATAGTTTTAAGAAGTGTCTGACTTGGAATTCGAAGTCCCATGTTCAAAATTGCCTTATGAGAATTCATCTTGCTGAAAGTCAGTAAGGCTTTAAGTTGCTACAAGGCATTTAAAAATGTGATTTCTGTACCTAATTCACTTCTTTATTTTAATGCAGACTTGTTATAGTTGACAAGGGGAAACTATTACAAACTCAGTTACTGTTGTCACCTGGGATACTGTGATATTCCTTTTTGTTTAAAGTAGCAAAAATTTGAATATCACATGTTATCACTGTGTGGAACCTGGGTGTATGTTGTATTTTCAAAGGCTACTGAAGTACTCTGTTTATTTTCCTTGTATGTATCTACTGAGTGTCATGTGATCACAGTCCGGGTCTTGAGGATTTCAGTTTTTTAATGATCCATTACAGCACTCCCAGGTTTCTTCTTTGGCACCTATGTTCTAGTGGTAACCTATCTATTACTGTGGTGCCTAAACACCATATCTTTTTTTCTCTTTTAACCGTGTATTGCCCATCAATCTATACACATAACACTCTTTGTAACAAACAGAATTTCAAGATCAGAAACAGCTTTTTAATTAGAATGTTTATTGAAGTTAAAACAATACAATTTCAATTGCCAAAGCCCCATTTCTTCACTGTGTAGTACCTGTTCCTTATTTGTTCATCTGTAATATCGATACATATCAAGAATTGATGAATATGCAAATTTTAATTTGTCAGTAATGTACTCGCCATGTTTGTTATGTCATGTGTCATGACTCTGTTGTTAATGTGTGTCATACCATTTCATCTCATTCCACCAGGGTCTACCAGGGCGAAATGGCTATCCGGTAACTCATCGTGTCTTTATGATAGCTTATATTACTCTAAAACCATGCTGCTGTGTTTGTTTCTGCTTTATTATTGTAAAAGATCTATTTTCTGTTTCTTAGATGTCTGCAAAATGTAAGACTTTCCTTCAACTTTTTACAAAAACCTAGATTCTGTGGCAAGTTTTTATAAAGAGTCTGAGTCATAAACATCTGCAACGCATAAATGCAATGCACTAATTGTTTGACATTGTACATATTTTGTGTTGAGCCTCTGTGTTCTTGCATACAACATTAATTTTTCACTATAATTTAAAAAATCCCTTTAGCAGGATAATGCATCTAAATTTTCCATATTAGAAAGCTTTTCAGCTGGCATATGGAACGTCCGAGTCCTTTCTTTTCATTTTGTTCTGTTCTTTTGACTGCTCCATTCAATGCATTTTGAGCAAAGAAAATGCTATTATAACAGTCTTAGCAGTTGTCTGTGTAGTCTGGCTTAGAGCAAGTCTGATAATGTATGTAATTCTTTTTTGTGTCAGTTTCACTCACATCTTTAAGATTTATTGTCTGAAAATTGTAATATATGAAATAATGCATCTTTTAAAAATCTATTAATCTATTAATAATATATTTTTCAAATAATCAGGCGAGCTGATTACAGCACCCTACTGGAGGGAAGAAGTATATGCCTATGTTACATATGTATTAGAAACCAGGTGACAAAATGTATTATTGAGTACATTTCAGAGACAATACATATACAAGACACAGTGACTATTAAAGTATGATGATAATCTTTCTTTAGGCACTTGATAGTATGGCACGGAGGCCCTCCTGTTCTGATTTGCCCATGTATTTCAGACAAATAACTGCCTCATTTTTCAGTGGGTTGAAAAATTTTTTCTGTGTGCATGTAAACTGCAGACCTTGAATACCTTCAGTTAGAAGGCAGGTGGAGGCCAATTTGAATGTTTTTCTTTGGACACCTTTTGTATTTGAGTTTACTGAGAAATGTTACAAACAAAACAACATCCAGTGCCTATCTTTACTATTATCAGTGGTTGAAAGTCAGCTTATGAGGAATTAATTATCAGTACTAAGAATTCTGCTTGGATGCACTGAAAACATTCCTGGGTTCAGAACACCCATTCCAATTTCACTTAGAGTGCTTTATCTGTGGTGTGGGTGTGTGCACACACACGTAGGAGAAGGAAGGAAAAGCTTAAGAAAAACCCTTCATTGCTTATCATCCAGCTGTGAGTTCTGTACACAGAGACTGCGATTTGAAAGAACAGCAAGGAACAAAAAAAAAAACCAAAAAAAGAAAACAAAACAAAACAAAAAATAGTGACAACAAACCATCTCTCAAGCACTTGGGTCTTGGCTTCTATGGAAATTAAATATCTGGAGTGTCCTACGCCATTTAACACCTTTAAAGCACAAGGTAGAGGTTATGCTGTGCAAAGCACAAAAAGCCCCATAGATTTATTTCTTGGCCTAACATGTAAGTTGAGGAAATGAATGAAGGTATTAAAGTGATGGACTTGTGCATGTTTCAAAGACTCCATAGGGACAATTTGAAAATATAATTTTCTTCAGAGCTTGAAGGCCTGGTCCTTGGTCCTGGTCAGGCTGTTTTGTTCTTGAAGAGATTTGCTTTGGGGTCTGAAGATGATAAAGCTTCTTGAAAGCCATGTGATTGAAATGGCTGGATCTAATAGTGACATTATTATGGGCAAACTCTAGGCTAAATGCATTGCTCTACATGAATGCAGCCATGCATGCATGCATGCACATGCAGATAAGTGTCTTTAGTAGCACTTAGCACTGAATTTAGCAAGTTATCTCTTGCCTGGCTCTTTCGACCTTTTCAGTGACAGCCATGTATTCCTGCTTTGAATGGGAAATGTGTAATAGCAAGTGAGGTACACTTTAAAAGTACTTATACGGTCCTGTAGAACTCTATGAAAGGCTATTAGTGTTTCGAGTTATTTCTCTAGAGTCCATTTAACTTCTGTAGAAACCTTATTGCTTTAATATTTTTTGAACTTTTTAGGATATTCTACGAGGATAGTGAGGTATATCCACTGCATATAGCTTTCCAGAAAAGCTCTGCTTGGTAGACCAAAATACTGCAATACAACCTCACGAAAGCCAGCAAAAGTTTTCTCTGAGCAGAGACTAAGTTTTTGTTGTCTATATTCATTCTAATTTTAAAGGTACTTTAAGAAATAGTAGTAATGGTAGTAAAAGGAAATACAGTGGGAAATCCAGATTCCCAGGAATATATGGTGTCAAAAGTCAGGAAAATAAACTAGACTTACTGTTGATGAGTAACACAGTTATTAAGAGGTTTTAAAGACTGTGATTAACTGGTTATTAATATGTAAGGCACCATGAAAACTATAATAAGCGTACATCAGTGCAGCTCTTTTTCTTTCACTAAGAGGTGTGTATAACAAATGGAGAGATTAAATTCAGAGTTGCAACTGTCTTACAACTTCAGTTTGAAATAGGCTATCACATCTCTTTAAATAAAAGAAAATGAGACAACCATTACAGAATGAGAACAAAGATACTTGTTGCAGGCTTTTTGTCTAACAATGTGTCACTTGAGAAATAATGCTGGAACTTGGATGAAAACAAAAGCAGCTTGGAGTTGTTGTGAAGAGACCAAATACACAAACGACGAAGTGCTCTAAGGAGAAAAAGACTCTTACAAGCAGCTGGTTGAATGAGCAAAAGTTATTTACAGTTTTCCATTGAAAAAGTGAAGTGGAAGGAGGAAATTTGTACTCTCTCTCCTCCCAAGTTGCAGTACAGATCAAGCTCGACATGAGTAAATCATCCTGAAAGTTGTCTTATATATGGTGGTAAAGCTGCATCATGTTTGGATTTCAGGATAAAGTGTCAGAGGATGAAGATGCCGATATAGCATTCTTCATAAAAGGAAAGGGGATCAGTGGATTTTCACTTGCATCTTTCCATTATGTCAGTCTGCAGTGCAGCTGATGCATTTACAAGACATTTGGACTTGTTGAAAGTTATAGCTGCTCCAGGTGACCATATGCCCTGTATTAATTCCCATGTCTCCTAGCATCCATGTTTCATCTTCTAAAAATGTAGATAGATCCCTCTCCTGCAGAAAGCAATGTGTCTAAATTGGTGATTTTTCTCCTGTAACTGTAAAATATTACCAGTTTTCAAACCCTGAATCTAGACCTTTGAAATTTTGCCTATCATTTTACTTAAAATTTTCCTAGCTGCTGAAAACTTTTTTTCTCTATCAGTGTCGAAGCTAACAAACTGGTTAAGCTTAGGACTGCAGGTAGACATTCTTACCCTGTTATAATTTCTTCTGGATTAGAAAACACCTTCAATATCACACTTCTGATTTTCGCACCAGTGAAAAAATAATGCCCCAACGTACCATAAGACAAGTTCTTATCCTGGGAATCATGATATGTAGAGGATTTTGGATTGCTGTCAGAAGGTTCCAATTCCCCATTCACCTCCCTTCCATTCCTACATTACTTAAAGCAAAGGGAATTTTATGTAGAACAGAGAAAGGCTGTGATAGGGGTTGAGCTTGAAGAAATAGGCCATGGTATGAAAGAACATGAAAACCACTAAGAAAATGGGAAAAAAAATTATTGTCATGCTGTGTTGCTTTGTCTTTGACAGTGCTTCATATTTCAGTGTTTCTGACTGAGTCCCCGGTTCCTTAGAGATTGGGACTGTGTAGACAAATCTATAGGAAGATGTAGTGTAGCATGAGCCCTTCCCTCTTCATTCTCCCATCCTTTCTTTTATGTAATGAAACTCATATGTAATTATGTACGATGAAGTTGGTAAGAGCGCTTTTGTAAAGGACAGAACACCGAGCTTTCATTCATTCCATTCAGTGCTGTGACCAAGCAAGGCTGTGTGTGGGATCCTTTGTGTTTGCCTGCATTAAACAACCATCAAATCTGACTTTTCTCTTCCACCTGTTTATTTTTAAGTATTACAAAAACCAAATATATTGACATGTGTACTTGGGGCAAGTAATCTGTATCAGCAATGACTTCTCAAAAACTATTGTATATTCTCAGATATATTATGTACATGTCTGTTCAAAAACAACAAAACTAAATACCGTTATTAGTCAGCAGCAGGAGGCTTACAGGCATGGGAATGTTACCCCAGATTTCTCTCCGTCTTGTCTCTGCCTCCAATTCTGTGCATGTTATCTGACGACACAAATCTCAGAGAATGTTTCTCATCTGTGGATGAGTTATCAGGACCGGTATCTTACAGGAGCCGCCAGTGAGCAGAGTACAAGTAGTGTGTATGAAATTTCAGTAACTTGGCTATGAACCACATTTGGAATTGACCTTGTTTCTGGAAGGGTTTTCGTAAGAGGGTTCCAAACCATCTACAGAATTAGAGTAGCAGCAGTTCAGTTTTGGTTTTAGACGTTTTATATAAATATATATATTATATGTATGTGTGTATGTATATATAGAATATGTATATTTTTTCAACTAAATGACGTATGGATTTCTAGCATAAGCAAGAATATGCAGTTGATAGGGAGAGTTCTCTCATCAGAGTTTCCTGTGGAATGTCTCTGTTTTTTCCAGTTTCTTACTTCTGTATTAGTGTCACTAAAAAAAATTGCATTGCAAGACTTGTTTTCTGTCATCTAACAGATTTAATGTGCAAGTCTACCAAAAAAGGGAGTGGGAGTTGGCTGGGGGTTTTTAATGTCAGTTCTACTGTATCTAGTAGTCATTATTCTGTTGGTGGTGGTGTGTGTGTTTGTTTGTTTGTTTGTTTTTACATAAAGCACATGATATATAAAATTAGTCCCCTCCAAATGCAAGTCTTTAAACCTCAGATACCATGGCAGCTTGGTTTCTGTAAAATGAACGTAATTGAAAGAATCAAAAGAGAAGAAATGAGTAAAAACTGAGAATTTTTCATCTGTGACCAAACTCGGTGTATGGCAATATTGAACAGCTCTGCAACAGCTCTGGTATTTCCATAGCTGGTCAGGGCTTCTCTTTTTCAGGGTTGTTGTACAATACAAATGTCTAAACTCAAGTAGTTGCTGTGTCAGTCAGTTCCTCACCTTCCCCTGAGGATTCAGCCTGGTGGTCCTATACAAGCTTCATTCTCCTTTACAGCGTTTCTGTTTTCAACAGGTGTCTCTTTAGACCACCCTCTGTTTTTGGTATTTGGTCAAAATAAGGTTGTATAAACATCTGTTAGCAAAATTTTTGCAGTAAGTTTCAGGTTTGGTAGAGAGGCATTGATAACTATTTTGAATATTAACAAAAAGCTTTTATTTTTAAATGCACAGAAAATTCAAAACGTGAAATCTTAAGAGCTTCTTTGTACTCAGTGATTTGGCATAGGTTTTCTCAGTGGTATGTAGTTTATCCTTCTTTTTACTCTTGACAGAGGTGAATGTCTTGGGAGATGTGAGGTTTTCAGCTGACTCATCTGCCTCAAACTTCCTGCTTGTTCTCAAGGAGTGGAGAGAATCTTCCTCTTCTTCACAAAGATACAGTTGGTCAACTGTCCATCTCAAAAGATTACTGATTTGCTGATTTCTTTATTCTTAACCAAGTACTCCTTGCCCATTGTTCAAAAAGATTGCCAGCTGATGCCAGTGCTCTAGTTTCATCAGGAAAATAGGGACAACTCAGGATGAGTATAAATGAAATTCATAGGGCTATTCTTCTTCTTTCACATAAACACTTTTCATTAATACATTTTCTGCAACAAGTCAGAGGTCCAAATTCACCTGCCACAGCTCCTCAAAACACTGGAGACAAGTCATTCATTAGAGCGAATATTCCAAGAACATACTTTGACCCGGATGAAATGTAATACTAATACTCCGAATGTTGTCCTCAGACTTTGTACACTGCTCACAAGTGCCACAGTTCTGTCAGAGAAGCTTAATGCAAGAGCTGGATTTTTATATTACAATCAGGTTAGCAACTATAGGAGTAAGGGTAGGGAAAATACAACATTCAGCTCTACTCTAATGTGTAGAGAAAAACCATCTTTCTACAGCTGTAGATAGCCTTTTGCATGGATACATGTGTGAAATACAACAGTACAGCATCCTACAGCATCTGTAGCTATTGGAATTGATGGCTTTAAGTGCCTTCTGGGGTATCAGTGTGACATTTTTCAAACCAGATCTGTGTTATGTGATGCAGTCCTTGAACAGTGGTCAAACAGAGGTGGGTAACTCACTTATTAAAGTGCTTTGCCTTGATATTGAGCCATAGGTATGGTCCAAATTGCAGTTTTAAAGCTGCAGTCTCAAAATTATATTCTTGCACAGTTAATATTCAGGTAGGTAAGGGATAAAGTCCACTCTGGAAAAAAGTGGGTTACACCTTTACTCCTTGTAGTTGCTGGCACCCTATAGTATAGGTTAAGAGGCCTATAGTTGAAGTTGTATGGGCTTGTGTATTAAGAGAAAGCTTCAACACCTTCAAACTCTTCGTAACAGTTGTAGCCCGATAAATCAGGAATTTTCAGGAGCAGCAACAGTTATAGTGTTCCTAAATTTAAATAGGCATAAAAGGCTGTTAAACAAGTTAACTGTATAGTATTCTTGTGCTGTGAGAAACAGAGAAAGGCTATAAGACTCTGGTGATAGTGGTAAAAAAAAAAAAAAAAAAAAAAAAAAAAAGTAATAATAATGAGTAAATAAACTTCCAGTTCTTCTTATGAATTGTGGGAGTCTTTAAATTTACAGGGCTGTGTGAGTAGTAGCTATAGCTTTTGTAATGAAGCAGGTCACATTAATAGTGATAATGTTTCTATAACCTTCAAATCTATGAATAATGCATAATAAAATTAATCAGTTTAATTTCTTCATATGCTGCTTTTTCCTGTGATTTCGGATACCTCATAAAAATTGACTTGAACAAAAAAGTTGAGACCTCATAAACTTTCACGTGTTATTAATTTTGTGTCACAAATGATAATTGCAGCTACACATCAGAACATGTTTATTAGCTTGTTATAATTGCTGTTATGAATGAACCATGGGCTGAATCCTTTCATCTGTTACATCCATGTAATGTTGAGTGCATAAATAAAAGAGAAGGCAATGTTTATTCCTCTAGCTCCCTTGAGGATGCTCCAAGTGTCACAAGCTATTCCATACATGTGATGTGATACTGAAGTAACAACTGACTCATCTGCAAAAGCCAGCAGCATAAAAACAAGATGAAATTTCTACCCTTTTCCCCATTTGCAACTACAGAAAAAGTGTCTAAAATAAGCTAGAGTAGAAACTTCACTTGCTGACTTTAGAAAATGATTTGTGCAGCAATAAATGCCTGCCAACATAGTATGTTCTGGTTTAAACTAATTAAATTTTTTAGATTATTTTATTCCATTTTCTACATGCTGTTACAAATAAAGCTGTAAAAAATTAGTAGAAGAATAAAACAAAATGGTAATGAATACTTTGTGTTGTTACTAATACAGACAATTGTTACCATGTGTTGGATTCCCAAGCCCCTTCTTTAAATTAACAGTTCTTATCACAGATGCATGGAAGGAGAGCTCATATCTTGTAAAATCAACATGTCTACACAGCACTTTTCACAATAGCTGCTTTTGGGAGTGAGACGTCAGTGTGTTCTGAGAACACTAGAATACTATGGGCTAGTGTAAATCAGTATAAATGAGTTTACATTCTCAGCTGATAGTCAGCTCAAAATAATATAACACCATACATTTAACAGGTAAATACAGTGTTATATTTAATGGCAGATAGATAGAATAATTGTAATATAACAACTACTTTTTTTTTCAGTAACTTTAAAGAATTAGCCATTCCTCTTTTATAATTAAGTATGTATAGGCGAGGAAGGGAATTAAATAAACTGGTTTAGCATTTATTTGACAGTATAGATATATTTCTAATCTCCCCAGTCCACTCAACTGACTTCAGTTTGGCAGCTAGAGCAGGTGATGTGGAGAAGGCTGTAGTTCAAATTTTTACGTCCGTGCTTTGGCAGACATGACTAACGCTTGAACTGCACCTAAGATCATTTAAACTCCCCTTTTTCTGGGCATCCTGCTTAGAGCAAATTTCCTAAATGTTTTCTCAGAACACATGATGCAACTCAACAGTGTAATGGAAAATAGTTTTACGTATGAAGTGAACAACCCTTGAGCAAAGTTTTGTGTTCTAAATGTTTTGACCAACGTAGGAATTATAATTCTGGGCCTCATTTCTCAAAATAAATTTGTGACCATTGCATGCAGATATACAGTGGGTAACCAGTGATGGTTAAAAATGCCTCTTATAATTTTCCTGAACTGTCCTGTCTCTCAAAAATTTTGAGAGATTGAAAAAAAAATGTTAAATCACTTACAACAGAAGTCCTGTCTTTAATTACTGTTTATATCTGTCACAAATGGGGAGGGCAATCCCAAACCCTCATGAGAGAGATTATGAAGGAGAATTGCAAAAGTGATATATAATTGTCCTTAATGCTGGATCCGTAATACAGCTGAAGGATATGTAAAAACTGTTACCCATACAGCTCCCAGATGAACATGCATATGTGGGGCTTTATGTGCATTGTTAATCATAGCGTAAGGTCAAGGAGTGTAAAATGCACCAAAGAAAATTGTTCCTAAAGTGCTTGACCGGGGTTCTTGTGTTCTGTGATTTCCGAACACCCGCTTCTCTCTGCACTTGGGGTGCAGTTCCCATTTATGACATAAGCAGTACATAGAAGGGAATATCTGGAGTAGGCAGGCACCTGAACTGGTGGTCCTTACAAAGCAGAATGAGGAACTTGCTCTGTGCTGAGATCCAAAGAGCTGTGGTTCAGTAATGACACCTTGGATTCATCTCATAGGCTACAATATTGCTACTGTGCAGTTATTTCAAATACTGTAGTGGGTCACACACTGCTTAGCATCATCCAGTAAGAGCACCACAACTAATTTGGGCTTGCATTTATAATGCTAGTGAGACTTGCTGCCCTATGATTTTTTTGTTTCTCTTTTAATGTAGAAGTTGAGCTGGTAGGGCAAAACCTTAAATTCCTTTTTCTCGATTTCTGGGGATCTTTTGGCTTGGGTACATTTAATGTGCATTTTGCCTCCTTCCTCACAAGGGAAGTACTAGGAAGTACTAGTATAGTGCAGACTGCTGTTTGTTTCCTTTACGGAGGGATGAGTTCTCAGCTACACATGTGCATACCAAAATCAAGATTAGTTAAAGCAGTTTTGTTTCTGAAAGCAAACATGCTTTTCTGGTGGGAAAGATTTATAAAAGCAGTGGGGAATGTCAGTTGGAGGTTTTTCCATGACTGTGTAGGATACAGATCATAAATCATTCTCTCAAAAGTTTTTTTTTCTTCCTTTGGCTTAAGGTAAAACAATTAACATTTAGTATTATTTACTAGTATTGAGAGCTGCACAGCATTGAACTGCTAATCTAACAGAAAATTATTGAGCTAGGAGCTCTTGGTTTGTTTTGTGTAACTTCACAGTAGCTATTCCCAGGGTAACTGAGCAGAATTTAGCCTCTTGCTGCTTTGCCTCACAAAAGGAGCATGATGAAAAACAATCATGCATGTGAGCACTCATCAGTTGAAAGGAATATGAAGTTTTTAACATAAAAATCAGTTTCTTGCTGTTATGTGATATTCTTGCCGGAGTAAACTGCTGTGTACTCGTGTTTGATGAGTCTAGAGATCTTAACAAGCGAAGTAAATCCAGTAAAAATTTGGAAATTTATAAATGTCACACTATTCCTGTGTAACTGTTTCTGATTTTACCAGATCAATTGTAACTAAGATAAACTGTGGTAAGGGTAGATTCTTCAATTCTTGTTCACACTGAATAGTGCTAACTCAGACAAACGGTCCTCAAAATAAGTGCTACTTGCTATGGGAGGGTAAAGTGGAATTGGGACCTACGTAGAGAAAAATTTAGGAGAAAAATTGCAAGTACTAAGGAAGTGCTTCATTTATCAGTACACAGATTTTTGTGAAGCAGAAGTTTTATCCCTATACTGGAATTCATGTTTTACATTCCAATTAATTTTTTTGTTCAATGGTCTTAGATACTTATACTGTGTTCTTTTGTCTTCTGGCAGTTGGAATGATTTTAGTCTGCTACTTGCAGTTCATTTCAGAGAACTTTATTAACCATGGTGCAGATTTCCATAGGTGATAGTGAAAGTTGAGAGAATGGATTACAGAGTGCTCCATAAGTACCAAGAGTAATTTATAGCAGTTCAGTAACTTCCATCATGCATGGCCTAGTATTTACATTCCTCATCAATGTGAAAGTGCAAGCGCAGGGTATTTTTTTTTTGTTTTTTTAAAAAAAAGGAAAACTCCTCCTGAGTGAGGCTTGTGGTTTTCCTTCAGGTAGTCTGACTGATTAACCATTCTTCAGTATATCCCTAAATAGGAAATGACCTCAACATTCCTACTTCCAGCTGCGTGGATCAATTATCCTGATTTTTTTTTTCCATTCTGCATATGATAGAAGATCTCTCATTTTAAGTCTCTGCCCTTAAGGTAAGTGAAGTGTAATCTGGTATTGCCATCACATGTAAATTGTTTCTCCCTAGATGGGAATCTAATGAAACAGATTTTGTTCTTCATGCTGTCACTAGCTTCTGCAAGAATCTTTTTATAAACTTGAAATCTAGTTATGTCTGAAAATATTCAGAAATTGTTTTATTTGGATGTTTTTGTGTGTGGATCTGGACAGTTTATACTTTAGAAATTATAAGATTAAATGGATTAACGAGACTGAAAAATGCTGTAGGATTTTAAAAGCTGTTTCACTGAACGATATTCTGTCTTTGGATACACCTGTTCACCTCTTGTGGACTTGAACTTGAGTTGCATAATTTGGTTGAAATTAGAAAACAGGGAAGAGGAGTGTATGATTTGTTGGAATATGGCTAAAATAGGCACAGTTATAAAATACTTAGAATTACAGTTTTGGGTTTTTTTTGGGGGGTGAACTTTTTAATCACATGTTACACATTGTAGGTTGATCTGATTTCAATAACTTTTGTTTTCTTGCTTAAACATTTTGTTGGTTGATAATGCTTGGTTCTATCTGAGCAGCAGTTGTTGAGGAAAAAGGAAACATTTTTTTTTCTAAGTGTCCACTGAGACAGTGGTGTCACTTGGAGTTGAAAGGCGATTTCAGAATCAAAGTAGAAAAATCTCTATATTTGGTTCCAGATAGGCAAGCTGTGAAAAGCAGAGATGTGGGTTTGGAGGAACCTCCATAGCTATAAAATAACTAAATAATTGGAGGTGGAAAAAAAGGCACCAACTCAGTAGGAAGGTCTTGTAGGTATGAGCTCTTGTTCTCCAATGCCAGAAAAATAACATTCTGCTTCTTTTCATATAAATTTCAAAAACACATAAGTGGGATTTTCTATAACAGAAAAAGAAATTGTCAGGAGGAGTCTGGAAGTTGGGTCTGAATATCCTTTCCCCTACAAAGGAGAAAAGAACTGTGGAAATAGTTTGAAGAAGTATTGCTGCTGATTCCCTAAATCAAAATGGCAAGATTTTTCCAGCATCCTCTTGGTAGCCTCTTCTAGCCAGTTGTGAGCAAACCAAAAATTCCTTTAGGCACTCTATCTTTCTGGTGACTGTTTGGTTCCAGGCTTTCCCCTTCATTGCCTGACTGCTCCGTCACTCATTCTTGAGTTAATTTCTTCTGTTCCTCCTCCTTGTCCTCCTTCTGCTCGTCCTGTGTTTAGTTCTGTTTCCTTCCCAACAGTATGGTTTCTTGGTCCCTCAAATGTTTTGGCTGCCAATATGGTGTTGCATCTATGCTCTCTTTCAAACTTCTGCTTACTTCTCCTGATATCATTTTTTTTTTAATATAATTCTGAGCATTTCCCCCCTCTTTAACCCTTTTGGTATATGCCCTTGAGTGACCTATTGAAAGATAGAAAGTTCTTAAGCTTTCCTAATAATCTCTTATAAAAAATTCTGGTACCAGTAGAAAGATTATCTCATTTCAAACGTTACCTCCTTTCCAGACACTATTAGTTGTCACCTTCGAGGCATGCATTATATTTGAGCTTATTCTAAAGAACTCTCAGTTTCTCCTCTTGCTCCTCTGCCTCATCCGCCACACTCTTTTGAATGGATCAGCCTGCACCAAATATCTGCTACTTTCAACCTAGTCATGAACTTCCAAGTGTTACACTTTGGGTTTAAATTGAATTGTTCACTGTCTGGTAGGAAAGGTCATTAGGACTGTCTGAGCTTAGCGGGATAATAAGGCAATAAATGAAGCAGAATTTACCTCCCTAGTTAAACTAATTTAACTAGTAAAAGCATAGCCTTGCAAATAAAGATGTTGTATGCCTGTCTGAGCACTTTATGTGATTTATAATCCTTGCCATTACATGCCTAATAATTTTGTTTTCATGGTCACATTAATAAATGTTCCTTCTGGAAACTAATTCTCAGTAATGATCATTGTAAGATTTTTATTAAAATTTGTCTTCAAGGGCTAGAAATAATCTTTCTTCAAGTTTGAATTATTTCCTTTCTACATTCTACTTTTTTGTTAAATGGGAGAAATAGAACAGATGATAGATACATCATTAAAAACTATACGGGGAAACACTTCAGGAGGAAAAAATGAAAAATGTTGTAGTGCATCCCTGAATTCAACTTTATTTCCTGGAATTAATTGAATTTTTTAAAGTGTTCCATGTAGTTTTCCTTAATGTTTTATCCTTTGCAAGAGTATACTGATTTCATGTTCATTTTGGAGGGGGCAGAGGTGTATGTAGCATGACCATGTTCTAAGGGATGATGGTAAGGCTATGGTATGTTTAAAACAGTATTAGTTCATTTGAATGAGCTGCACATATACTTGTGTCTTTTAAGTCTGGTAGGTACATGACACAAGCATCTGAATGGGCTTGCATGTATAGAATTTTATATTCCAATATCTGAGCACATATGGCAATGCATAGCTGAAAGCACCTGCTTTGGAATTCAAATTTTAACACAATGCATCTTCGCAGTTTTTCATATATTGTATTCCAAATAGAAATGCTTCATTTGTGCAGTAGGACTGTGTATGAACGTCGATAATTGAGTTATCTTGGAATTGTTCAAATAAAGCTTTCTTCAGAACACATGCTAGTCAGAGGGAAGAGATTCATTTTTTATATACATGTTTGTTTAGAAATAAACCAATACCTTGGCATTTTGTTTTGTTCTCTTTTAAAGCCTTTAGCTGTAATTGTTCTCTTCTCCTCTTTTTATAGAGTTGTATCCACTCTGATAGATCTCTTTTGCTGGAAGTCAAAAGGGAAATATCTCTGTGGCAGCTGTAGCTATTTCTTAATTCCCTGGAAACTCCATTTAAAACGTGTGGCTCTGTAGGCAGGAAGGAGCATGATGGTCAGATTCCTTGTATCCTGATGGAGCGAAAATCGATTTATGTACTTGCTCTCTTTGCTTATTTTTCAAGGCCAATCCTTCCACTGAGGGAAGATTAGAAATTGTCACCTAAAGGTTAGTTCTTGATGGGATTGCGTTACTTACCAGAAGAGTATATTTTTAAAATTTTTCTTAATGGACCTCAGTACATTCTCCTTATACAGGAAGGATTTGTAGAGAACCAAAAAAAAGAAATCAACTGAAAGAGAATTTTTTCATATTCTGTAAAGCCATCAAAACACAGATAATAACACAAAATTGTTTTTTTAGTATGGCTTGTGTGAGCAAATGGATTCACTTCCACAATGGTGTGGAGAAACAGAGGGGTTCCTCAGAATTATTCCAGGAGAACAAAAATCTAATTTATCAAAGTCATCATGCCACAGCTGTTACAACAATCTATCTCTTGCTGAACTCTAGCCAGCTAATTTTTGAGAAGTGACAGTTTTCACAGTTTATTGTTTTCTCATCAGCATGGCACCAACCACATCAAATATATTCACAAAGTGACATTGGCACTGATGAATTAGCCATGTGCTTTCTATTTATGGATACAGGAGTTTCAGTTTCTTCAAGAGAAGTGAGAACTTTTAGGGAGAGGGTGGGAGATTTCTCTCTGTTGTGTACATATCTTAATGGTGTTCAAGTACCTGTCAAGTTATACTGGAATTCAGTAGCGTAATGAAGTATATTCATGGAAACAAGTAGTTTTGCAGCCCTTCACAAGTGTTTTTCTCAGTGAAGTGTATGGGAGTAAGTACTTCAAGATCACAATTTCAATGCAGTTCATTATTTAACAGCAGGCTGTTGCAATGTGCTGTTTCTCAACTCACTGTGCCATGCATGATTTGCCAAGATTAGGCAAGTTCATTTTACAATTTTCTTTTTGTCCTGTATAAGTATCTGAATATTATTGAGGTATTTCATGTATGGAGCTTTACTCCATAGTAAACAATGTTAGTGATAAATAATCGGTGCAAAACAAAACAGAGTCTACATGACTGTTCTTTACTGTGACTTCAGTGGGGAGTTACTGTGCTGCTTTGGCTCTTACTGGAATCAACAGTAGCTTTCCATTTGCAGTAATTTCAGCCCTGACCATACAAATGTTGCTAATACTGATGAGATCCATAGGCTACGAAGAGAAAGAAAGTGTCTATCTGGAGATAATCCTCTTTCTAGTCTGAGACATGAAGACAGCAAAGGTGCTTGACTGTTTTGGGTTCACAGCCTTATTTGGCCCTTTTCTCTTATGTATTTGTGGTGTATGTAGTCTTGGCCATGATAAATAGAAGGATGTCTGCTGAAGGTCTTTCAGAAGAGCTTGTTTCAATTTAGGTCTGTTCAGTTCTTTTGTCATCTATTTCTACGTACATATTTCTGTAGGAAGAGCAATCATAGTGCTCAGATACTCAGAAATTTATCTGCCCCACAAGAAGCTGCCTGTCAGATTTCCTGCAAAAACCGTAAAAATAAAAAGTATTTTGGCAATTAATTTTCAGCTGTGAAATGTAAAAAATGTGAAAAGCTGTGACTATAACTTTTCTTGCATAGAACTCTTTGTACTCACTTATTGCTACCTTATGTGGTGCTTTTATTGTAGTTTAGCCACTATGTGAATAGCCAAACTCTGAGTAATGTTCTATTTCTCCAATTTGCTTGCTTTTAGATATAACCAGCCCATTTTATAATTGTGAAGGAGCTCTTAGAGTATTCAGACTGTATGTAGGTCTCCTGGATAGGAGTCTAGTAATCTAGAGTGATGTTTCTCCAAAGAAGAGTTTTGGAGTTCTGATACGTTTATTCTGGCATCTTTAAAATTGTCCTTCATATTCCATCTTTTCCCATTACTGATGGTTTCTATTCTCTAATTTATCTTCATCTGGACGTTAGAGTCACTTCATGAAATTCATACCTTCAGATCACTTGTCCTTTTGTTTCTTGAAATTCAAAGAAGAAACAAACTAACAAGTATGAAAAAATGCAAGTATTTGCTGTAACAAGAACAGCAAAATATACGTAAGATACCTGCCAGTTCTGCTTGGCAGCTTACTATTAATATTGGCTTATTGCTTTACATGGACAGGTTTGATTATTTCTCTACACTGAAGGCACTGCACTTGATAGATGATTTGAAATAAAAATTTGAATAACTTCTTATTACCTTTTTGCTCATGAACTGGAGTCTCAGTGTCTAGGGTCTAGTCTAGGTATAGCGTGGCTTTTATGGTTGATGGAGGTGTAGTCTGGGGCCTTAATCATGGTGCTGCTCTTCTCTAAATTCTACTAGGACTGTTTCTGGCCTTGCTTCTGAGTCTCTCTTATGCTTCCAGGGTAAGCTTTTTGTCACTTATTGGTGTGACAAAGGCAATAGTATAGGAATTTTTGATGAGCAGGTTGATGTGAGGCTTGTGACCAAATGACAGATGACTAGAAATATAGAATTAGGCTCTTGAGGATTTAAGAATGTATTTCTTTGTTTATCTGAATGTTGATTTTTTTCCATTGAAATAAAAACAAAGTGTGCTTTGGGGGGGTGGGTAATTCAAATCTTGAACAATTAGCTTTGCAACAGTATTTGGAATGGGTATAGGAGGAGCAAGATGTCATTTTTGAAGTCTGAATGAGATAGAGGGTTTAGTAGTTAGATGAGACCCATAAGTTCCTGATGATAAAATCGGGCAGCATAACAGTGCTGCTGTTCTGGGTTTTTTTTCTTTTTTCTTTTTTTAAATCTCTATTTAAAACTCTAAATAATTCCCTACCTTGGAATATATACTTACTTTGCAATCTCCAAGTGATGGTCTGTCTAGCTGACTTTTATGTCTCAAGTAGTAGCTAATATGAAGTGCTTGAGGGAAGAATTCAGGAAATTTTGTAATGGACTTCTGGGGGATAGCATTGTAGTCCTTTCATTCATCCTTGTTGGTGTTTTTCTTTCCTGGGTAGGGTTTTTTTTAGACAGAAAACTCATCTTTCTTTTACTCTCCTGTCATTCATTCTTTTCACAGTAAGATTTCCTCCAGCCTGGATGATATGGACTATTTGGGTCTATCAGTAATGTCCTAATTGCTGGCCAGAGAGACTTGCTGAAGGTTGATTTAAAACACTCTCTTTCTCCAAGGTCTGGAGCAAGTGACTTTTTATCTGAGCTGTTCACTCCCACTATGCTTAACAGCAATCACTTAAAGTTATTGAAAAAGAACCAATAATATTTCATCAGTAGGAGAAATTCAGCTAGTTGAGGAGCTCTTCTTACTTATTGCCCACGTAAGCTCTAAAAAAATCCCACTAAAGAGAAATCTCATTAGACTTGCTAGGAAATCACATTACAGCATCTAATTAAAGTCAGCCTTGCTAAACCAAATCGGGGGGGGGGGGGGGGAGAAGGGGGAGAGAGAAGTGGAGATCCATCATTTTTAATGGTATCATGATGAGGGAATCTGACAATAGTGTGTTGTTTATTTTTTTTTTAACCTCTATCAATCTTGGACTAATGTAGGTGATAAGAAAAGGCAATGTGTCATCTTTCACCTTACTTGAATTTAGTGGAGATGATTTGCAAATCTGCTATTTGATACTGATTATTTTTCGCATACGTATTTTTAAGTTGCTCTGACAGTAACTGACATGCAGCAGGCACAGCTGCTCTAAAGCTAAATTTCTGCTTTCTTCTGAATCTTTGATACCTCCTATTACATATGTGTTTCTGTAAGAGATTTCGGACAGCTGCAAGTAACAAGTTAAAAATCTAGCTTACTGAAGATTATTTAGGAAAATGGAATAATTTAGTCATACAATTTAATCGGGATAGGAGTTTCTGAGTTCCAAAATGCTACTGTGATAGTCTAAATTAGTGTAGTTTAAAATTGTGCCAAATGCATGATCTAAAAGACTTTTTAAAATTTACTGGAGGATACCTTGAAATGTAGTTTTTGGACAGCTGAGTGCCAAATCATGGTTTTACCAAAGTCAGCATGAAAACTCACTTTTAATTCAGTGGACTATGAGCTGAGACCAGAGATTGTTTAAATGCTGCCTAGCTTCGCCTATGAGACTTTGTTATGTCTCACTAGCTCTAAGCTTTAGTTGTGGGAACAGCTGTGGAATCAGAAATGTAGAAGTAACCTCTGCCACTTACTTTTACTATGAAGTAAGTTCAAGTAAATTGGAGCACAGTCTAAAATGGTGTTACTAGGGCTTTGTTCTGTTTTCTCTATTTATGTAAATCTCTCATCGATGCAGGCGTTTCTATATTGATTTGTGTATGCAGAATATTTCAGGTGGCCATTGCCCATATTGGGAAATATAATTTTTTTCCAAAATACTCAGTTTCATATAAAACAGGAAAAGCAATGAGTCCTCAAAGTTTGAGAAATCATTATAGATTTGAAGATGATAATTGGCCTGTTTGTAATTTATATTTATACAGAAAACTAGAATTGAAATAATTTGCAATGTCAAAATTTTATCTCATTCTTTCCACAGAAAACATATTTTCAACAAATATATTTATATAAATACTTCCAATGAGTATAAACCTGAAATTATGCACTGCTAAAATATGCCAATCCATTTTATTAAAAAAAAAAAAATCTGTAACAATTAAGACCGATTGTTTATAAAGAAGAAAAAAGTCTGTTTTCTGTTTAGTGTGTATTTTCTGATTCCAGAATGCAGTCTTCCGATGAGTATTCCTTAAATGAAAAGGATCACTGAGGCATTAGTAGAGAAGTTAAAGGAAAAAGATAATCCAAATCTTCCTCTTTTTCCTTCCATTGGAAGACCTTTTTCATTGTGTAATACATTTGAACATGTGATATCAGGTCTGTCTTTTCTTAACTTCACTTTTCACTCAGAATTTCCTGAAATAAGTATATTATAATACAGCTGATTAAAGTAATAAAACCGATTATCTTTTTGACAGGAACACTCTAAAGTTTTCTGACATGTTTGCTTACTTTTTCAATTTCAATAAGTAAACCCAAACATTCTTAAATATTTATCTCCAGAATAACCCACATATAGCAGATACTATTTAAACAGAGAACAACTGTTGTAGTTTAGCATTCAAAAATTGACTAAAATATATTTCTTTGAGATTTATTGCATTTTAAAATATTTTTGAAGAGTGGAATGTACTTTGCACAAAAACAGAGCTAAATAGCATTCATTCTCCTCTTCCTCGCACATGTTGTCTCTGTCCATTTTAGGATTTCAATTAAGTAGTTAGTGCTAAGTAAATAGTTATGTATTCTTTGGAAAAAAATCTAATGTAGAAACATCTTTGCTTTTGAGTGTCTTAGAGAACAGTCTAAATAATATAGTCAGTGAATATCCAGTAATAGCGTACATTCTTAAGAGAGTAGTGGAAACCTAGAAAGGAAATGCCTAGTCTGGAGGAAATACATTTTCAATAGCTTCTGTAGTATGTGTAGTAAGTGAACAAATAATTTTTTTGTGTATCTGCCTGTTATATAAATCTACTCATTCCCTTCTCTTTCATGATGTATTCTGTCTTGTCTAGTTTTTAAAAACATTTTACAGGGATTGTCTTAAAGAAGCCGAAGTATTTGTTATTTGTTATCAAAAATGACATGCTAATCTGCAGTAGTAATTTTTTAGAAAATAAAACAGGAAATGTTTTGAACTATGTAGTGTGCAACCCTGGAGACAATTAAGTTAGATTGAATTAAAAACAGACTTTTGTTTGGAAATCTTTTGGATTCTTTCTTTCAAAACTAATGACAAGGTCTCTGAGCATTCTGTGAGACTTCCAGTGCAATCTGTAGTCTGCTTTCTAAAAGTAAACGTATTCACAGCCAGGGTTCAGCTCAGCCTTCATTTCTGCACCTGCAGCAGACCGCATGTATAAACATTATCACTTAAATATCTTCTGCTACAGTGCTAAAACAGTCTGAGAAAGCTCGTAATTTGCAGATTTGTCTTAATTGTGAGAAAATTAGTAAGTGCTGTATGTGTGCTATGTGTGGGGTCAAGAGACACTGAAGAAACTTGGTAATACATGGGATAGTGGGTTTTTTTCTTCTTTGTTAGATATCAGTGAAGAACTGATTCAGAGAGAACATTTAAAGATGTTGTAGGTCTTTGGATAGTAGTAAACTTTCCCAGGATATCAGCACATGACTAAGATAGTGGTCTTAGTAATATAACCAAGATACTGCTAACATGCTTTACACTTGCAGCATGTTATCCACTCCATTATGTGACAAGAAACCTCAGGAAGAGGTGGAGGGAAGGAGAGGAAAAGGGGGATTTATTGCTGTAGGGCTGCCCAGGCACAGTGACTAATTATTGGAACTCATAAGTAAGTTAGTGCACAGGCTTCTTAGCAATAATGGACCAGAAATTGTGAGTTTCACAGAATGTACTTCTAGCTGATGTCCTGTTTTATTCTAAATATGTGTGGAGTTTCCAACAGAGCACACGCTCTAGGTTGAGAGAGCATGGATAGCAAGGGAACTCACTAGGTTGATATTGCATCACTTTTTCTTACAGTGTTTCTATTAAATTCTGGTTAACCGCTTGAACTGATTCATTCATGTGAATATTAGTGCCAATTATGGTTAGTATCAGTGGCAGAAGGTAGGAATAGGCAATCCTGGGTGAAGGGGTTGGTAGAACCACCACAGGCCTGATTTAAACTAAACTATTACAGAGTTGTGCATCAGATTTTGCTCACAAGCTGAACTGATGCTGAGAAAGGGGAGCAAAAGGCAGCAAGGGCAAGATGGATCAAGGTAAAACCAGAAAACATGCTGTGTCCAGTCTTCTCAGCAACAGTGATCCAAGTCAGACAGCGTGAGCAATTAGTCCTAAGGAACCATATGTTTAGGAAACTCAGTCTTGAAGGAATGCCTGTCAAGGTCTAGAGGGAAAGCGTGGCTGCAGTGCCAGTATTCAAAAAAAAAAATTATTTCTAGCAAACATAAGCAAGCATTCTACTTGCATGGGGCAAACACCTGGAAGCCCACAGCTTCAGTCGAACACAGGACTAGAATGGTTGAAACAACTTCTCTGCTTATTCTTATCCTGTCATCAGTGAAAGGTAACTTCACTTTGGGCATTTGTCAGAAGACATGGCAATTAAACATTAAAATTAAAAGTAATACAACTTTCTCAAGCCTCCTTCTGTCTGGTGTAGTCACCTAAAAATACACCTAATATAGAACCAGCTACTGAGTTGCAACAGAGTGTATCCACATTAAATCCTTTCTAGAATTTGTATCCATATAGCTGCAGTCAAACTCTGGACACGGAAGGAAATGCCTAACTTGCACAGTGTCACGAGATTATAATTCCCAGGCAGGGAGAAAGAAGAGGTAGTATAAGACATGAGATTTTCTCTTGGGCAAAGTATAGGTGGAAATCTTTAGTATCTCAGTGAACTGTATTACCTGATTTTTTTTAGTAGCCATCATTATTATAATGTTAATTTAAATATGAATTAGTTATGAGATTTTGAAAGTGTTTGCTCTTGAAGTCATGATTACAATAAGAACATTCTGTAAATAGGCTGCATATTATATTTTCCTGATTGTTTAAAGAAAATATATGAGCCAGATGCATTATTTCATATATTTGGTTATGTTGTACCACTGTGATGTGCCAAACTAACAATTCCTTCATTGCACATTGAACCCTTCTTTGTTAAACACCAGCTACTGCCTGGCTACTTCCCATCCTACTGTTTTTATTACTACTGACTTAAGTCTGCTTCTTTTATTGTTCCTTCTTTGTGCCTTCATTCTCAGAATATCTTTAACATATTGCATTTAACTGCTGACATAGAGTAAACAGTCTTCTAAAGTGTGCAGTACTCCACAACTCTGTATGTTTTCCTCAACATCAGCATTCCTCTGATTTAACTGTTTCGTTTTGTTTTGGCTTTTGATTATCCTAGGGTCCGATTGGTATGGATGGAAAGCTGGTAGGTGATTTGTTCAAAACCAGTGTTATTTAGGTCATGCACGTATTCCGTCTTTCCCTTTTGAATTGCTCATGCTGAAACATACATTAATCACATTGGCTCACTTCAGCATACCTTATTTCAATCTCCGTAACATAGACTTAAGACGGAGCACCCAACAGCTGCTTCAGTCTTACGCGTCCATCCAAGGAAATGGAGATGAGCCATGCTATCCTTATTTCCTTATCATTTTCTGTCTGTAAGGGTAGACTGGAGGACAAATGTTCCTGTTCAGGTGCTCTTTCCAGATAGCTTCCCACAAGGGTAGTTTGGTGGTGCCTTTCAACCTTAGCAAGATATCCTTTCTGACAACATGTCTGTGGCTCTTGCCACAGGTTCTTCCTTTTTGCGTTTTTGTTTCTCTGCCTGGTTTTTATTTTTTTTGGCTGATTATATCTGAACAGCCCCATGTTTCATTTTTAAATGCATTTATGTGCTATTCCAGATATTCTCTAGGGACATGCTATCTGAATTAAGTTAGAAATAAACTTTAATTTTATAGAATGCATTCTGTTGAGTTACTAACAAAGTTTCTCAAGTATTAGCTTCTATAAGTGAAACACTATATACATAGATACGTGTGTGTGCATATATGTTCGTATGCATAAATATGACCTGAAAGTACGATCCTGGAAATTCTGTGTTCCCAGCTCTTTAAAGATTAAAATCATCCCAAAGGTGTGAAAGTCCAGTTTCTGCACTTTTTCATGTTGTTATTTTCCTTCCCTCTTCCTCCTTTTCCAAGAGAGCCCGTCTTTCCTTTGATACCCTGAATACATCTTTCTTTCTTGTCCTTTTGTTTGTCACAAGCCTCATTCTCTTTGCAAGCTCAACTTTTTAACGTTCGGTGTTAGCTTCCATTTTCTTCAGATTTCCTCCTCTGCTCCCAAGGACTCTTTCTACTGCTAAGTAGCCTTCCTGCAGTGTTTGCAGCTTCTGCTCAATAGATTTTTTCTTTAATCACCCCCTTTAGCAGATTGATAGTTTACCTGTTGACCTCAGTGCTAGACCTGCCTGAACCTTATATCTTTATCCTCTCCTTTCAGTATCACTTGCCTATCAGCAGCTTACATCAGGTTAAATTGCAAGAAAGGGATTAATTATCAACCATATAAGATCTTTGATTAAAATAATTAGAATAGGCTGCCAGACTTAACGCCTTTTTTCCTGCAAAATAATGTATTAAGTCAGAAATAGAAAAATAGGATAAGTGTTCTGGAGATTCTGCTGAAGCCACAGAATATTATGCAGCTAAACCATTGTAATAATGCATGTTAAAAAAAAAAAAAAAAAAAAAAAGCCGCAATTGGTGGTGAAGTGAATGATCAAGTGCATGAGCAATGATAAGGGCATTCAAAGCAGCTGCTGCTAGGATACAGCTGGTTGGTTATTGGTGTTGGGAGCGAGCTGTAAATGCATAGAGAGGAGAGGACAGCAGTCCGTTGATAGATACAAGATAGTAAATGAAACAGACTAAAAACAACAACTGAAAATGTATTCAAGTTTCTCATCCAAGCTGAGGAATATGAAATACATACCATCCAGAGAGCTGTCCATGTTCGTTTCAGGGCTTCATGTGGGGATAGCAGATTGCTTTCCAGTGTCGTCTTTCCTGTTGCCCATTTCTTTCTGGTGGTTTCTACCATAAACTCAGACAAAACAAAGCTCACATTTTTAAGACCAGGTGATCTTTTTTTCTGTGCATTCCTGATTTCTGTTTACTTACTCTGTTGCTAAGATGACTTTCTGTACCTGTTAGCATTGCAGAGACACTACATCTATGGGAGAACAAGAGGATTAATTCTTATTTGATCCTCTGCTCAGAACAGTCACTTATTATTGGTGGTACTGAAAAGCAGTGGGAACTCGGAAGGATTTTTAAAACCCAAGCTGATTCTACAGAGCAAACACAAAACAGCTTAGGAGTATTAATTTGAGCAAAATTGATTTGACAGTCATTGGGATCCAGTTAATTTGAAGCTATGCAAGGTCTTTCACTAAGTGCTGACTATATTTTAGTCATCTAAGTTAGAAATTACATGAATTAAGTTACTCTTTTACAAAAATATGTAGGGCCAGGCTGTACTCCGACTTGTATCAATAGGAATCCAGTATAATTTCATTGAATTCTATAACAGAATTTCTATCCCTCTGTTAAAATTGTCCCCTTCCAGGAGGCGATCAATGCATCAGTTTTACAGTACATTTTAAATAAAGGGATGTTCATCAAAACTTTAAAATTAGTTATGCTAACTTTCTTAGTCTTGAAGAGTATTTTCAGCCTAGTTTTTATCTAAAATTAAGAGAAATATTTCCAGGTAGAACCTTTAATGTGTGATTAACAAGCATTAAGAATAATTTAAGTAATGTTGAGCCATAGTGATTTCAGCAATCCTGGAATCCTCTTGGGAATACAAGCATAGTGATTGAGACTGAGCTTCCTCAAAAGAGTTACAATATTAGATCATATTTGTGTTACAGTTTTTTTATTTTAATGAAAACAAAAGTACCTTATATAGAACTGTTTATTCCTCACCCTTACACAGCACACACCGTAGGAGAAGGTGAAATGAACTGCCAGTTCTTTATCTCCTGCACTTTGAATTGTTGTGCCACTTGCAACACAAATGGCAACAACCCCTTAGAAGGAAAAAGGTCAATATTGCGATGCCTCTTTCTACCTGTACCTTTGTAAGCAAAACTGACTAGTTGCAGGATATAGTGCTTGCTGCGTCCCCTGATTAGTATCACTTCTGATTAGCAGAACATCACTGTGAGGGAAAAATTACACTTTAACTGCAGTTGCTAGTTAGTAGGACAAGGAGTATCTAAGGGTGTATGGAAGTACTGAAGGACTGAGAGCAATTGAAAACCAGAAAACAATTATTTTCACTAATGCAAAGTTCCTTCTGTCTTTAAGGAGCTCATAGCCAACAGGATCAAAAGCTCCTGCTATGGGTACTTTTGAATTTGTCATCTGCATTTACAATTAAATGGTCGATAATTGCAAGATTGACAACCTGTATATATGAAGAGTAATTCAACCCTTATATTCCCTATTATCTCTGAGTTCTATGTCACCATGAACAACAGTGGTCCTCTAAAAATTCAGTTTCCAGCTCTCCTGTGTCTTTATCACAGAAATGATAAAAGAGTAATTTGCATGCACAATAACAGAAAGACAGACTGGTGGTGCTATTGAGATCAAGAGTAGAAAACACTTTCATGGGAACATGACTTTATCCTTGACCTTTAATTTGGGGTATATTTAAGTTATGTGTGAATGTATATTATAGATAGCATGTGCCATGTGGACACTCAGGAGCCTGCACATCTAAGTTAGAGTTAAGAAAGAAGTGTCAGCATTCAAATCTTTTTATTTAAAAATTTGTTTTTTTCTGTTTACGTGTTTTATTGCTTTAAGTCAACATCTTGTTTAAACATTTTTGTAATTTCAGAATTGTATTTACATTTTTGTATACCTTGTAGAAATCTTTCATGGGTTGGTCAAAATGTATTGTGACTTTAGGTATGTTTGTGAGACAAACGTATTGTGAATTTGTATATACAAGTTTGCCTGTATAGGTCTCAGTTTAGTTCATTTATATATACTATATATACTTATTTATTATACAGATTGCCCAGTACTGTATCAATAAGCAATTCCCAATAATTTTAGGAGCAGGTGTAGCACATAATGCCTTAAAACCTACTGTAATGTACATTGAAGTAAAGGCTGAGTGCTGAGTTGTCCCAATCATCATTTTTAACCCAGCCTGATGTATAAGTTCATTGAACTGACCAGTTCAGGAAGCTTTATTTTACATTGAAACTGGAAAACCTCAGTTTGGGGGGTTTTTTCCTCTGAAAAACTGTGTAGTGCCATATTGTTTAAGGAACTAATACAAAACTGCAGCCATAGTAAAGAATGTTTTGGGCCCCTTTCAGCATAAGGACTGGATAGCCATAATAATTATGCATTTATATTGTGATTCCTCTGTAAGGTTATTTCTAATATTTCTGGTTTCAAAAAAGTTTTTAAAAACTTGCCTGTAAATTAAAGGTATGTTTTGCCTTTCAATTTAACACACAAAAAACCTCAATTGTTAACAAAAAGTAAAATTCTTCAGCTGCTTTTCTTAACTATAGTGGTTCTCAGTTGAAATGCTTCATTTTTTAATTTTCTTTAGAACCATAGATAGAAACAATTAGTTCAGAGCCAGTCAGGTTGCTTGGAGGCTATATAAAATTTTCAACTGTATCTAGTGGTACCTTCTAGTTAAAGTGAAGAGGTTTTACATTACTAATGGGAAGTCTTCATGCTCAGTTTCTTTTAACCAAAGAAAATGTTGTCTCTATTAAACTGAAATATTATTGAAGTGCCATAAAACACCAGAAGTGAAGCTAGCATTAAGAGTATAAATACTTATTCTTTATAAAGAGACACATATAAATATTTACAAATGTTTGTCTCCATCTTACAGTGTGAGCTGATTGTGAGGTTGTAGTGCATAGTCTCAGCTACACTACTGTTTTGTAACACATTTCCACTTCATGCAAATAATTTATAACAAAAGGGCTAGAATTACTGATGGCTTTCAGTACCTTCCCTAGGCTGGGGGCCTTCATGATAGGAAGTCCGCTCTGGAAGGGCTTGCAGCAACATGAGGTTAATAAAACTCCTCAGTTTGTACTGGGGACCTCTCTATTTGGCCAGAGTGGGCCCAAAGGTGGTGTTGAAAAGTCTTTCTTATCAACAGGAAAAGAAATAGATGAGTATGTTCCCTAGGCACCTCTTGGGCTGGCCAGGGTTCACGTCTTGCAGGTTTACAAGTTTGAATATTGGTTTATATTGGTTTAAAACTGTGCTCCTTGCAACAGTAACAAAAAGACTGTATAGTTTCTCCAGCAGTGTGTTCCTCCAGTTTCCAGGCTTTGTTCATTTAGTAGGCAGCAATTAGCATCTGCTTGAACCATGAGGGTGAGCCACAATAGAGGGAAAGTATCCAATGTCTACTTCTAAGTCAGCTCAGTATTTGTAAATTCTTTCAAACTTGAGAAGGGTTAAATCAGGCCTTTCTGTTATTTCGAAGTTGCATTGCTCTGTCTATTAAACATACTAAGTTTCTCAAATACAAGTTTAACAATGTGTTATTGTCATTTTTTTTGAACCCCAGTTAATTACAATGAAATTAGTAATTTTTAATTCAAATTCATTATAGAGTTAAGAGTCCAGGATAGGACTTCATTACAATTACTGGATTGTTTGTTATCTCCTTATTAGAGAGTACTATAACTATTTGTTATTGTTTAAGTAATTAATCCTTGCCATAACTTTCTGTAACCTTATCTTTTTCTTATTTTTCAGGGTCAGCCTGGTCCTCAAGTAAGTGCCAACTCATCTTATTTTTTACTATAAAAGTTGAGGCTAAATACATGGTCCATGCAACTCGTATTATTTACAAAGTATTTTGATGGGGTTTTTTGATCCTACTGTAAGAAGTTAGAAACTGGTAACCATTGCATAGTTCAGTAAGCCAAGTATTTCCCAAGAGAGAAACATGGGGCTCCCGTATGGTTGTCTGAGTTCCCTCAGCTGTTTGACCAGATGGTGGGGTTAACAACATAAAACTGAATAAAGCAAATCTCTTAACTATGGCTTGAAACTTTGCCACCTAACTTTAAAGCAAGATAAAATAACTTAGCAAATGTGTAGCAAATGTAACACTTTAACTGCTTATTAATCACATACTAATAATGTTGCTGTAATCCAGGCAGGCCTCAGTTATTTTAAATATTGCCTTACTAGTTATTTTGATTAATTATATACACTCCTTGAACTAGTTCTGCTTTAAGAACAGCAGAACTCTTTATTGTGCGAGCTGTAATTAAAAATGTGGAAATCCAGGCATTTAACTTCAGTTCTAAGTTAGTAATAAACTATCAAAGAGGGAAGTATTTGATACAGCAAAAATTGTACGTAAAGTATTTGAGTTATAAAACAGTGGAAATATGGAAGAGCAAAGGAAGAGGAAGAAAAGTAGCTAATACCCAATCCAAGTTTACTGAAAAATAGGTGAAAGACTGTAGCATTTGTATACCCAGGATGCATTATGGGAGGTAAACTCTGGCTTGGGGGACCATTTTAGCAAAGAGAGTTGCCTGAACCAAAATTTCTGTGAGGGCTTTTGTTGGTATTTCAGAATCATAATTACAAATCAAAGCTTTACAGATCTCAATTGACAGATTTTTTTCTTGACAGTTAAGTTTTTTTCTCTAAGAAAAGGAAGCATTTTTTTCAGATTTTTTGATCCAAAGCATCATTTTCTGTTGAAAGGCAGTTTTAGTATTACGAGCGGTCTGCCCACTCAGTTTGAATGCCTAGTATCCCTGCTGTAACATTTTCTGACACCCTCCCTGCAAGACGCCAGACTCCATTTAAGTGTATTATATAAGTAGTCCAAATGGTATTTGAAATGACCACCCTGCCAAAGTACTCATGTTTCACAGTAGACTGTTGATGTGTGGCCTACATAGGCAGAAATTTCTGCAACCTCTCTGTTGTTGGGTGTCAGTGAAGAGACTGAACTTTGTGGGGCACTCTTGCTCTGAACAAGCTCTGCAGAGGAGCTGAGGGCCTGTGAGCCTGTGGTCTGCCCTAGAGTTGATGTTGACTTGTGCTGCCACCCATGTCCATCCTTTCTGGATTTGGAAGCCCACCCTGCATGTTTCAGTCCGTTGGAGAGTGTCTCTTGTTTAATTCCTGTAAACAGCTTCTCAGTCTCTGGAGCTTGTATCCCTTACATGAAATGAACTGAGGTAGCTGTAGGCAAACTGAGTTGGTAGCCCTCAGTGATAACAATTTTAAGAGCAGAAAGGTGGAGAAATCTTGTGCAGCTGTCCTGGATACACAGAGAGCCTCTCAAATGACACTAATTGTATACATTCACGCAACTATGAATTGCAGATCCTGATTATAGGCAGCTACTAAATCTAATAAATAACCAGTCCACTGAATTGCTCTCTAGGCCATATTGATGTCTGCATATCTTACACATCTGTGTGTAGGCTGTACTTTTAGATGTCTTCATCTTGAACTGAAACCCAGATGCAGATAACTTCCACAGGACAGCATTTTAGAATGTTTTCTTTAAAGCTTTAGTTGAAAACCTCAAGATTTTTTGACTTCTTGTTCTTTAAAGATTTTTAAAGTATTAACAGAAAGTGTTCACATACAGATAAAATCAGTTAAAAATCCCAGTTTCCTATTAAAAAAAAAGTTTGTGGAAATTTCAGCCAGCCATGATAGTAAGTAATCTTCCCAGTCTTGACTATGCCTGTGAAAAATCTATAATGAAAAATATTAGTCAGTTTGGCTAAAGTACTGTGATGGCTTCCCGGCTTCAAAGAACAGAATTTCTATGCTGACAAAAGAAGCATTTGGAAAGTTTCTGATGTCATAGCTGTGTAAGTCCATGCTAAGATCAAAGCTGAATTATAATCCTTTTTACACTTAGTCTTTTATTAACACCTGTTCTTTTTTGCAATGATATTCGCAAAGTATACTCTAACTTCACTCAACATGTATGTAATTACTGCATACAAATATAATCATAACAGATCAGTACCCCTCCTATCTTTTTATCTTTGAATTTACTGATCCTTTTCTTCAAAAGTACAATATGAAAGATAATTTCATTTTATGTTTTACTATTTTAAATCAAAAGAAGCTTTATTACACAAATTACACAATTCTGTTATATTGCTGACGTTCATGGTATTTGATATTCACGTTTGATATTCATTTGAATTCTAATATTTGTGGTTCTACTATATGTCTGACAATGGAGAACATGCTAGAAGCTTTATGGTTTTGATCATAACCTTTAAAAGGTAGAGTATCTTTTCATGATTCTGGCTTTCTCCCTAAAACAAAAGTTTCAAATGCCATGTTAACTAAGGTTCTTTATAAAAGAGCAGGTGCTCTAATGTTACATATTTTTGCTAAAACTTAAATTCTTGCTTGTGAGTGACCCCAAAGTACCCGGAGTACCTGGGTTTTTCATATTTAGAATGTCTATATGTATTTTGATTGACCTATACCAGAAGGGTGTGTTTTCCTTATAACAGCTCTGTACAACCAAATTCTGACCATACATCTCCTATTTAATGTAATGGAAGTATTAACATTTGTCAAAGAACAGACATTAGCTTTTAGTGTAAAGTTAATTCCATAAGAAGTATACTCTCTGGGTAAAGAGAGAAGTTATTTTTAGTATTTTTGTTGTTTAGAAATAAAGTTGATATAAATATTAGAAAACTGCATTTAGTATTATAGTGAAGGAAGGCAAAATGCTCCTTTAGGAAATCCTACTTCAGTAAAACTACTAACAACATGTAAAATAGTTTTGGAGCAGGGATTCAGTGCAATTTTGTCTCAGTCTAGCAACTGTTTTCTGCCTTGTGGTGCTATCCCCTCCCTGGCCTGTCTCTGTTACAGTGTAGTTTCTCCCTTATGTCGGCATACATGATCACTCTTTGTGTGGGGCTTTGAGATATAGCGGCTCTACCGATGCCTCTCCTTTCTCTTGGCAGCTGTTCAAATCTGCATTAGAAGTAGATGATGTTGACGATAGATGCTTATTTTCATGAGATTCTTATTTCCCTGTATATAAAATGTCTGTGGAAGTAATGTTGTTTCAGTGTGAACTTTTCCAATGTTGTGTACATGATAAAGGGTTGCCATAGCAATTCTGGTGACAAATACTTGCATGTGTCAGTTTAAACTTCAAGATTCAAGGTACCTGATGAGTATTTCTAAACTTTCATGGCAGAGATTCTGATTCACAGGTGGATGGACTATTATTGGCCTGCACTGTCAACAGAATTGGTGGAAGCCGTTTTAACTTTTATTTTCTATACATACCCTCTTATAGTGCTATTCTTTGTCAAGACATGAGAAAAATAGTCAGCAGGACATAGGCCATAGTTTTGTGCTGTTTTGGATGGCAGCAGTGTACATAAGAGATCTGTTTATCACTTCTTAACAAACCCTGTGATGGAGGGAGAATCTTAGACCTTAGAGAAGACATGAGTATCTGAGAGCAGGACTGGAAGGCGGTTGTTAAAAACAAAACAAACAAACAAAAAAGAGTGCTTAAAGTCCTGTTGAGTTTCCCCTGGAGTTCTGGCAGTTTGGATAGCTATCTGAACTCCAAGACTTTTAATGTATTCCTCTCAGTAGATACATGTCATTCAGTAATGGGGAGGTTGATATGGTCAAGTTAACCTGTGTAAGTTTTGATGATCTTTTAACCTGTGGTCAGAGTACATGATACGTCCTATTGCCTAATGCTGTATATACGTGATCAAGATTTGATAGGAAGTAGGCTGGCTTGTCTGCTATCACACCAGATCAACAGAAAACTCATCCCTCAACAAAATCCAAAGCTATCAAGGCAGTGCATTTAGAAAATGAAAGTCAAAATGGCTTTTGCCTGTTAGGCCCTCAATCTTGGACTTGCTTCTTTTGTTCTGGTCACCATAAACTGACGTTCAAGACTAATGTTCTTGTTCCTGGCAGTTTCCCTTTAGGTACGCCTAGAGCATCTCCACTGTGTGTAGAGAGAGGAGGAAAGAGGCAAACTTATGAAGGACAGTAAGAATAGAAGGCTGGAAAAATAGATCAGGATTATTCAGTCCGGAAGAGAAGACCCATCTTACGGCCTTTTTGCCTGTAGGTGTCTTGATCGGGCATAACACCAGTTTTGAAGAGGTTTTTAGATTTTGTCTATACATCACCTTGAAATACTCAGTGCTGTACAGCTGCTGCTCCTGAGAGAAGCCCAGGCCATCAGCTGTTCTCAGCCCAAAGAATGATCTCATCGGGTGTTTTTTCTTGCAGCAGCTGGTGCCCTAAGCTCCTTTGTAAAATCATGTTGCTGCTGAAGGACAGAGTGACTTTAGTTTAGATATGAAAATGCCTGACAGCTCTGAGTTATGTGTTACAGGTCAAATTTAGCTGTCAAACTCTAATGATTTGATTGTTAGCAAAGAATATGTACAGTCACTCAGATTTTGGTTTTCTAGGAAGATATGGAACGATGTTGTCTTTGTAATGTACGTATATGTATGTCTTTAGGATGACATTGGGCCATTATTTCATTGGGGTTTATGAAATTGCTCCAACTAATTTTGTATATCTTAGTTTCTTCATAATTCCTTATGTAAAGCTGCAATTACTTATGCATAAATTAGAATTCG
The DNA here is from genome assembly GCF_036370855.1 of Dromaius novaehollandiae. Lineage (NCBI taxonomy): Eukaryota > Metazoa > Chordata > Aves > Casuariiformes > Dromaiidae > Dromaius > Dromaius novaehollandiae. The sequence continues at coordinate 21,572,002 of NC_088101.1, read as the reverse complement.
AGTTAGAGTGCAGTGTAAACTCTTGGGATGTACCCTATTACAGTGATCTTTCATTTAAAGAGAGCTAAATATCATTTTGCACATAAAGACTTAGATTCATTTTTTTTGTTTCTCGTGAAGTGACTTCACTAACGTGTACACAGTACAAGAGCTACCTTATTGCTCATGTCCTGCTTCAGGTATTAGTGATGTCAGCAGCTTTTGAATATAGCAACCTTGAAGTCATGTCTTGACAGCTACTGTAAGTTAAGGAGGAAATATATTTTTGAAGGGGAATGAACAGTTTGTTATGCTTCAATAAAGAGAAACAACTATTGAAAGAGAATAAAATGACTGGTTTGTCCTTTGGAAAAAACTCTTAAGTGAGTTTAAAACTTTTGTAGTTTTTAAGTTTTCATATGCACACCATATTTTTCCTCTTGACTACTACCATCAAGTCCAAAATCATTAGAGTTATACCTGTGTAAATGAAAATAAGATTGGACTTTTGGCTTTTATACAGCAGTAGAAACAGATTCATGTAGTATCTTTTAAAATAAATAATTAGTCTCATCTCTAACCAGGTTGACGTAGAAAGACAGACAAACATATTATGTAAAAGTCTGTTTCTTATTTGTGTCAGGTGACAAGGTCATATACTTGCTTCCATTGCAGCTAGTAACAATTTGCTATCAATTTTGGGATCAGAAATCAGTCTTAACTGGGGCCATCTCATAAATAGGCAAGTTTGCACTAAGTCTCATATGTATTTAACAAGCAGTGCTTTACTATTTCTTTACCATTGATTAGTCAACTTTCCTTCCTTTTTAAAGCTACAGTATAATCCCTAAACAAATTAAATTGAAATTCAGTGTGATTTTTTTCAGGAAACACTCAGCCCATATTCTCTTGTATACCTGAGGAAGCAAATGACATGATCATGGCCTTTCATTTTACATTAGTTGCCAAATAAAAAGCAAGGGTCTAGCTCTCTTCTCTCATCAGTTTTATAACTGTATACCTCTGAGTCATTTTGAACCATATCAGAGAATGTCTGAGGGGGAATCATGCTCAAGACTTCCTGTTTGCTGAGGCAGATGCGTACAGAACTATATACGACCCAAAAGATGCAAGAGATGTGTCTTCCCAGCAGGAATTAGTGTGTTTAATTGACTTAATTTGTGTCACTTTCTCTGCTTTGTATATCATAAAGCAGAAGTTAATTTTGTTGAAAGGAATTGACAACAACAAGCAAAACACTTTGGTTTCCCCAGTAGACTTACATATACATTGTAAACTAGGATAGCTGTGAATGCCTGATGTTAAATGCCTGTTCAGATAAGCAGATGGCATTAATGCAAAAAATAAGATTCTTTGCTTTGTGAAGAAGAGAGAGCACAGAACTGGCAGTTCAGGGGCCAGTGAGGCTGGGCAAATGTGTCAAGGCTAGGGAAGCACCACGCACAATTTTAAAAGTCTGAGGGGAATAAGTTACAGACATCAACAAGCCAAATTATTGCATCATGGGATGTTGTGGCTCTGCTTCCAGCATGTTCTTTTACTTATCTTTTCCCACCCTTTGCCAGGATGTGCAAAGGAGTCTCTAATGGCAGATTAATGACTTCTCTATAGTACCCTGCTAAGGGAATCTAGTTGGAGACAAATGAAGACTTCTAAGAGCCCTGTTCATCTAATGTCAGATGGCTAAAGTAGAGGCCAGGCTCCCATCCCAACTGTTCCACTGTGTTATTTTACCTACTCCACATAGGCGTGGTTTGGCATGACAATTTGAGTAATTCTCTCTAGAAGTCTTGTGCTGAAATAATAGGATGTTCCGCAGCCTTTCCAGGAACTGGTAGTTTATTTCTTATTTATTTACCTTACTCAGAAAAGTATGTGATTTGAAATCCATTAATTTAACAATTATGTATTCAAACTAGTTTTTGATTTTCCACAGACACAAAAATAAGAATATGCAAAAAGAGCAAAGGCCATTCATTGTTCAGAATTGTGTAGAGAGGGCTCTTCATGCAAGCTCTCAGCTCTGAGTGTCCTTGTAAAATAGGCTGTGTTGCTATGAAAGTTTCTTCTTTTTCTGAACCTGATGACCTCTGCCTGGAGTAGCTGTATGTAACGGATGGAGAAAGCTTGGAGAACGCTTCTTGGAACAGTCTCAGTTGCTTGGCCGAATACTTTTAGATGTTGATTCCCTCATCTCATAGTCCACATAGTGACCGTTTATGGTACTGTTACTCTGAAAAGACAAGTCCTAGAATAAAAAATAGGTAGGACTCTAAAAGTAAGCATAAGGGAGACCTTTCTGTTTGTAGGGTATTACCATCTTTTCTGTATGGTAGCATCATTCATTTCTGAAATTAATTGTTTTTGTTTGTTTTAGTAAAATAAACCTGCAGGTCTAATTCACTTATTATATATGTTAGCATAAATGTTAAGGGGAATCACACATTAGCATTCCACCTGTTCATCTAGGAATTGCAACTGTCACCAGTACGTACTAAAGCCTAGATCTTCTCACAGCAAGTGAAGAACTGTGAAGGAAAAATGACTTGTTATCCTTAATTTGGCACAGCATTTCTTAATTTAACAGAGTACATATGAGTACAACAAAGCAATTGCAAGCCTAGTACTGTGGTTCCAATATAAGATGTACAAATACTTGTCAAAGTGTAATTAAGAACTCTGAAATATTTCTTGCATTTCTAAATCATCTCCTTATCAAATGAACTTTGTATTTTCTTCATCCTACTCTACAGATGGTGGAAATATAGTAGTCTCTTCTATATTTCATTAGGAATTATGTCAAAGCAGAATATTGCACTGTGTTCAAGAATATTATATAGTATTTTACTATCCTGCTGCACATTTTTAATTCAGTGTTAAACTCCTGCTAGCTTATTATTACTGATCCTTATGATGTATTTCAGCTTTGAATTCCAGTTGTTTGTTGCAGATCCCAGTAGTCTCATTGATGTTAAAAAAAAAAGAAAAGAAAAATTATAAAAATGTGCATCTCATAAAGCTTACAGTGACTTAGAGATAATGCTGTGATATCTAGGACCTTATTCTGAATGCACTAGGAAAGACCGTGAGACTTTCCTTGATGACCCATTGTCAGTTCAGAGCCCTGTTGAATTTCTGTACTGGGAGTATTGGGATCTCGGAAGCTAGCCGCAAACCAGAACAAACCTGGGAGCTTTGGAGCTTAGGCTGCCAGCTGTAATTCTGTTTTGAAATTTTAAAAGTGAAATATTTCTCTCAATTTTGAAATACGTAAGCACTTTTTTTTTTAACTTTCTGTGAGAAGCTTCAAAATTTGTATTTCCCATTTTAAAGTGCAGTGATGTTTTTGTCAATAAAAATTGGACTTTAAGCAGCTTTAAGTACACCCTGAGCCTTAGATGTTATGAGAAATGCTACAGGTTCTTCGTATTAAATTGGCACTGGCATGAACAGCTGTGATGATATTCTTTTCTATGAGTATGAGTTTGTAGGAGTACAACATGAGAGACAGAAGAAAAACAGAAAATATTGCAATTCCTTTCATTACAGTGTCCTGTGTACTGCCAGTAATTTTATTAATGAGCGTGGCATGGAAGTTGCCATTCTGTTTGTGATCTGTAATCCAAAATTCTGCATCTAAAAAATGCTTTGGATGTCCCTGCAATAGCATAGAAGTTTCTAATAATCTTTATTGCCAAAATCTGTCAGTAATGTTAAGAGTCGTGAGCTGCTGAGAAACATTTAAAAGAATCATGTATTTTCAGATATACAGTACAGTTATATTACACAGTATGTCTGTCAGTGATCATTTGCCAAAAATAATGAATATCCATTTATATATACGTGTTTAATTTCCCCTGATGATGTTCTGAATTTTATAGATGAAACTACTAGTCCTGAGGAAAAAACTGCTTTGTTTTTAATAAATTTTGTGTTGTCTTAAGTTTCTTCTTTTTTAAAGAAAGATGTTGCCAACCTTAAAGATTACAAAAGTATCTTTATTCATCTCAGTTTTATAGATGCCTATGTATAAATGTGTACGCTTGTATTTGATATAAAAATTCATGAGCATTTATTCAGTGTTCCTGCTCAAACTTTACAAATCTGAACAGTGCTCAAAGTAGCTCTATGAAGTACGTCATTGTAGTTATCCCCTGTTGCAAATGAGGAAATTGAGGAAGAGAAATTATAGGCTTGGTTCTTCTACGAGCATTCACTGGTCTTTTATTAATATGCATATTGTTTTATATGCTAATTTTTATATCCTTTTATTTTTATATATTCATTGTCTTCAAATAAATTATTTGTGAATAAGGGTTGACACAGCCCCATCAAGACTGCAGCTACGACTTAGAATGTCAAGCCTTTGCCTCCTGTGGCAGTGGCTTGTAGCTAGGATCGTTTGGAGACAGCCTGTGGTCTTAGTATCTACAGGGTGGCCTCGGACAGATTTGTGTGGCGTAGCTTTTGTCGTTACATTTTTCAAACGCGATCGCTTAACATCCAGTTCTTGTAAAAAGGTTTGTTTGGGTAGCAGTTTAGGTTGCGATGTGACTGGCATGCACAGGAACTGTTTGAGGGACTACAGAATGTGCAGGGGAGAGTGGGAAGGAAGGAAGGATAAGATCGTCGGGGGATGTATGGCAGTATTTCGCTAAGATACATTTTTCCCAAGCTTTAGCATACCTTTCGATTGAAAAAGTTACCTAGGTTGAGAACCAGTTACCCACTCATGATTTATGCAATCTAACACACTGCTTCTTTTACAATTGCATTGTATAGTAGGCTTGTAGATGACTCTAAAAGAATATCTAAATCTTTCTTTGGCATTCTGCTGCCTTGAAGGAACAAATGTATCTTGTAGTGAGTAGTAAAGTTTGGAAAAGAGAAAATAGTGTATGCACAGGATGACATGCCTTTGACATAAAAGAAATCCAGAGCATCACTACTGAAATAAGTGTGCTTACTCTGGATTTGCTGCGTTGAGTGCAAGAATGGAATTGACCTCCTCTACTTGAAAAGGTCTGTGTTTAAAGCCAAATGCTGAAATTAAGTTATTGACATACAGCAAATGTATTTTGTGTGCAAGTGTGAGCTGTCCAGTTTTGCTCAATTATGCAAGTTCAGCCTGTATTACTTTAACGTAGATATGCCTCAGTATAGGAGCAGAAGTGGGCTGAAATTCTTCAGAAAGCGCAGCAGACTTTAAGTAGCACATGCTTTGAAATTAATTTTAGTGCTTTCAATAACAAATTTTGGACTGTTTTTAATTCATTCCAGGCAGAGAGAGATGGAGGATGGTGGAATCTATGAAAACAGAATTAAATGGGCATGGGTCACAACAATTGAGTTATTGTTTTCCTTGAATTGGCTTAGTTCTGTTTCACTAGCTTTCTTTTTGAAACTAGTCCTTGTTTTAAACAGATGGACATGGAATTAATCAGGTATTTCGATGATTTGGTTTTGTGTGGTTATGGTTTCTTTTTGTAGCACTATACTCTATGCAGTATCTGCTACGGAGCATATGAATTTTCTTCTTGACCCTATTGCTGGTCAAAGAAGAATCTACTTGGTATATATTTGTATGATGTTTCTCCACAAAACCGTAATGGAGAGAGTAAAATTGAAAGATCCACAGAGCTAGGCACGTTGGAAGACTATTTCAATGAGGAGAAATACCTCTGTAGGCTGTGACTGGCAGTGGGAGAATTCCCATTGCTCTGAAACTCTTGTCTTCCTCTGCTTTCTTCCTTTATCTGTTTTCTTCAAAATGCATGAAGTTCAGCTTGTTATAGTCATGAAAAACTTTCATGTCACACCAGATGATTAAAGGACACTGTCATCTCAGCCAAGTTATCTACCAGGCCACTAAGCAATTGGGCAAGCAGCACAAGTCTTTGGATTACAGAAGCTGCTGTTCAAGTTTTAGGTAAAAAAGTGACTGAAATGTTTGTGTGAACTACTGTTCCTGAGATGACAAGAAGTTCTTACACTGTTAGATTTTTTTTTATACTTAATTTGGTAGACTTTTATCTATTGGCTAGCTCTCATTTATTCCTAGAAGTGCAATATGAAAACAGATCCTTGCTGGGAGTTAAGAATTTTTTTATCTCAAAAAAACATGGAAAAAGGATTTTATGAGTTTGATTGGCAGGAGATGTAAGTTTTCTCTGCTTAATTTCTGTCGTGTTGGGAAGGAAAGCCAGAATGTGCTTCCATGATCCCTGCAATTTTATAAGCCCTAGATTCCACTGGATTCTATTGGTCTTCCTTTTAATCCTTTTTCATTTTATTATTATTATGTTTTTCCCAAGTTCTCTTTTGTTTTTGGAACATATTAATTTTTTCCATAAAGTAGAATATTTTGATCAGTTTCAAGACATCAGTACCTAATACAGCTTCGTAGACCAGGGTTCAGATGGATATAATACCTTTGAGCAAAATAGCTCCGTATTAAAATGGCTGCTTATTGGTACAATCCTCACAGGAGAGTGCAGAAAACTACTCTGGAGTTGTACTATGCTATTGTTGTTCTAATAAATGGGGATAATTGGGAGGTTAAGCAGTCCTAGTTATTTTTCCTCCTTTGTTTCATAGCCCTTTTAATGTTCAGTGCAAAATAAAAGATGTGAAGTCTGTGGCAATAAAAAGTGTTTATAGCTATAACTTCTTTCTCAGTTTAGTAGTTTGACGCTACAATAAATGCAGTTCTGAGAAAAAGGTGAAACAATCTGCTTTGATAACTCTTTGCACTCTACTACTTTTTATCATAAAATTTGTAAGCAGCCTTTCATTCTTCTTTGTCTGCCTCTCCCCCAGACATGCAGCTTTACAGTTGTTTAATTCATTGCTCTACATCTTGTGTTTCAGTGGGGTCATTTCTGTTGACTGCAGTGAATATTTATTGCTGAAAGTACAAGGCCCTACTCAACTGCACTTTCTCTTGTTGTTGGATCTTATCAACTGCCCATGATTTCAAATAAGTATTTTCATCTATTGATAGCAGACTCCTTTTTGCCTATTCGATGGTTACCATGGTATATATTGATTTTTTTTTCTGTCACTTGTGACATAGGCATTCAAATGCTGAGTAAATGCTGGTATAGAAGTACAGTCTTACACTTAAATTCTGCCACCAGCACACACACACATTCATATTGTAGAAGATATAGCAGGGAAACAAAAGTAATCAAAAATAATCTGTTGCATGGTAGTCTGGAATAGGATGGAATGGGACCCCAAGTGTCTATTCTCAACTTAAAGAAGGAAGAAGAGGAAGAGGTAGGGAGGGTCTATGAATGTAAAGGAGTGCAGAACAGCCTACCTGAGATACTGGAGGATGAGTTACTGATTTCATCTCAGTAATACTATAAGAAGATAGTATGTGATGCTTTATCAAGTCCCAGGCGGATATGTAATGAGATGGGGATCTGCCGCTCTGGTGGAGGAGGCCTGAACCCATGTGCGTGAAACGTGTCTCATCTTTGGGATGTTTTATAAACCAGCTCTTGAACACTGAAACTGACATGTTTGCTGTACTGTCATTGTTATTATTAATAAGGGGTTGAACTCCAAAAAATCCTCACACTAGGTTAGAAATAGCAAATATAACAGTAATAGTGGTAAAAGATTTCTATTTTGTTTGTTTCATGGATTCTGATTGTATAGGGCACATGGCAGTTGTGTTTTCAAACTTCTTCCTGCAGTTCTGAAGACCAGCCAGAAATTTGTGTGTTTCTGTCTTTTTGATGTAAGCCAAAATACTTATGATTACATCTTTCTTGCATATATGGTGTTATGGAAAACAGAAGCTCTGGATGTTTCCTTATAAAAGGAGAAACTTCACAATATTGGATTTTCTCATGTCTTTTTATGTGCAGTTTTACAAGTCTATCAGAGTGAGATTTCCTTTGTGGTGGTTTTTTACAGTATTACATCAGAACTCTAAGATCATCAGTAAACTCTGGTTATCTAGCAAGTAGGAGAATAAGAAGGTACACTTTGGACAAGGAAATAAGGACTCAGATTCAAGAAATACTTGTATTACAGCGCATTAAACAATAAGTGGTAGCCAGGAGGCTTTTGACTTTACCAGAAGCTATTTCCTTATCTTTAATAATGTGACTAATTTTTCTGTTATCATATCACTGGTATTGTTGGCATGTACTGCCGCTCAATTCACAAGAGAATTAACAGTTGATTCGGATTATAATATATGCTTACATTCATTCATGCTGATAGTAAAGCTGATTCTTGATTCATAATACTCAGGCAATGGGTCATCATAGACTTCCTGTGCTGTGGAATTTTTGTAGGACTGTTTGTGTTGAGATTTGTGATTTTTCAAAGGAAAAAACTCTGCATCTGTAGAAGGGGAAACAGGAGGGGGAAGAAAACATCCTTATTGATTCAACAAAGAAAGCAGGTGTATCAGATCAAGGAGGAGGAGACCTCCACTAGCAAATTCTTTCATGGCCGACACTGAGCCTCATGCCTGTTTCTGGCTACTGAACTAATCAGTTAACAGTGACCCATTTGCAAAGTGTGCAGTTAGCTGGTGATTTTTGTGAGCAATACCATAAAGCTGAAAAAAGCATCCAGTCCTAATCTCAGCAAGAGCATTGCATGAGAAATGAAGATACATATCTGAATTACAGCTGTTGTAATGTACGCCTCTGAATTTTGACACATGTTAGGTAGATCCTGTTCTCCTGCCTGCAGCTTATGAACCTGTCTAATTTATATATTGGCATAAATCACTGAATTCCGAGTACAGTTCTGTGAATTTATGGCAGGATCCATTAACACTGATGTCAACAAGAAAATTTTAACTGAGCAATTTATCTAGATTGTTGTGTATATCAATTTTATATCTCTCAGATTACATCAATTTATAGAGTGTTTATTAAGTCAGACACAAATTATAGTGTCAGATGTTCAGGTTTCCTCTTCTTTGCATTGGAATGTTGTAAGAAATAGAAACTGCAGAATATAAGGAGAGCAAAGGGAAGTTTGGTGGATTTTGGTGGTGGGATTTGTTTGTTTGCTTGTTTGTTTTCCAGGGTTTCACCATAAGCCAGTCATATCCTGGGGAAGAATGAAGAATATGAAAGAGGAGGGAATATAATTTAACATGTAGAAGCTGTGCAGCTTCACTAGAAATTCTTGCAAGCGTTTGTAAATTTGATGCAAGGTGAGATGTTGACACTGTAAACTAGCAAATGTAGACATTGGCAGCAAGCATGGCCAGTTTTAGCAAAGGCCAAAAGCACATAGCTCAGTAATTCAGGGCATGCAGAGTAGACATAAGACTAAAATGAGTGTAGGAATTTTGAAATCATGTTGTGATTCTGAATACTCTTGTAACTTCATATCTTGTGATTCAGCTTACTTGATCCTCATATTTTGCAACAACTAGAGGCTAGCCTGGGTACTAGGTAAAGATAATTTCAGAGTCAGGAACTTGTAATTTGGTATAGGTGAAAGCCATGAGCCAAACTGCAAAGGAAGAAAAAGTTTGACTCATAACTGAGTATTTTGTTGTTACATGCTGAAACCACAAAATAAGCCTCAGGAATTGAATTAATGTAGGTGATGTATTAGATGTCATTTAATTGTGAAAATATGATTGAATCCTGTTGGCAAATTGGTTTCCTTTTCCAGTCTGCCTAGATGGATGGTTTGCTTTTCTCCTCCTTTCCACAAGGCCACTATTCCCTTGTGCTGCTTACACACTTATTGTGGATGCAGTAACTGCTTATAGAAGTGAACATATTGTATGCTGTTTTATCCTAAATGAAAACAAAGCCTGCATTTTGCAAGCTGGATTCAGTCCTCTAACTGCCAGGATTCTTTAGCCCACAGCTATAGCTGTGCGATAGCAAAGTGGTGCCTGTGTCTGCTGTGGTAGCTGTCTGGTCTGAGCTGCTTGATTTGACAGCTCAGGTTCCTTAGGAGCCCAAAAGGTGAATGGACCCCACTGGGGCCTGGTGTTGTCACAGTCCAGCTGATTGTACTCAGTTTGTATTTGCCGGCTTGCCCTGAGCACCGGCAGTGGCATCATTTGTGTTAACTGAGAGTCACTGAAAACCTTAAATCTGGATTCCTCTGCACTGACTTTGTAGCTTTCTACATAACCTAGAAACATTGCTGTTTTGTTGAACCCCTTCGTGAGTATCCCTTACTATCCTCACTTCTACTTTCCTCTCAGTGACTGGGGGCCTCTTTTATAAGTCATGTTACAACTTGATGTATTACAGAGGCAGACTTATAGCAACAGGAATATGTGGGGGAATATGTTTATAAGAAAATGAAGATCATTTTACATTCAGAAAGATTTATAAAAACAGTATAAATCAAATATTGGCTTCTGAGGAGGTCCTCTGGATATAACTGTTGCGAAACGATGAAGGTGGCAGTGGCTGCAAGGGTGGAATTCAGAAATCAGTACCTTTCAGTTAATGAATTATAAAATGCCAGTTGTGTGAAAAATCATGCTGATCGTACATGGATAAATTTCTAGGTAATCTTAATGGGAATGTTGCCTGAACAAAGACCAGAAGAATTGCTTTCATGTTTTCCAATGCTGTGTTCTCTTGCCCTACTATTCCTTGTACAACTATTTATAATAATGTAAGGATTTAATCAGAAAATGGAAATAGGATTTTGATAGCCAAAAAAAAAGAAAGAAAAAAAGGCACCTGCCTGAACATGGAATTGACCCTGATTTCAGCTTTGTTTTTGGCTTGCAGGTGCCTGGAGGCCTTTCAGTCTGCTTTAGAAGACCTTGTTTTAAAAACAGTAGTATTTGTCACCTAATTATGAATGCAGATACTGCATGTGTTTGTGATTTACAAGGCCTTGCTTATGTGAAACAGGCTATGAACTCTCTTTGGAAATGTATAGTAGTCTGGAGCAGATAATTACACTTTGAGAAAAGAGCCTCTGTTTCCAGTGAAAACACTGTAAAGTTATTTCAGAAATGCTCTGACCTCAGCCAGTTCATATAGCTTACACAAAATGCTTTCACATTTGTGCTGCAGCTAGCAGCTTGATCTCTGCCATCTCACAAACGAAAGCACAGACGTCTCCTTGGGAAAAAAGCAAGATGTCTACGCTATGGCCTACAAGGCTAGTGTTATTTTACTCACTCTGTTCTTTGTGTCTATACCCTTAAACAGAAGACACCTTGCCCTCCTTTAAACAAATCAGTCTCCTAATTCGCACTCCACCCCTGCAAACCTAACTGAGGTTTTTCTTTCTCCCTTCCCCCACTCAACGTACAGACACCAATAAATTCTGCAGTAAAACCTTGGGAGAATTTCTCAGCATAAATGGAAAGAAGGTGGCAAAGGTTGAGGATAGGAATTTTCTTTTTAAAATTGCAAGAACAATTGAGACAATGGGGGAAAAGCCAGAGATGGGTGAACAAGCCATGAACGAATTGCATTAATATTCTTTCAGTTAAACCCCACTGGTTCTCTTCATTAGCATCAAAGAGAGCTATTTTTGTTTGGAATTGTTTGTTTGTTTTTCAAGACTCTTAGTGGAAAGCAAAAGCATTACAAATACAAGTGCAGAGAGTTGTGAGAATGTTCACACCAGAAACGCTCTTGTTGCCTTTTGAAAAGCTGTTTCTAACTTCTAGTATAATAGAGTTGTCGTATATTGATGAAGACTTTGTGTGAAAAACTTGTATGCTGAAAGGGCAACTTAATAGAAACAATAGTTTGTAGGACTCAGGCAGAGCAAACACCAAAAGGTCATAATTACTGGTTTTGCCCAATAGGGAAGAATGAATAAAAAATAAATTTCCAAATATGATGTGGACAGGTAATTTTCAGAAAATTCTACACAGAGAAGGGAGAACGAAATATAATCAAAATATGTAAGTCAGTCATAATAAAAAATGTGTTTGGATATGGATTGTACTGTCAGAGAACTCTTTAACAGAGGAAAATCTGCAGGGGGGACACAGAGGCTTCCTCTGTAGGTGGGGACAGCTGAGCATACTGCCAACAGTTGTGCCAGGCAGAGGGTTTAGTAGTCCTGCGGATCTGCTGGGTGAACCACCTGTGTGAGCACACTCTGACTTGTTTCCGTTCCAGCGAGGCAGCTCAGTCCAGGCCGCTTGTCTGCCCTTTGCTGTCTTAGTTTACATCAGCTGCAACAGTTGTGGAAGGCACCCCTGAGAAAAGCTCTGAGCCAAAGGGTGTCTGAAGCAGGGCTGTCCTTGGGCATAAGAATGGTGTGGAGCATCTGGATGAAGGCGCTAACATCTCCCTTCATCACAGCAAGATCCCCAAGACAACATCTGTCTGTAGTCTCGGTCCCTTTATGTTATTAATAATTTCATGTCTAAGACCCAAGAAATAAAGTTCTGACTATAGCAGATCAGAGTCATGTCATTTGAAGTTGGCAGTCGGTGAGATAGTCATAGCCCCAAACGGGATGGTAATTAAGGAAGATAGAACATAGCCACAGCATTTGCTTGTTTTCTGTGTTCACTGTAAAAAAGCAGTAACAACCAGCATTCAGCAGTTTTAATTCTTCCCATCCTGTAGCTGCTGTGTTATTATTGGTATAAGTTTGCCTGAGAACTTGCAAGTTTGATGGCCTGTGTGCATATGTTTTAAAGTGGGCCTCCTGAAAATGTGCCGCATTGTAGTGTAGTGGAGTTCTGTATGCCGGGAATCAGTCGCTAACAGTGGAAAATGCTGTATGCAGTTTTCACTGTGTGTTTATAAACCTGTGCATTGGAAAGGGGAATCAGGAATGAAGTATGAAAAAAAAAATAGATGTAGGGAACTTAAAGGTGCAGCAAGGTCATAGCCATTCACTCAGTTTTTTTTGTTTAGTTTGTTATTAAAGAGCACAAGTTCTTGCATGGCAGCACAAAGGGGGCAGGGGGCAGCATTGATTGAGCAGATCATCTCCACTTAGCTTGTGGTGAGCACTGTCCTTCCTAAAGGAGATGTGGGGAGGTCAGGCAGCAGACTTGTTTCCATGTCCTTTGCAGCAAACAAGAGATGGCAGGCTGTGGAAGGAGAGGCATATGCTTTAACTCCCTGGAAGATCTAGCAGCAGATGCTTTTCTCTGGCATGCATTAGAAGCCCTTAAAAATAAGCAGAAAATTGGCCACGGGAGGAATTCTCAAAGACTCGCGTGTGGTTGATCACATCTTTGATACACAGCAGACTTAACCTTCCTTCCAGTTGCATTTGTGTGTACCACAGGAATTTCTACTAGTGCAAATTGTGAAATGGTCTCAATCTGCTCAGCTTGACAAAGTTGTACTCTGTTATATCTAATTGCGTTGCTGGTGGCAAGCTTTTCCTGTTGTTTCCCCCTACACACACATGCACGCGTGCGGATGCATGCTTCCTCTTGTAACAGTGGGCCCTGCTAGCTTGGATGGCTCCTTCTCTTTGTTTCCAGCTGTTCTCATATATACCCCGGTTCCTTTGTAATGAAACACCTGCGTATCTTTCAGAAAGCTAGAGTCTGCACTGTGTAACCAGCCAGTTCTCTGCAGACTGCTAGCATTTGTATTGATAAGACACTGACCTGAAAACTAGTGTTTTGGAAACCTGCTGGTAGGTTTCTGAGAAAGTTCTCAATAAAAAGAGAATAGTAAAGGACCTCTCTCTTTTGCAGTACTGTCACCTTACTGTTTTGTTGTCTGATGGTAAAGAACAGTCGCTCCTATTTCTGCAAAATCACATTATACAAATTTCTCATAAAAGAGCTCATTTTATCTAAAACAACGTGCTTAGACTAAACATCAACTTCAGCATTTCCAAAGATAGGAATGAAAACACTAGTTTTAGAATTCCTAACCCATTTTTCTTTGGTAATCTAAACTAAGAAGGGTGCCAAAATACATGGCAGATTTATTAGCCTCTGAATGTATTAGCTTCACTTGCAAAGAAGTTTTACAGTCTTAGAAAACATTTATTATCTGATAGGAGATAAACTGTTGTCCCTGATTGAAGTTAGTACAAATTTTGCCATTTCAGGCATAGTTTTGCTTCTCTAAGTAGTCTGATTCAACACATGGAGTCAGTGAACTATTCAAGAGTTAACCACACAGTGCCTATTACTAATACTGTGAAGAAGCAGTCTCCGGAATACTCCTGGCATATGGAGTGAAAAGCTATAAGGAAACATACCGTCCTGAAGAAATCACGGGTTTGCTCAGACCTGTTTCTTGCAATGTCCAGGACTTTATCGGTATTAGTAATTTATCAATTTAATTATTTTTTTTCTGTTTATTTCAGGGCCCTCCTGGTCCAAAGGGCGAGAAGGTGAGTTGATGTACGGGTGATGCCTACAAAGTGAATGGAAAGCCCTCCCAGCATGAACTAAAGACACAGTTTATATTGACACAGTGTAATGTTAGATTATGTAAGAGATCTGGGTAGCACACAGATGCTGTGTTAAACCTATCATCTCATCTTTCCACTTTGCAGGGAGATCAAGGTGATCAGGGCCCTCGGGTAAGCATCTTAAAAAAAATGTTACACTTCCCCTTCGCTGAGTAGACAATTAGTCTTTAGTGCAAAACTAAATTAAATACAATGTCTGAGCTAATTATGCTTATTAGCTGCATTTACCCTGCATGTTGAAGTAAGTGTCTGCAGGACAGTAATACTGAATATGACAACATAGTGTCTGGGAAGATTTGAGTAACAATAGTAAGTAATACATTAAATTATATAATTCCACTATGGTGGAAACACCTTTCACAGTGATTTTGCTCTGCTGCATAAGAGTTGGCTTTCCTAACCAGACCTTTCAGTTTCCCCAGCAACGTTTTCACGCCTTGCATGGGCTCCCACAATGCAGAGGGCAGGTGGCTTTTAATAAATGTAGCTCTAGATTTCATGTAAAATGTACCCAGTATTTAGAGAATGATAAAAAAAAAAATTATATATGCATGTATTAGCTCTTTTACCTGACATGTATGTATTTAATATTATAATAATAACAGTTTTATCACATCTGAAATATATTCAGACAGAGAGAATATGGTTTTGTGGTGGATACAAAGGTTCTTTTAATTTTTAACAAGAGGAATACAGGGGTGAACACTCTGATAGATTGGCTGTGCCAGTTCATTCTTCTTTACATCTGTGCTTCATTATAAATTGTCTAGTTACATTGTTCTAATGATACAGTGGCTCTATTCAGTTACATATTTATAAATTTTTCTGTAACAGCATGTGCCATGGAAATTTTTTCTATCAAATGTTAAATGTTTTGAGTGTACAATTTCTTTTTTGTTTTTTGTTTTTTTTTTTTGCAGTGAATAAGATTATTTTAAGTCACAACATGTTTATCTGAATTTTGTGTTATCAGTGTTGTATTATCTATAGGGTTCAGTCAGGCCTCCTGTCATCTTTGGTGATATGAGTGCATGTTGTGGAGATAGAGGCTTAATAATAACTGCTTTATTATTTCAATTGAAGCTCAAGAAGACCTGGAAAAGTATTTAAATAAATAAAAGGGTAATTGTGAGTAACAGTGAAAACAACGTGTTTTTATCTAGACTAACATATGCAGATTGAAGGTTCTGAAGTCTGTGGAGATTTCCTTTTAATTTATAAGCAAATAAAATATATCTCCGAAGCCCGTTTAGGCTATATATTTTGGTGTGTTCTTTGCTACAGATCTCATGGTGAATGTGAGGAGAGTGTTGGAAGGCGAGTGGAGCAGAGTCTTGGTAGCTTTGGAGAGGGTTGTCCATTCAGAAAGCGTAAGTGAGAAGCCTGTGCATAGGTGCTTGTTGTTAGTGGACTTGCATTCAGTTAAATTGGTGTTTAAGAGAGCAAATTTGATGGATGAGCTATTTGATGAAGGATACAGTAATAAATAAATACTCCATTGTGAGGAGTTTTACATGTTTGAGGATATGAATCTGGAATTCTGAGTGTTGGAGAAGCTCCCAAGGAAATACTCAGAGGTGTCAACACAGAAAAACAAGTGAAGTGGTATCAACGTAGGCGCTGATGGTACTATTTGTTGTTCATGCTAGCAGAAGATGGGAGGGCAGAGGATGGTTTTGGAGGGAAAACAAAAGTGCCATAGCTTCAATGGATCTGGAAATCTTGGTAGGTGGTTGGAGAGCTGGAAGAACTATGAAGTGGAGAAATATGTTGTAGGTTTCAGACCCAGGGCTAGAAGTGCTGGCTATATCTAATAAAAAGATAGTGCAGGTTTGTTCAGTGTTATCTTGTTGGCAGACTGTCTGCAGGGACTGCAGTGGAGTATCTGATAAACAGGGACTGCTGTGTCCCACTTTGCCAAGATTTACCCCCTGTGTTGGAGGGTATATCCACTGGACCTTATAAATCATGGTTATGGCTACTTTCTGTTTTTGGTAAATCAGGTACAGCTAGAAAGCAAAAATATCCAGCTGAAGGAATTTACATTTATGGACATCTAGTTAATATATCTGCAGCAGGAGGTGCCAGTAGAGATTAGCTAAGTATATAGGACAGAGATGAATATATATAGACAAAGTATAGACGCAGAGGTGGTGGATAGCATCTTGTGGTCTAGCTGAAGCATCACTGATTATGTAATCCATGCATGTTATAGTAAAGTACTTCTTTTTGAAATATGTAGGTGTAAATTAGGTAATTTGCCCAGTCTTGTGGGTTTTCCTGTTGCCATTTTGAAGTGGGTTTGAATGTGTTTTGCAGTAACCTTTCCTTTTCCCCCCTGTGTACATTTCACAAGTAATAAGTACTATGATGCCTCTGACCATTTTATTTTTCACGGTACAGTAGTTATCTCTTCTGATTACTGTCTTCAGGGTGAATCTATTCAACTTGCTGTGCCAGGGGATTTAACATATAATGAATGGAAATTATATGTGTAAGCCAGTCATGCACCAAATGAAACTAAACCCATTTAATCCGTGGGTGGTTACCTTTGCATGTAATTTTCCACCACTACCTATGTAAAATAGATGATTTTAGAGGTGTCACCATACTGTACTATTTTACAGAAGTATTGTACCTGAAAGTGACTTTGGAATGACATATGTTTGTATTTGACAAGCTTGCAGACAGATTGGGTATAATATCTAAAAGTCATGGACATTTTCAAACTATTTCAGCTTTTAGAGATAAGGAGCCTTCAGGGTTTTTTTTTTTCTTTTATGACACTCTACATATTGTTGTGAAACTCAGACTTACTTTAGCAAAGATCTTATTGTTTCATGTCATTTTTATGGCTTTGAAATTTCAAAAGGACCCTTTAGTCTTTACAAAAGCTGTTTTATTTCCTCCAGGCATTTTCGTTAGTAAAAGAAACCAGAATAAAACGTAGAGACTTGTCAGGTCAAGATGGGACCCCGAAGCTTTTAAAATCCTGCTGAAATGAAAAGAAAAACATATCTGAAATAAAAAATTTTGCTTTCTGTCCTCACACATACCACTGCAAGTTTTCACCTTGGGTCATGAGATTTTGAGAGCTCCTTCTTTCTCAGATGATTACAAAACTGTAAAAACTGTACTCAGCTATTTCAAAGCTTTTTATTCAGTCATTGGACATACAGAGTGTATACAGTATTTCTTTGAAAAACATGTTTTCTTTAAAATATCCTTGATAAATTGATGCGTAGTAGGGACCTGAGCTTGTCCAGAGGTCATGAGCTTGTATTCTTAGAATAATGGGTGTGATTTTTTTTTTTTCTTTTAAGAATCTGAGAGGTTTCCTTAAATATTTGGAAGTGATCTGTTGGCTGGTCTCCTCACCTGCACTGCCATGTTACTTAATCTAGTTATGTCCATACTGCTTGTAGAAAACTTCAGCCAAGGCATGATGCAACATCCAGTAGTCTGGATGATGTAGAAGTTCATGCTTTGAGCGCAAGTTTGAGCAGCAAGTTAACACACCTTTTGATCTCATGAGACCACAGATAGGTTTTGGTGGTTATGTTCAAAAATTCTAATCTTATTTGAAGAAATGCTTTTTTTGTTCATTTTATATATTTTTATGTCAGGCTTCTTCTCTACTTGTTACTCTAATATTCTAGTAGGCTAAACATTTACGTCAAATGAAGAACTAGATTTCTTCAATACCAGTGTTAAAAACACTAATGTTAATAAGTCTTTTGTATACTTTTTTCAGAGGACATAGCTTCATGACATGTCCATGGACATTTGCATTAATGTACTGAGCCATGACAAAATTAAAAATGATGGCTTTTAGCTTGTGGGCTATTAGAATAAGTGCTGATGTCAGTCCATTGCTCAGTTCCAGTTGCTGAGCTCTATTCCAGTCTGAAAAAGCCTTCGAAGTTTCCTTAAAGAAAGGACTTCAAAGGATTTATTGCCCAAGCAGAGATTGTACCCTAATTAATGGAAACAGACCTTCAGAGGTGAATGTTTGGGAACAGACTAGCTAGCACTGAGCATCTTAATCAGTCTGCTGTCATCCTTCTGTAAATGACATAATAAACATCATCTTTTTTAGTTCTGATAAATGAGAGATTTTTTCTTTATCAGGTCTAGAAATAATCAGCCAGCACCTGGCTTTGGATTAGTTTTGCTCTACATACAATATGAAGCCACCCAGAAGCCATACTTCAGTAGTTTCATAAAATTATTTACTCTTCTTGGTATATTTAAGTAAATTTTCTAACAGCTGGGTCTGCAGAAAACTGATAGCATCTCTAAAATGTCTTCAGCAGAAGAGATTAAGTTCCAGAAAAGAAAGGTATTCAGAAGCTTATTTTATTGCATTAACCTTTGTTGACTTGAAGATTAAACAGATTCTTTATATACTGTTAAAACAGTTGGGCTCAAATAATAATATAATGTTCTTTTTTTATTTAACCCTTTCATTTTCCCTGTTTGCTTTTAATATATTTGCTGGTTATTTGCTGCCCAGGAAAGTGAAAAGGCTGTTTGGCAATAGAATTTTTGTAGGTTCTACTCTTCTGTGCTGGAAAACTATTTAAAATGTGTCCAGTTTTGACAGAAGTGGGCCTGGGAACAGTGTGCTTACTGAAATAAATACAAATATGTGTGTGTATATACAGATTATGTATAAACTCAAGTACTGTTTCACTTGTTACATTATGGACACAACTTGAGGAAAACTTTTATAAACTATCCCATGTTAAAAGGAAACTAAGGATAACTAAGGATTACATTTTGACCTAATGTTTGAAAAAAATTAATGAAACTTGTTTTCAGTGTGTGTATTAGCCTTAGTTAATATGTTTTGAAGGAATATATAGTAAATACTTCGGGCCTTTTCCTGCTCCTACTGACAATAAATGGAAAACCTATATTGACTTCATTAGAATCAGTACCTCATTCATAAATTTGTTTACTTTCTGGTAAATCAGAAAATAGTTTACTGAATGCCGAATAAACCATAATCATTACGTCTTCACCTTCTTTTAAAGTCATCTTATCTTGTATTATTTTTTGTTCAAAGGTTGGTGCATTTTTTTTTTTTTTAGAAAGGAACAGGTTTGCATCACAAAATAGAAAGTAGTGTGTAAACTAATCTGATGTCTTGCTTTTCCTGATAGCAAGAATCCAGCTGAATCTTTCTCATAATTTCTTTTATAAATACAGCTCCGGAATTTTATGTGTCTTAATAGAGGGACTGCTCAGATTTCATTAGCATAAATTAGCATCGTCTCCAGCTTTTTCTTTTCTGAAATTTGGTAATCTTTGTTTTTGTTTATATGAATACACTATCAAAAGCCAGAGCAAAGGTCATGATACACTGATGATATTCCCTAAGTTATATTCTTATGTGTGTATAAAAGTATATTTTCTGGTTTACTGTGCGTTACTTCAAGCATAGTTCACTGATTGGAAAGACACAGTGCTGCTTTAAATTCACGCTCTGCTGGTACGACTACCCACATAGTTAGTTCTTCTACTTTTTATTTTCCTGTATGTAAAGCAAATTATAGTTTTGGTTATAAGCCATATCTATCCACTGTTTTCTTTATAAACTGTACTGTTACTGTTCCACAATAAGCAGACTGAAAAAGCTTACACGATTCCTTCTGTTTACACAACTTTCACAGAAGCAGCCTCGTTGGGAAAACCGCCTGACTTCTCTTTTAATGCCAATTTGCTTGTGAGCAGTTAATTTAACTTCTGAGGCTGTTTCCTTGTCTGTCAAAAGCCAACAGGGGTATTTACCTACTCCATTCATGGGTCTAATTATCTGTTCTGCTTGGCCAATTTTAGGCTGTTGTGGCTCCACTGGTTTCCATTAAGTTGAAACTAGGGTAACAAAGTAGAGCAAGGTTAGTATTTGTAATTAGAAGAGGTTAGGAAAGAATTCAAATTGTACTGGCTGCCAACTTTATGTCTAAAACATTGGGACACATGGGCTTGAGCTGTGCCTTCATTCAGAATTCACACGAGTGTTCTTCTAGCTTGGATGACTCTCGAGGGCCAAGCTATGCCTTTTATGTTGGGCTCATGAGGTACCACTGGGGAATGCAGAACAGCTGTGACACTCAAGGGAGAGTGCCACATACCTGCTCCCAAGATTAGGATGTTGTCATTCCCATCTTAAGAACTGGGCAGTGTGTGTCTTCACTCACCACCATTGAGTTTGCATCTTCCTCTTTATTAGCAATGCCAGAGGAATGGGAGGAAGGAAGTCTTGGTACGTCCTCTTCTCCTTTTTCTACAGCCTTGTCCCATGATGAAGAAAATACTATGTAGACATTTTATGTCAAAATGCAGCTGTCCTGCAGAAATGTTCCAGTACTGAACACTTAAATTGGACCAATTTGATCAAAAACAACCCATTAAAAAGATTTCAGACAAGTGGTTTGTATCTGCTTCAAATAACTGCAGTGGGTGTAAAATTAAGAGAAACACAATAAGCCAGGACGGAAGATTTTTGCTGTGAAGATTAACTTGTTTTTTTGCGAGGATCAATCCATTTTGAAGTAAATTGATTCTTACCACCAGTTTCAGGCAGAGTAGGCCTGCCCTCAGGAAGGATATTTTGTGTAGGTCAGATTGTGATCACTCATCAGAAGTCATAACTCAGTTATGTGTGGAAAACATACTTGCCTCACTGAAAATTCATCAAATACTAGAACCAAACTAGGTAAGTGCTGGCCTCTTCTGGTTTTGTTCATTTTGAAAGCAGTGCAGTGTCAGGTAGAGTTCACTGTGAAAATACAGAGGTGATTATAGAAAATAACACTTCTATAATGATCCCTTTCTAGCCTGAGACAGCTTGTGCTAGTTCTTAAACATTAAGTTTTTATTATTTTAATATAAAGTCTGAACCATTACATAATGCATTCAGATGAAAACTCCTTGCCGAATGACTGCCTAAGTGAAAAGAAATTCCTGGATCCTTGTCTTTTTGCAGTGCACTGTTTTAGTTAGCAGATTTGCTGATGGAGAAAGCAGCAGTTACGATAAAAGGGATAATATAAAAGAGCTCCCACTGAGAGTCCATGGCACTGTACCGAGTGATGCGAACACTGTATTCCCCAGGGCAGGTACAATAATTAGCTGCAGGACTGGCGCTTGGTCTGAGGGATTAATTAGAACTTGAGGTGGTGCTGGGGGGAGGAAAAGCAGCCATAAAGATTGTCACGATCACTCTGGCCTGAAGCCTGTGTGATTTGATGTGAAATAGCAGCAGCTGGCTGTAACCTTAGGAAGTGCAAGTGAACAGCAGGTGGTAATTCCTGTCTCATTTGCCGTGTCTTCACAGGAACATGTAAGCTTGTGCCGCATGGATTTATTGGCAGGTCAGAAGGAAAATCCTAAGGAGGACTGTGACATTTAGTGCAGTAAGCAAATGCAATAGTCAAAATGGAGTATGTGCAGCATAGTGTAAAACTGGTAGTGTTGATGCTTAATGTTGTTTACTTATCATACAATAAGGTGGTTATGTTCTTATAACATTGACCTCTTGCAGATAGTAAGCATGTAGCACAAAGCTGCATGTACTCTGAAAAATTTAGGCCTGCTACTGGAAATTACTCCACTGGAGAATGTGATGGATGTAATTCGGGAGTTACTACATCTGAGTAGAAAATCAAATGGAGGTAGTGGTATGATCTGTCATCCTTCAGTTTTCTCAGTGGCCATCGTATGGGAATGAGTAGGCTTTACACACATTTCCAGGTAGGTAAGCAGGGCACTGTGACGTGGTTCCATGCCTGTTAGCCTCCCCCAAACATCATGCTTTGCTTGGGCATTTGGGCAGACGTTACTGGAAGTGGTGCAACAAATGTGTTAATTTAGAAAATGTAACCAGCTAGCATGTCAGGGTGAGGATGAGTTGTCAGCAGTAGAATTTAGTGGTGTGGTGGTTGCTGTTGATCATTCTAGTGTTTTGTATTCTGTAAGGGCCTCCCAGGGTGTAAAACAAGAGCCCTTCCTCTGTGCAGTTCAAGAATCAGACCAAATAAAGAGAAAATTGAGTAACTTTGAATCCATCATTGAAAAGATTTTATATTTATCTATTTTTTAATAAAAGAGATTTAAGATTCATTGCTTTCTATTCAGGTTTTAGTTGTTTTGTAGACTTCTTGTTTGTGTTCATGAGTATTGTAGTTTTACTGAGAAGAGGAATGGACCATGTGCACAGCAGGACTAATGAGTCACAGATGTAAAGATTCTGGCACATTACCAGCTAATAACTTCTTTAACTTATATTCCATAATAAGATAAATGCAAATTTGATACATCTGTTTTCTACATGATGCATCATTCTAGTCTTAGCAGTGTCTCAGGAGTGTGTTTCTTTCAATGTTTGGAATTTTAGCCTTTTTTAGTTTTGTTTTCTTTTTGTTTCATTTGGTTCTAAAGAGGAAGTTTCAGGTCACTGAGAAATGTATTTAACCGCACCCCACTTCATCAGAAAGAAGTGGGAAGGCTGGTAAAACTACCACTGACTTAATGGGATCCACCTACAGGGTCTCAGCGTCCTCTTGTCTCACTGGGGTACATCAGGAATAAAGCTGTTGAGTGCATCTCAAATGCACCAGTGAAAGACATGTCTGCATCAGAAAATTGCTATGCCTTTTTTTGTAAAGATCAGCATAATCTGTGTGATCAAGAGGATGTGTGATGTTGTTGAAGGGGATACAAATAGAGCAGATAATATGATATGTTAGTAGAACCTGCTGCAGCTATCGCCTGTTGGCACTTTCTGCCAGGCATCCTCATGGCACAGCTCTCTGGCCAGCTGGGGCTCACAAAGGGCTTGTCTGCTATAGTGTCCCACGCTGCCTGGCTCAGCATTCATGCAGGACTCCTTGGAAATCATTGTGTCAGGCAGCCACAGCCTGTGCAGCCTCCCCTTTTGGAGTTGCCAAGTTGCACCCCTGCAGCTGTACTTTCCAGGCCTCCTAGCAGGGGCCGTGCCACCAGCTCCTCCCCACAGAGGTGGTGTGGGTGCCTTGCATGCAAGTAGGTAGCTTAGAGGTACTAGGCTGTATTTCATTTTGTATTCCTCAGCCTGATGTGTCTCAGCCATTGCCTGGCTTTCCATGAATGAGCCTTTGAGAACCTCAGCTTCAGACAGTGTGCTATGTGAAAGACGAGGAGAAGGTTTGGGGGTTTCTTTGAATATACTTCTCACCCTCAGAAGGTTTCAGCTTTATTAAAAGGTTTAATTCCCACCCTCCAAGGCAACATGAGAGAAGTGCAGAACTGAGAGGAAAATTCACCTCTCTCAGTAGCCCACGATTACAAAATTCTTCTTTGCTTATATCAGTACAGTACAAGTTCTGCACATGTTAGTAGACAGAATATGAGAAGCCATATGCACCATACAGTGTTTGAGAGGAAAAATTTGCTCTGGATATGAAAATTCTGCTATGTATATATTGAATGCGTTGAACTTGGCCATTCTGGAATATCCCAGATTTAGTAGTAGACTGTTGTTCAGTGTTTATAATTGTGTATGTATTACCAGTTTATGTGCTGAATGTCATATGTTAAACAGAACAGGAGGAGCAGGATGGTAATTATACAAAGTGCTTCAAAATCTGCTGTCACTGCTGTCAAGTTCTGCAGCAAACCAGATCAAAGCTTTCTACATAGCTTTCTCTAAGTGTTGTAGCTTATTTTAATTGAAAATGGCTCACTCTTTAGCTGGCTGATAGCCTAACAACTGTCAAATGATCATAACACTTCCTTTTAATGTTAAAGAAGGTCACCTCTGTGCGACTTTCCTTCTGAAATCTCTTTATATTCTTCATA
Organism: Dromaius novaehollandiae; assembly: GCF_036370855.1. NCBI lineage: Eukaryota > Metazoa > Chordata > Aves > Casuariiformes > Dromaiidae > Dromaius > Dromaius novaehollandiae. The sequence goes on along the minus strand of NC_088101.1, from coordinate 21,547,768 downwards.
TAAAATCATAACCTTCATTTGCGGTGTAGTGCAAACCTAATCCTGTTTCCCATATGACAGAGAAGCTGTTACCTGTCAGTAGGAAATGTGGGACATACTAAACAGCGTTTGTTCTGTTTGTCTGTTAGTAAATTGTCTCTGTGATGTTTGTGTTGTGCTGTTTTGGTACCATGTTATGCTGTGTCCCTAGGGTCTGCCAGGCTTCCCCACAGTTGCTGCTCTGCACAGTAATCAGATCCTCACCGTCAAGGTTTGTGGCTGACATGTACCTGTTCGGTCAGGTCTCTCTGTATCAGCATAAAAGTGCACATGAAAAACTGGTTTTATTGTTGGATGCCAGTGAATCCTTATGGTGGACCTAAGTCAACTGACTTTGCATGGGTGTAAGTACTCCTAATGCAGAGCCTGAGATCAAATCTATAACTGTGTACAGTGTTACCCCCAGCAGCACCCACATTCCATGTGCTCTTGATCAGTATTATATTTTTAGATGAGGTTTTGTGGTAGTTGTGCTTTACTGAGGCGTACAGGAGTGTGGAAAATGTCTGTGAACTATATACAGGGTATATGTAGAGTCAGTCATCTGTTTGTTTTGCTTCAGAGGTTTAATCTGTATGTGCATATTTTTCAAAGTGCATTTGCAAATTACGCAGGAAGGATTGAATCAATCTGATTAAGCTGGGACTCCAGTCCTTATTAAAATAACACCATTCTTCATGGCACAATATGCTGGTTGGAAAATCTGACTGAAAGCTCAACTGGTGCTTTGTCTCTAGAAGCTTTGCTGAAAGAACAACATACAAGAAAAATTGATTTTTACAGCCTGGATGATGAAAAATTTAAATATGAAGAATTCTCACAAGAAATCTGTGGAAGTGGAAGTTACACAATTAACTCATTGTGTGTGATTAATCCATCAGTAATAAAACATTGTGTCCTGTATAATTAGAGGTTAATTTCTTCAGCAGAAAAGGCACCGTTTCTGTCAGACAGAAGCACCAGTTTATATTATTTTAGTTACTATAAATCTAATGAATATATCTTTATTTCTTTCTCGGGCCTTCTGATGTCTATTCTTCAACTCTCTCATCTCTGATCTTCAACCTTTGACCTCACCTGCCTGATCAGATGGTGTTTCCTAAAATCAATCATGGGTTTCTCTCTGCTGATCAGCAGCTCATTAAACGCCGCCTCATTAAGGTAGTGCTTAATCTCACTGGAGTCTGGTTCTTCTTTACGTTCGATTTACTTTTTGCTGTACCTTTTTGTCAGATGGCTTCTTATAGCAGGTTGTTCATTTGAAAGTGTTTTGCAATGAAGCAATTGTTAGTGAAATTTATCCCTTAAAGGACTGTGGTCAGCTTTACTAAACGGTCCACATTTAAGACACAAGCAGCTTTTTTTCAGTGGTTTGCAGAAATGTTCTGCTGGAAATCATTTAAGTTGAGCACTGTTCTTTGTGATTTTTTTTTTTTTTTCAAAAGGGGAAGGTAATATGTTTTGGCAGCTTTCCTGAAAATTGGCTTTTACAAATTAATAGGTCTAAGTCATTAAGGGAGTTGGCTAATTACCACTATCAAATGGCTCCCCAGAACAGTTTAAATATTGTGTACAACTTTTTGGAAAAGCAGTTATTTTCCATCCTCATTTTTGAAATTTTTTCTGCATGACTGATGGGCTTTGGAAGATTGCTGTACAAACTTTACAATTCTCATAGAGACTTTTTTTTTTTTAACTGAACTTTATTATGGTCATGCCAATCTTAAAGCAAACATTTTACCTTCTTGTTGAAAACAATTACTTGCTCTAGAAAACTGAATGAGTAGAAGATTGCTAGGCTACTCCAGATTTTGGTGTAAGTCCTGCTGTAGGACAAGCAGTTCAGAATCTGAACCTTCTGCTCTGCAGCTGATTGCACTGGACAGGTACAACACGCTGGTCTTCAGGCAAAGTGCCGTCTCTGCCATAGGAAGTGAAAAAGCCAGTGACCAGCTCATGGCAGCTGCTTCCAGCCTGTCTTGCACTCTTTCTAGGTAAATCAGTGTCATCTTGTGTGGTTGATGCCTCTAAAGCAAACTTCTGATGGTGTTTTTTTGTTGGTTTAGGGGGACCAAGGACAAGCTGGACCCCCTGGGCCTCCAGGGCCTCCAGGACCCAGAGGTCCCCCAGGAGATACTGGCAAAGACGGTCCTCGAGGGATGCCTGGCATACCGGTGAGATAATCTGTTGCTGGTACGGTGTCCACATTCCTCTCATGTGCCAGCTCATTTTCTAAGATGTTTTGTGAGGTAAGATTTGTGAATAAAAAATATGGAATCTGAATCACAGACTACATGGCATACCTGCAGAGAGAGAGAGAGAGAGAGACATGCACGCACACATACAGATACAGACACAGTTCACAGCAGGGCCAAGAGTAACACCTAGTTTTCTTGCCTTCCATCCCTGATGGTTTTTCCCACAGATTCTAGAGTTTCTGAGTTGCTCGTTCATGTTTTAATAGCTGTGTGAAGAGGGCCTGGCCCCACTCTACAAGTAGCAAATGTTTCTACTCCAGCTTTGAGATAAAGCTAAATTTGAGACAAGGTCATTGCATGGACTGGCTTGGCTTCTAGCTTCCTAATGATTTAGCCTCAAAAATCCTGAAATTAAAGTAATAAATTGCTAAACACTGGCTGCCAAAAGTATGATAAAATACTCCAGCTACTCAGTTCTTTGAATCAGATTCTGCCATCTTTACACAGGTAGAACACCACTGTTTTCTTTGGCTCAACCCTCATATTTTGTTAGAGCTACCAGCAGAATCCGTTATATTGTTCATTGTTTGTTTTAGGCACAGAATTAGCCCCACAGCCTTTTGGTACTTTGACACCTGATGATGAAAAACTTTTTAAGCAGATACATAAACGTATGACATTTTTTTTCCCAAAATGTTTGTTTTTCACTTTACATTTTGTGACCTCCTCAGTTTTCTTTTTCTTGAAAGAAGTATCTGTCTTTTCATCATGAATCTTCATGTGTTATTAATGTGGAAGATATGTGATAAGGCAGCTGAAGTGTCGCATGTCCATGTGCCCGCACACACACCTTGTAAGAAAAGATCAAGGCCGAGAGTATGCATAGGCAACTTGCAAGGTGAAGAGCAGCACTAGAAATAGAAACAGTTTTTTGAAGAAAAATCATAGCTTATTATGTGAGGCCAGGACAGGAAGGCACAAAACTTCCCTGCAGGGCCTTTTTAGGTAAAACCAAGAAAAAATATCTAAGCTCTGTTTTGGCCTTATTCAGGTTGCCAAATCCAAAATTACATTAACTGTACAAATATAATGTAACATGATGGTAACAGTAAGGCTCTGCTAAAACTGTGGGAAAATCCAGTAAGGCTTTGCAATTAAGGATTGTAGTACTTAGGTTTCTGAACAAAATTGCCCCGAGAAGTTCTAGAACATAGTTATGAAAGGGCATAAAAATCTATTGCTATCATTTGTGATGCTATAGTTTGGCTACCTACTCATTTTTGGTTAGTCCTGCAGTACACCCATGTTTTGGACCTCACCTGGATATCCCTTGTGTTTGTGTAATGTGGTACAATTTGACTGCATTCAGCAGAGTTGCTTCTGGTTTGATGTCGTGATGGTGAGGCTGAAACCACAAGCAATTTCTAATGCAGTGATAACATTGTTATAGTTCACATACACGAGGGTAGGAGCTGTTATTAGCTGTTATAGTAAGTACTGCTGATTGCAATGTGACTGTGGGTTGCTTGGGGTTTTTTTGCCTCTCAGCAAAGGGAACATTAGTGTTTCTCATAACAGGAAAGTAATGCATTTTATGCAATGAGGTCATTCCATTTTATAATAGTTCTGTAGTGATTTTTTGACTTTAGATGGCAAGAGAGAGTTTCTTTTTATAGTTTTTTAAACTCTGGCTATCTTAAGCCCTATAGCATTATGAAAAATCAATTACAGTACTGCTAGAATCAGACACAAACAGCACTCAGATAGAAACCATCCAGACTGCTGATTACTGTTACCATCCTGGTCCCTCTAAGTGTCCTATACCCTCAGGTTAATGTTGCTGATCCTCAACAGACTTTTTCCTCCATGGTTGTGTGATTGATATTTAGTCAGGCAGGACAGCTGTAAAGGGAATACAAGGCCCAAAGGTAGTTACAGCTTTGTATTTTTAAAAGACATGTGTGGACCTTTCAGCTGAAGAGCAGTCCCTGTTGTCCTAAACATTCAACAAACAGTAGCTACGAAGTGTTACGAGCATGGATGTTCCAGCATCCCACAGCTGGAGGAGAAAGTCCTCGCTATGACCAGCTGTCATTATAAGGCAGTCACTTCCTCCTTTGCAATGCCAGGCAAAGCCAAAAAAAACTTCTAACAAACAAACAAACCCCTCCCCCCCCCCCCAAAGAACGGCCCTTCTCTTCCAGCCTATTCTTGTCAAGCAAAGACCTTAAAACCACCAGAGCTGTAAAATGTTTTGGCCCCCTCCTTACCCATGCCCATACACTTGCTGTGTATCCTGAGAAAGTCAGGAACCAAACTAGCAAGGCAGAGGGAGCAGCTCTATCCTGCAGCTTTCGTTACTGCTCGTCCTCAGTGTAGCAGGGCTGAGAAGCAGTCTGTGTGCTCACATCTTCTCTGTCTGTGCCATTACTTCCTCCCATGCTAGAAGTGTGTATCCTGTTCCAGATACTTAAAGCCTCTAGCAATGAGGATGAGTCAGTTTCTGGGGCAGGAAATCTTGAGAGCTGAAGAGGTGGAAATACTAAGGAAATGCTGTTGGGCCTATTGCCAGCAGGGAGAGCACCAAGGAAGGGTAGGGGTGTAAGAAATGGTTGTGCTGGCTTCTGCTAAGTCTTTCTTTGGATGTCAGCAGAAGAAAATGTTGGGACTTGAACATGTTTGCCTTCGCATAGAGCAATACCCAGCATTGGTGCCTCCCATGCCATATCCTTCCTATCTCCAGACACCAGCACAAGGATTTAAAAACTTTAATACCTCCAAAAAGAAGAAGAAGGGGAAAAAAATATTTCCTGGTAATGGAACAACAGAATATGATATTAGCCCTTGAAATCCTTTTACTGTAAAGGTGATGTGTCCCAACATTTATGGAGCTATCCTGATGCTGACTTCAGGCTGTGAGATTGCTGTATACACAAGCTAACAAGGCTTCAGAGTGAGCTGAAAAGTCCAACAAGCTTGGGTAATTAGCTGTCTGAAGCTTGAGCTTGTGTGGTTTCTCTCTCCTGGGTATGTCAGTGTGCTTGCAGGTGGTATATTTCTGCTTCTGAATGCAATGCACGCATACCCAGAGAAGCAGTTCTGATTCTTTTTAGTTGTCAAAAAGAATAGCATTAGCACAGTGCTCATCAATTTTTTGACAGTAGGTTTTCTTTTGTGACAAAGCTGCTAAAGAAGATCCTGCAGCTGTGTTGATACAGGAGCACGTGGGCTGCCCTATGAACTGTTGGGTTTACAAGGTGGTGATCTGTAAACCACATCATTGAAATGATCAGAACTCTGTTTTTGCATGGGTATTTTTAGCCCGTATTGTATGACTGATTCATTTTACTGGCTCTATAGACAGTTATATGTATAAATGTGGGAAAAATGGGGACAAGATAGTTTCTGACTTAATGTAGAGCCGTGTCTACGGAAAGAGAACGCGTGGGAAAAATTATGGGTTACCATTTTGAAAACCAGTCCAGATATTTAACTGCTGAAAATAATAATTATTGCATGGCTTCAAAATCACAATATTCATGGGTTTATGCAACATGATAATTCACAACAGTAAGTTATGCTTGCTGACGGAGGTGGTGACACAGGGCAGTAAGTCATTTTGGAGTACATAAACACTGCGATTCTGGACATGTGTGAAAATAATCTTTCTCTGTGTCCTTTAGCATCCCTGACAGGAATGCAATATTATAATTGGAACCAAGGGACTGAGAGTCAGGAGATCAGTACTTAAACATTTAAAGATTATGAAACAGCACCTTGCCTTTTAAAATGTCTGTGATTTGGCCTGTTACTTTAAAAAGAAAAAAAATACATATATGTGTATTTGACATGCAGTCAACTGCCATATTTGTTTAAGAATGGAATTTTAAGACACTTTGATGTTATTAGGTAAAGAACTGAATACTGAATGCAGGAAATATTAATGAGTTGGTTTTTTTTAAGGGGGAGCCAGGAAAACCAGGTGAACAAGGATTGACAGTAAGTACTCCTCTTTTCTTTTCCAGCTTGCTAAGAAATTGTAGCAGAATACATATATACTTTTTAAAATATGGAACTCCAAAAAGCTTTATGACTATTTATTCCCTAACCTTTCTTTGTCACAGACTATTTGAAATCTCATCTGTGAAGAAAACACGAGAAAGACAAATTACCTCTTCTTACATACAGTTGCCTGACATACAAGGCCAGATTCTTCTTTCAGCTTGCAGAAGTAGAGGGAAATAAAAACAGATAGGTGCACAGTAAAGTAAAAGAGCCAACTCAGTTGTCACCCACTTATAATGCCCCACTCCTGGAATTGCCCATCTATTACTGCCTGCAAAGTTGAGTTGTTTTCACCTTGGGAGCATTGGGCAGCAGAATAGCCATCTACTTGTTTAAAGGGGAAAATCCCAGTTGTCTCTCTGGCAACAATTCTGGCCCCTTTCCTGCGCCAGAACAGAGAATATGCAGAACTGCATACTGAAACTCTCAGAATATTCTTCTTGATATCTTCTTTTTTTTCCCCATGTGTGGGAGAATATAACACCCAAATGAATGTGTTTTTTTTTACAAATATTCAGATATGGAAGTAGATGTTTTCTATTTCATCAAGAACTGATTAATCCTGTTCATTTGGAAACAAATTGAAGCTCCACTGCTTTTAAACCAGCTTCAGCCACAGGGTAAGGCATCAGAAGTTTCTGACTGTCATATATTCCCAGCCGGTGAAGCATGCAGTGATTTTTTTCCCCTTAAGATCTCCCTAAACACTCATGGTCATTCTTATTTTTTATGAGAGATGACAGAATTGTAGCCCATGGCGTGTGGTTTTGATTCCTGAATGCTTCTGAGTAGGAAGATTATGGGCTCAGCAATCAGATCAGATATGGTTGCTATCTGTTTGAATTCATGAAGTTTTACACAGGTATGATGGTACATTACCGCTGCAAATTGCAAAACATTTTGGATTGCAGTGCGCACATATTTTTCACAGAAGATGAAGCTAAGATTCTTAGATGCTGAAATATCCTGCTGTGATCAGGCAGTTAAAATCCTGTAGCTTTTCGTTTCAAGATAATGATTTAACAAAACAAAACCCAGAGCCTCCCAAAGGTACCACCGAGAGTTTTAGCAAGTTTACTGGGTCCTTTTTAGTTCTGTCCTCCTGTTGGTTTTTGATTGTCTATTGTAAATAATGTGCATAATAGTTGTGAAGGGTGTTTTTTTTGTTTGTTTGCTTTGTTTTACTTGTAATATTCTCCTGTTTGCCCTCTGGATCAAATTCACTCAGATTCTATAACAGTGTCTTCCTTCTCTGCAAGACCAGATCTTCAGGGTCACAGAAATTGCTGAAGTTTTTTAGGAGCAACATACTCTGCATCACTTTTAAGTCTCCATGCTCAGAAGATTCCCATCATTCTAAAGCAGCCAGCTGTGTATAAGTATAAAAGAACTGTTACTGATCTGTTCCTCTACATCACCCCTGACAGTGTGTTTAAAAAGGGAGGAATGATGTTTTGAAAAGCAAATCAGCAAGCTGAGTTAGAAAAAGGCTCTAAACTACTTGAATTTCTATCCCTGAATTTCAAGTGTGAAAGCTATTCTGATTTCAAAAGTGTTAAGTTGTGTATAGATCAAGTAAAGAGCATCAGAATATCAGGGAAGCAATTAATTTCTTTGTATCCCTCTTGCTGCTCTTGACGTACCCTTTACGCCAGTACAGATTTTCAAACTGTCATCACTGTGGAAGATGCTACAGTTATTCATGTGCTGTCTAGCTTCTTCTGACATCTTCCATCATGTATTTCTGCACTACAAATATTTCTGCATTTCCATATTGAAAGCTGAGATGGTAATGCAGAAATGCACACCTCCCCTGTTGGAGTGTGCAGTGATTTCCTACTTGCCCACATGTGCAAGGCCCTTTCCAGTAAGGAACCAAGCACCGTGGCATGTGCTCTGGTTCTTCTAGGATGGAGGCGGAATACAGCCAAGGGGAGCACCAGGTGCCATGAAACAATCCCTACAGTTTGGATGTAGTTGCCGAAGTTGGTGAAAGTCAGAGGCAGTTTATATCCTGTAGGATCATACTGTCAGTGTCATTCAAATCAGTGATGCTGTTCAAGTGAAGAAGAACTTGCAGGCTTGAGCCCTAGGTTGCAATAATGACATTAGAAGCTGTTGTCTTTCAAGAATGTTTTGGCAACTGTGTTTGGTAAGATGCCTTGGTATTTCTAGGTGAATGTACAAAATAATATTAGAGCTGATAAACTAAGCTTTACTCTCTGGACCAGAAACTTCACAGCTTAAAATTACTTAGTTTTCTATTTTCTCTTCTTCCAAGCAGAGGAATAAAACTCTTGAAGAGTGAAAGATGGTAGATAATGAGATAACAGCATGTTTTCCGGCTTGTGTCTCAGAATGCACCACAGGCCTATTACACCATGTTGAGTAACTTGTGACCTGCTCACACAATATGTGCCTTGATTCACAAAAAGTTTAAAACATTTTGATGCCTTTGGAGTTCTGGGAAGTGTTCACATTCTCATTTCAGTGAAGAAGGAAATTCAGTCACTCTAGTGAAGACATGGCAGTTTACTCTAACTGAGAATCTGCTGCCACATCCCCATTTTGAAGAAAGTTCTGTGTCAATAAAGAAAACCGTGTTTCAGATGATGTTACGAGAGAGGGCAGTAATAATTCAGTGCCTCTCTCCATCTCAGGCAGAGGAGATTTGCTTGGACCAGGTACAGAGAATGACAATGTCTGAGGTCTCTTGCATGAGTTCTCCTGCTTTGGCATGAGAGAGCTCAACCTCTCTTGAGTGCACAAGGGAATGTGCCTTGAAGACAGGGAATGGCTTCTCTTTTTTTCCCCATTTACAATGTAAGTATGTGTGGGTTGATGTAGAGTTAAGGAAGGAGAGGGTTGGGAAAGCCAGTTGTTGCTTACAGGAGTCTCTTCATTCTCCATTGAAAATCTTTCCAGATTGTCAGAGTGCCAGTCTGCTTCTATTGCTGCTCTATGCATGTGGTTGTGATACTGTGGAGAGTTGTTTCCAAGGTTTTTCAGCTCTATTTGTTGTTCGTATGTCAGGAAGGACCTATTTCCTCTTAGAGCCGAATAGGAGGTGAGTGTGTTCAATTCACTTTTGGTATGATGGAGGCTGAGGTTTAAGTTAGAAAGGAGTGACAGTGTGTATCCTTAATGTTAGAAGGGAATGTAAGAATGACTAGTTAGTTGCAATTCATGTCTGGTTTCCAGGACACTTAGAAGCCCTGAACAGCTGCTCTCTACAGAAGATAAAAGAGATCGGAAGCTTTCCCCACCTTAAGTTCTTGAAGATACCCTCATTCCTCCTTGTAGAAAGAAGTAAGAGAATTCAGAGGGAGGTTAAGTGGTGGGGCGAAAGTGAAGGGGCAGTAAATTTTGAAATGTTATGCGGAACTAACAAAATGTCTGCTACGCAAGAGGGAAGGCCCATAGTTCCCTTGGCTTTTCACCCTTTTCAGTTAAAGTTGTGTGCTGCCTCTCATAATTCATCTCTCTGCCCATACCGTTTACCTGGTCTTTCTGACAGTAAGGACTTTTAAATGCCATATAAGAATTCTTCTGTTTTATCTTCTCATTTTTAGCATGTATCATAAATGAATTTATGATTGTTCTGAACTCAAGAGCTAAGATTCCTACTTGCAGGCTGTTAATGAGTACTTAAATTGTGGTCAGTGACAGGAAAACTCAAAGGCTGATACTGATAGATTGACATTTTCAGACCGTTAAATTGCAATACAGCAGACACTGTACTTAGGGTGTTCTTGTTTCTGATTTCCATACTGGACAGTTTTTTTGAACATTATTGGTGCTTTTATGTTTAGAACTGTTTTAAACTAGTGCATAGTGATAAAAATTTGGAATATCAAAAATTTGCCGTGATTTCAGCTCCTTGGAAAAGAAGTCAATTTAAACATGTTCAGTGTATGAGTCAACCACTTATTGTCACTGAAAAAATTCATGTTAATTTTTACACAGAAATTGACTTTAAAGTCATGTAAGTAATTTTACAGCTGTTCTGCCTGAGCAGAACAGTCCAAAATGACCACAGCATTCAGGTAAAGGTGTCTCCGTGCAAAAGAAATTAATACTATAATGGTTAACTGAAACACAAAATCCCTCTGCTTAAGATGTATTGTTTGCCAGAGTAGCAGTTTTGTGCTTATTCAATCTTATTGGGCATCTGTTCAAGAAAACTAGACTTGATGTTACTGTTTTTCCTAATTACTCAAGATAAGGAGGACCTTCTTCCCAAGGACATTGCCATATCTGTGAAGGACAGCAGAAGAGAGTAACTTTGCAGTTAACTGTGCAGTGTCACATCTTTAAAATGAATTAATACTAATTCTTCATCTGACATAAAAAAATGAACAGAATGAACTCAGAGAGAGCAGGCAGAACTGACTGGGAAGTGCTGCTGGCTTGAATTCACCCTTTCAGGTCAACAGCCAAGGCTAGATATGTGAGTCCTTATAGCTCCTATGGGAAATTGCTAATACAGATGTTGTTTTCAATAGGCAGAGCTCTGCTGTAGCTCTCTGTTTCACTCTGGTAGCACGTTCATACTAAATTTTAGAAGGAGATGTTCTCAATCTGTTTAGCTGCAAAAGTTTGTGAAGAACTAGCAGCTGAGATGTAAAATCGCAGTCAGTGCCTCTCACAGTAATCACTCTTTTTTCCCAGTACAAATACAATTGGCCTGAACTTGTAAGTGCTAGTCTTAGGAAGAAATAGTCTTTGGCATTTTGTAACCTCTGTACTTCAGTAACTGTTGTCTGGGATGTCAGAGCAATGATTAGGAGAATGCTGATGACAGGCTCTGTCTGAGCACTAATTAATAGTTATTGCTGCTCTTTTCATCAATGTGGGCAATGGCTTAATCAGAAGTTATATGAGGTTTCCCATTATAATGAATCTCTTTTCTTAGCTGGTCTTTCTTTTATCTAGGTGATTCATCAATACTAAACCATTACACTTTTCAATACTAGTAGTCTAGAAATTACAGTCTTTATAAAACACTTCTCAAACATGCAGCAACACATTTGCAAAATTACTTTGTGTGCCCATTACACACAGAAAATGGGATCAGTGGGCAGAATACTGGCTCTGCTGAAGTGAAAGAGGATACTTAGTGTGAAACCTGCACTTTCCTCTTCATGTGCATCTGGTAGTTTAGGTTTCTTTCCTAAGTTTTTTATGCCTTTAGACTGGTAATTAGAAGGTTTGTGGAAATAAGGAGATGCTTCATGATTCATATAGGCACCAAAGGGGAAATATGCATTCTCAGGCACAATTTGGAACTTTTGTCCCATGGACGAATGGAGACAGTGCCTCCTAAAGTCCTTCTGGTTACAAAGACCTTTCACTTTAGTTAGGCAATATGCAAATTTTAAAAAACAGAATTTTTTGGCTAAGCTTTAGTATAAGAGTTTTTGTATGGTAGTGTATTGCACTGTTGTGAAATATTTTACTTTAAAACTTTTTCGGTGTACAAAAACACTCACTTTTCTATTGTATTTTCTTTAGATACTTTCATTTGCTGTTTGCACTTACTGTCCATGAAATCTGATACCTTGTGAAACAAATCATTACTGCTGCCCCAGACTCACAAACAGAAGATGACTCAAACTTCAATTTCCTACATTTCTTTAAATAATGTTAAGCAGCTGAGACACTTGAATTTGGTTACAAAAACACCTTGAGTGACTATTGCTAAAATGTCACACCCTGAAATTAGTTGTGCTTTTGAACTGCAACTTTAACCTTTACAGAGCAGAACTATTTCCTACTTTGCAGCTTGCTGGGATACAAGTAACAGAGTATGGTTAAAATGGAAAGTATAATTGTGACATTAGATGGGAGGCCTAGGAAGAATCCTGAACTCAGCACATATGTTTTGACTGTATTTGGGTCAGCCTTTTCTTCTTCTTCTTTTTTTTTTTTTCCTTAGGTACTTATTAACCAAAGCACTCAAATGCATCCAGCTGCAACTTCATTTGATCATTTCTGTCATGCTCAGATTTGATATGATACAAGCTCTAGAGGTTCCTTGATTTTAGAAAACAGTCATTGAAGAATGGCATTCATAGCAGAAATCTCCTAGCTTTTAAAAACACAGATATGTGGAAGGCACTTTTGTAAATATTTGCTTTCTTGGATACCCAGTTTTCCAAGTGCTTAAGTAACTGTCAGTTCTCCATCTCCAGTGACACGTAGCTCGCAGTTGAATTTCTTGTGAGCAACATACCTTCTTCCTCCAATCTCTATTGAGGAATGAACTGAATGAGGACCTAATTCCCTGCAATACCTTGCCATATCTGCTTTGTGAGTTCACTCAGTTGCACATGATGGAAAAGGGCCTTTCAGAAGTGTTCACAATATCTAAAATAGTGAGAACTATCTTTTATTTTTATAATTTTTAATTATCTTCCTATTCTGGACAATGTTCACAACCAAATTTTTCAATCCTCTCAGTTGAAGTTTTTCTGTGAATATTTACAATTTAAAGAAAAATAACCTCATTTTCAAAGATGATAAGCAGTCACTTCATTCAGTGAAGGAGATTTTGAGGCTTATGCTTCTTCCTGTCTGACCTCGTAGGCTTCTGTTTTAACTCCTTCATATCCCCAGTGATGATAGGGGCAGTAGTTGAGTGACCTGTATGTTACCTGTAGTGATAGACTGAGCCTCCAAAAGTCAAGACTCTACTGCATTTTTTTTAGGTTCCTGGTTACTGTGGAGTTGAGGCTTCATGGTTTGAGGAAAATGATCTGATGATTACCCAGAGCTGAGTGCTTGAAAAGAGCGCATAAAGACTGAGTTGGAGATGATCTGACTCTTGCCCAAACAGACTGATGTAATATCAGAAACATGGTCGGCTGGACTATTTCCCTCCTGCCTGCCTTCTGCGCTGTGGCCACAAATCACTTAGGTGCTTTGGAGACTCCAGATGAGAAATGGGTTCTGTTAAAATCAATGGGACTTTAACTCCTGTATGACATTAAGCAGCCTTCCTGAACTGAGATATCTCTTCTCTCAATCTTAGTTCATGGGGAAAAGATGGTGCTTTTTTACTTCCCAAGAGCATTCTTAATGATTTCTGAAGTATTTACTGTTACTTGTGAACGATGGCACAGATTGTGTGTTGAGTAAAACATAGTGATGTATCCTGATACCTTGAATGAACTAGGTGAGGAGATTTTGAGGCATATGCTTCTCTCAGTCATAAAAATACTTGGTTGCATAAACCTCGCTTTTATGCTGCCAAGCGGATATATTACTACAGACGCACAACTGGCCTTTACCTGGTATCAGAAACAGAAAAACCTCAGTTGTCTTAATGCTGACAGATTTGTCAGTATTGGAAGAAACAGATGGGGTGGAAGAGAAAAGATCAGAAGAGGGAAAAGTTTGAGTCTTCCAGTTGGTAGTTAAATCTGTTCCAAAAGAGAAGAGAAAAGGTCCATTGTGCAGCAGAAAGTTTTACTTTTCCTTGTTGCATAAAACATCAGCTGGTTTCAGTCCAGGATCAGAATGCTTACACAATAGGACATTTTTAATTGGTCATTTAACTTTAAATTGGCTACAGTTATTATGTTAATAGAATTGTCTTCCCTTTGCAGGGACCTCAGGGGCCTGCAGGACAAAAGGTATAGTATAAACAACAGTACCGTGAAAGTGATTGTTCTTCTTGGTGCTAAATTGTAAGCAGAAAAGGTGAATGGAATTAGCTACTGTAACCACATTGAATCAGTTAGTTTAGGCTCTGAATTTTGTTTTTGCAAAGTGCAACCATATAATGTGAGACGTAAGATTTCTCATTTCCCCATTATAGGAAGTTCAAGCAATGCAGAGCAGACTGTTTTCAATCTGTCTCTTAACTTTCAGGTCAAAAGGTCACTATAATTTTCTTATTCATGCACTGGTGCAGCTATGAAACCAAAGTTAAAACGTTGTGAAAGATGGGGAGATAGAGTTTCTGATTAAATGCCTGTCCTTTCTCAAGTAGATCCGTGCCATATGACTAAAACATTGACCAGCAGAAACAAAGGACATAGGTGTTGCTGATAAATGATGTTCAGTTGGCTGTGTTCAGGTGGTCTGCCGGTGTCTTCCTGTTTCTTCGGTAACCTGAGAACTGGCTTCCTGTAAATGCTTTCAGCATTATTTACACTTATTAGAACAGACTGCCCCAATTTGATGGAGTGAATTTAGGATTAACAGAATTATGCCATTAAAACAATCCTAAATATATTGGCAATAACCGCTAGTTAGTGGCACTTTTCCAGTGTCTCACCATGTACCACCAAGGCAGATCATTTTCAAAGGTATTTCAAAAGATAAAAAGTGTTATGGAAAATATGTAAGAAAATAGGCTCAATTTGTATAAGGAAACAAAAGAAAGGAAAGTAATAAGTAGTTTTAACATATGTGGGAAAGATGTTCCCTCTGTTTTTCTCTGTCTGAGTTAATATTCTTTAAAGTGATGGTTTGCTTGCATCTGTTAAAATAGAACTTTTCGAACAAATGAAAAAAACCTGCTGATACGTAAAAAATGTAATCCCAAAGCATATAAATCGGTGGGATTTTTGTCAACTGTGAGCAGGACAGAGTTTGCAGGCTGAAGGAGAAGACTGCCCTTTGCGATTAGCAATGCAAGAATGTGACATTAAATGCTGCCATTATAAAATTATTCCTTAAGATCCCAGTGGGCTATTTTGCATGTATGGCATCAGCAAAATCCATGTGCTGATGTATTTTTGAAAATCTGATAAACTTTCACTTTCCTAAGGACATGGTAGAATCAGCATTATTTATGCTTTGTAACATATTTCGTAAGAAAAATCAGTAGGTGTTTAAGGCTGTTGTTGACAGCAGGAACTTTATGAAAATGATGGCTTATTCATTCTGATGGCTTAACACCCTCCTGAGTTTTGTCTTCTGGTTTTCTGGAAAAATGAAACAAATATGTGAAAATATTCACTAAGGCACCTTTGTACTGGCTAGCATCTGGCAAATAGAGGTAACAGCAAGGTCAAAATGGAAGCTTTGGGAATAAGGGGAAGGTGTTGTGGGATATGGGGACAGGCTGAGATGCCAATGTACTGTTTCTTGCTAGGGTTCCAGTGTTCCTGCATGGAATTCAACCAGTTTCCTGCTGATGTGCAGCTCTCTTATGAGATGGAGCCTCTTGGGAGTTCAAATTTGGGGGGTTTAGGCGAGGCAGGTTCTTTTTTTACAGAACTGTTCCGTCCATTATTCTCTCAACTCTATTCATTGGTGAACACATGCACCCATTTTGGATGCATTCCATTCTGGTTTTGGTGTCCTTTCCTAATCCATTTGTAGTGAAACTTCAAACTGATGTGAATAGAAGAGAGAATGCCATGTACTGATTCTTGGGTCTCAAAGAAAGCACAGCCTGCAGGGCTTCACAGGATGCTCATTTGGATGAAGGGCGATGGGCATCTGCACATTTCAGTATTGGCAAAGCCTCTGCCTTTCCCAGTCGCCTGACCTGTTTTTAGAGTGTCAGCCTTTTGAACAGGTATCACACTTTTGTGACCTGTTCATGTATTTAGAAATGAAAAATAATTATTTCAACTTCCTTGCTGCACAACACCATTATTATAAAAAAAAAAAAAAAAAAAAAAAGAGAGAGAGTGACAATGCTGTGTAAACCTAAACAATTTTTCTGCTTTCTTCATGCCTCAGGTTTTCACTGAATATCCATATTGACAGTTGCACAAGTTTCTACAAAAAAACTTGTCCATCATACAGAAACTTAGTTGTGCAAGAGCTTTGTAAAAAAGACCTCTCCAATGTTACAACTCAGTGCTAATACCTTGCTTTCCTTCTTTATGTCTGCTCCTTGTGTCTGGTCTCTGTTTTTTTGATTTTGATTGCAGTACTACTGATGCAATTTAAAAGGATATCTTTAATTTGCACTGTCAGGCTGAATTGTTGCAGATTTTCCCTTGAAAGCTTCAAGACAGGTTAGTGCTACCTATTGTTGTGCTTGAAGCATCCATCTGAAGCACTGATGTTTTTGGTCAGGTGCTATGTTAGATTGCATAGAATCAGTCTTCAAAGTTTATCCAGAGCATTGAATGGTTTGGCATTTTAATTCTTAAATTTCTCTTAAAGCATCTGCAACATTAGAAGGTATCCACCAAATTGAAGTTTCCTTCTGGAGTAGGACATAGAGTGGGACAGTCATTAAATGCACAATATAAGAACATATTTAATTAGTATAAAATGTGAGCTGGGAAGAGAACTCTGTTGGAATAAAAAATATTTTTAAAAAAATTTATTGCCCTTTAGGATATGCAAGCATTCAACATTGTTTTTAAGTATGTATTAAGAGACGAAATATTTCATGACCTGTTTAATTTGCTAAATACAGGTGTCTGTTTCCCGCCAGGGTTCTGTTGGAGTGCCTGGTGTTCCAGGGAGAGACGGACAAGTGGTGAGTTCGCTTGGCTTCGTCAGCACTGAACTTATATATGTAATAGATTAAAGCCAGTCAAAGCTTATCCACACAAGCAATGTGGAATAGTACATCGTGAGTTGTGATTTCAACTGCATGTAGTCTCATTTGTGTTCCAAAGTCACTTTTTTTCTATTTTTTTACTTAAATAGGCAAGGAATGTAATTATTTGAACTGAAGGTTTGATTTTGAGATTTGATAATGACTAATAGATTCCAGAGAGAAATGCGGATTAGTCATGTACAACTTTAGATGGTATATTTACAAATTACATTTTTCTGCGGGGTCTCTTTACTCTCTGTTAGCTCAATACTGTGATGTAAACAGTTATGTTGCTATGGGGTGTTTATGCAGTGCCAAGTACAGTATTAATGCAAGCTATAAATAGGGAATGATAAGAGGCTGGAAGTACAGGTGCAAAATAATACGAAATTGAAATTGAGGAGAAAATGCAGAGAAATTAATAATAATAATAAAAAACACCTCACACACAGTTGGGAGGAAATATTAACGTAGGCAAGTCTGTGTCATCTTCTGGTGCCGTCACCAAATTGAATCACAGTTCAGAATGACTCTCCATAAAGAGAGGTCTCAGGAAAGCAGCAGGGGTGTTTCACAACTTCGCTAAGGTTTGTTGGCAGAGCTGCAGAGTGAAGTTTACATAATATCCCTTCCCTGACTGTAAACAGTATTATCCTTCTGTTGTTCTCACAAGCACTAATGTTCATGGTGAACTTCAGAAACACTTGCAGAGAATTCTACAAGGAGAAATTACAGTATAGGCCATTCACTCTGTTTAAGGAGCAATGAATGATAGCGTATAAAATTAATATTATTCAATACTTTCTCCTGCCCCTCCTCCCAATGGCACCAGGAAAAAAATGAAAGATGTTTTAAAGTTTAATTTTAATTACTCTTTCCTAACAGAATAAATGTACCATTTCTAGTTCTATAAAATACAGTATTATACCTGTGTTTTGACAGTGGTGATAATAAATGATTTAATAATCAGTCATATTGCTTTAGTGATAATGCTATGAACCTAATATTTTTACAGTATTCAGAATGGTTTAACTACTGCAGAACAAAAAAAAAATATTTGGAATTAGCCATATATTACACACAAGAAATTGTAAGAAATTGTTACAAAAATAACAGCTTTGCAATGAAGACCTGAGATTTTTCCTTGATATTTTATGGCTGCATTTAGTTGTGATATGAATGGTAGACAGTAAGAAATTTTACTCCCATGAGCATAAAAATGGATTTCAGTAAAACAAATCAAATGTGCAAAATTTATTTGATTAAAAAGCATTATGTTGGGAGATTTAGATTTTTTTAAGGTGTATTGGTAAATCTCACGTATGTCTATTTTTGAAAGACCACATAGACTTGCCTGTATTCGTGTTTCATGGAAAAGAAAGAAAATAGGCAGTTGCATTTGATGAGGGAAAAAATGCAACGCATCTTTAAATGCTATTTTTCAGCTTTAAATTCTGTTTTAAAACAGATCCTAGCATTTTCAATTTATGGTTTTATGTTTATTTGATTTATTTCAATATTTATGGCATCTAAAGCATTGAAGACATTCTTAAATAGTTGCCACTTTTGATAAAATTGTCAGCATGGTTTTTAATGTAGTTGGACTATTTTACTTTTGACCTATATGAAAGAATAGCTGTATTACTAAACTAGAATCTAGATACCAGGATAAAAGCTATACAGATAAAAATGAAATGAGGTCAAATTGTTTTGGCTGTTTCATAGTTGTTAGTCGATTTTGACTACCAAGCATTTCATTACGTACCAAGAATATGTTATTTTCTTATAGTACTAAGCAGACAAAGGTTGAATGTTGAGATCTTCGCTAGTAAATGGTCAAGTTCTGCCAGCTTGGAAATACTCTTAGAAAGAAAATTAAACTAAAATACTATTTATCTGAATTTAGTATTACTACATGTAATGTAGCCTAGGACTCCCATGTTAATATATTGCTACTAAAAGGTGGATTCTTTCAAATTATATGCAAAACCAGATTCTCATTGCAGTGTTATGTAGAAGATACTGTTGACTGAAGCCCAGAATATTAATTTTAGTGTCCGACTCTTCTATCTTCCAACTTTAGGTACAGCCTTTTGAGGAGTCAATATTTACACTTACAGAGTTAGTCCCTGTACATTAGAGTTGGGGTGTACTGTGAGCTGCTTGATGGTGCTCCTGACTTTACTTATTTAGATTAATGTTGACTTGCAGGATATTTGAACTGGCTTGAATGCATGGTGCAAGTCATCTGCTTTTGAGAAGACAAATGGTTAAAAGGCTTTATGAAAGCCTACAGTTGATAGCCTTTTAATCAGTGAACTGCTGTCAAACAGCAGCATGTGCAGTGCAAGAAGTTCCAGGTTAATATTTTTTTCTGACTTTAAAAGGCAGTGAGTGTTAAGCACATTCCTAAAATTAAGTGTGTGTGTGAATGATTTCCTCAGCAGGGCACTGAAATATTTTTCAGCTGATGAATGTCGGCATTGAATTTAGTTTTGTTCTCCCCCTGAGCAGTTGAATAATACAGAGCTAGGTCATCTCCATCATGTGTGTGTCTGTAATTTTTCTTTCCCTTTCCCTTCACCTCTTCTTTAATTGCAACAGTGGATTATGGGAGACAATTGACAACTCTGACCAGTTGGTCTGGGAATTAGACCATAAATTCTGAGTGCACTTAGAACAATTTTCTAATCCCTTAACACATGAACCACTTTTCTCAGACAATCTCTAAATATTAGAGTAAGTGTTACTTTACATGACCCACATGTTTTAGCAGGAGTGTTAACTAGAAGATTTTGTTCTACTAAAAGTAGTGGCACAGTTATTCCCATAAAAACTTGTCACTTTTTTTCTTTTAATTCAAATCCAATGAAACATTACAAGTATTCTTATGTACCCTTGCAAGGCTATTTACATTATTTGTGTGATATGTAGATCAATAACAGCTTATAATTGCTTTTAGGAGTTTGTAGTCACACTCTGCTGCTTTAGTTGAGAACAGTAACTCAAAAAGAGCCACCTAATAGCGCTGCTCAAGGCGTTGTCTCCGCCAGGCGGAAACTTTTGAGAGAGAAAGGAGAGGACCTCTGAGCATTCCCATCCTTTTGCAGACCAGTGTGCAAGCAGCCCTGTAGCGAGTTGCTTCCTAGCAAAAGGCTAAGAAAATAATCCTTCTTTCCTCAGGCATCTGGAATAGAAGGAAAAAAAGGATTATACCTGCATGGAGACACAAGGTTGCAGTGATCTAGGGATATCAGATCCCTACATGAATAATGTCAAAATGGCCACAAATAGGTTCTTGGAAAGTTCAGTTGTGCAAGTATGGAATTTGTATTCTGGTATTTGTTAGGTGGTACTGCTTTGATAAGGGCTGCTAGTGACTGCAGCAATGACACGAGGAAGAAGGGGGAATTTATCCCTCAACAAGGATTGTATTGGGCCTGAAGAAACCTAATTTCTGATCAGTGGATTGGAGGCTGTGTAACTCTCTCAGCTTGGAATAAGACTCTACCTGGAGTGCATAAACCCCTCACTCTACTTCTTCCATGGACTGTTTTTACTTGTGTAGTACTTGGTATTGTTATTATTTTGTAAGGGCATATTGAGAAGAATGTGTGGATGGTGTAGATCATTTCATCTTAAATTGTTTGAGTAATTTGACATTAGCGGTTTGATAAAGCGCAGAAGAATTTCCCTTCCTTCTATTATGCCAGTAGACTTAGAGTCCGGGTGTGGACAATACTTACTGCTTACTTACTGCTTCATGCTTACTATTACTCTAATTCATGCATATTTCCCTACATAGTAGGCACAGTTTGAAAGCAGTATTATCCCATTTCTTTAGAGAAATGAGGAAAGGTGTTTATACTAGCATTTATTAAAAAAAAATAAAGGAAGGAAACATTATTAAATGTAGTCCACAAATTCTCAGGCAGGCTTGCAGACCAGCTGAGTCTTGTTCAAGTGTCTTTTCACTTAATTTTAGCTGGTGAGTGGTCCAGGAGAAATTTCCAGTTCTTAAACAAACAATTTTAAGCTACTTTTGAGGGGGACGAAAAGTGAGTTGAAAGAAGGTAATTCAGCTCTGGGCAAAATGGAAATCACAGTAACATGCCTGAGAAACCACTTTTTCCCCCTTCTGTCCTCATTTCTGTATTTTTAGAGTAAAATTAGACTGGATTAAGTTTGGGGGCCTCTTATATTTCCTTATCCTTAAAATTGATTACATTCTAGTGACTGAAAAATACAGCAGTACTTGACAACCTTTCTTCTCAGGGTGAGGTGGATATCAACCAGCTGGTGTAGACAGGCATTTGACCAAAACCAAGTCTATTACAGAACAGCAGCCTCCAGTCTGTTTTTCTGTTAAAAACAAGAAAAGCTGTTTAGCTGTTTGATTCTGGATATAAAGGTATATACATACAGAGCACAAAGCCCTCCCAGCAAAGAGAGGTACGCTTTCAACTGCCTTGATTCCTTCGATACGGACTCCAGTGGGTGAGACATTTTCAAGACGGGTCTGAAGTCTATTCGTAACTTTTATGAGCTCTTTTCTCGTATTGACAGCTGAGGCCAAGCAGCACCCTGCATATTCTAATGCTGATCAAATTGAGATTCAGTTCTGTGTAAGTATTGAGATAGCCCCTATCACCCTATTTCATCTGATGAAATCATTCCATCTGTTCAATGGACAGGGTGCTGAAGGCTCCTTTGCCCAAGTTAATACAGGAAAATCAGAGCTAATCTGTCAATACAGGTGTGTTAATACAGTTACACAGGTAGTACTGATGTGAGAGAGCCAAGCCTGGAACCCAGGTGTTCTACTGTGCTGGTCAGAAGAACATCCTTCTTTTTATTCTTCTTTGAACTATCTGAACATCCTGAATCAAATTGCTGGGTTGGGTGTATTCTTCTTGCCATGTTAGCATATAGTTTGCCCTGTTAATTGATATCAGCTGGAAGAAAAATCCCAGCATTTCTTGGTCTCAAGGCAGTTGTTTCAAGCCCGTTCTAGAAATCATCAGGTTTTGAATAGTTGGTGGTGTTCTGCATAACGTTCAGTCATGCCTTGACGTCACAGCTTGCTGCTGCAAATATTCTTTCTAATTCATCGTAGTAGTGACGGTAACTAAGCTTGTTAGAGTGCTGCTACACTTAAGGAATTGAAGTGCCTGTTCTCCCATCAGGGCACTTGGGGTTAACATGTGGAACTTCAGTTAGTGTTAATGGCAGTTTCACAGCCACAGCCTGGCTCCTGTAACATGTTAACACCTTTACTGTTACTGACAGCAAGCACAATGTTGCAACCTATCTGTTTGTTTGAAAACGCACTGTCAGTATGGCACTAATGGGGACCCTGCAGTTTCTCTATAGCATATAAAAAAATGACAGCAAAACTCCACTGTGTCTGCGGCATTCTTTTTCTGTGTAAGTGGTCATCAAATCAACTACTGGAGTATTTACGCTCCTGATGAGTAAAGCTGCTTGTTCTTGGGTGAGTAGATGAACAATAGTAAATTTGCTGGAAATTTTGATTTCCACTGTTCTGAGGCTATCTGTGAATTCAGCAAATTGAATCTGAATAACTTCAGATGGGTGATAGTGAATAACTGGGGACTTCACTACAAGGCTTCTGGTGGTGGAGCCCTTTTCTGCAGTAGACAAATGGGTAGAGGATTATGTTCCGTGTTACAGTTTTTAACACGTTGGGAATGTTTGGGAAAAGGCAGCTTTTCTAGCATTTTCTAATATTTTATTGTCTATTTGCACACTGAGTCATGTCATGAAAACGGGACCCTTCTTTTAGGGTTTGTCCACTAACTCAAAGGGCACAGGAGAATAAATTTGTGTGAAATAGAAAGTAAAGGCTACCTAAGGGCATTTCTGATCCAATATTTGCAGGTTTACTAGTCTGGGGCATGATATTTGTGCATGTGATAGTTTTGTCACTGCTTTTTCAAGTGAAATAAAACATAGATAGTATATTCAGATAAGATGCTGCTTGTACCACAGCATCCCACCAGCCTGTTTCTCTACCTGTCCCGGTGTCAGTTAAGCCCCACATTGCTGAGGGATAACATCACTGAACAATACGTGGAAATCCTAGCCCTCCTTCATGCCATTATAAACAGGCTTCCTTCTTGCAATAAAGCAGGATTTATTTTTATTGTGGTATATCACTGTTGTCCCGTGCAGTGTTCGCTGAACAGCACAGTTCCTCTGGGGTGGTCTAACCAGGAAGAAGAATGCAGGAGAAGGGCAGAAAGGGCTAGTCATCCGTTTGGACTGGCCAGTACCTTGCACTGAGCACTGAGCTGTTTCAAACCTGCCCACAGCCCGTTGCTGTAAGGGAAAGATTACAAGGGACTGTCCTGAGGATAGCTTCACACAATCTCCCTGCACCCTGTGACTCTCTTGTGTGAGGGTGCAGTGTGGCCCTCATTGTTATTCTAATTAAGATCTTGGGATATTTTTTATATAGACACAAAAAGTTTATAGAATGTGTTATGTTTAGTGATTCCAGCCCCTTTTCCTGAGTGGCAGTTACTCAGGTGTTCATGAATGCAGAAAGGCAAGCTACGACCTAAACTTAGATGTGTTAGAGGCAAAGTCGCTCTTTACATGGGAAACAAAAATTACATATCCTGACTCGATCTGAAAGCTAAATGCTGTGCAGAAGACAATTGTTTCTGCAGGCTAACGCCTTCCCTCTCAGTGCTATTAAAGAGAAACTTCAGCGTGAGTCAGGAAACACATTAGCCATGGCCTGCTGAATGTAAAAATATATGAGATTAGATATCTAATTTCATAGCTGTCCTTTTACCAAGTTGAAAGCCTAATTGAAATTATTGCATGAGATGGCACTGTTGAATGTCTAGTTTTCCTTTACATGTATCATTCCTTGAACAGCAGTGTATTGTCTTTGACATTTTAAAATGACATACAGGGCTGAAAAATACTCATGCAGCATTTTACACATTAATTTTAATAAATGTTTTGACAAAAATGAAAAAAAAGTAATAAATCATACCTGGTAACAAAAGTATTTAAAATTATTTTTATGCCAAATACTGAAATGGTCTTTTGGGACCAATGTTCCTGAAATAGCATTGTGTTTAAATGTATAGCTGGGGAAGAACTGCTTGCTTTCAAAAGGTTAGGTGTTGTTTTGCTTTATAACTACTTTTGGAATTTCCTCACCATTGGGATGTCTGTCAAGGCTTTGGTCTGTTTGGTGGTGGGGGCGGGGGGGTTGTTTGTTTTTGGGCCTTTAAGGCGTGAATGGAATTACTAAAATATCTACACATGAAGCCAGACTCTGCCATGCCCTCAAGATATGTGATGTGAAAAAAGCAGCTTCCTGGCACAAAGATCCTTTTACTGTGTGCTGGGAATGTCCACAGAGGGTAAGATACAGAATAGTTAGTGTGCTGTGCATTTATCCTTCATCTTACTGCTCCCTCATTCCTTGTACAGACAACACAGTGAAGGGGATTTTGTAGGTATGACATAAAAATGATTTTAGAGTAACCCCTGTGGTTCTGGCCATTAGAAACAGGAAAGGATAATCACTGCAAAGCATAAAAGCACAAGGTCATTTCTGTGCTGTCCTAGATCTGCCTTCAATCCTTTCTTTTCTCAGAGCTCATCTCTGCTGTGATTATGCTTCTGACTAATACTTCAGGAGCCAGAAGTGTAGAGTTGGCTATAGAAAAGTCATGTATGGGTCAGAAATGAGACTGGTGGTGCAAGTAGGGACTTACTATGACTAGATAACAGCCTGAGGTTTTCACTTTTTCACTTTTTTCAAAGAGAATAAGATGATTCTTCTGTCCCATTATTCTACCTGTCTTAGCCACACTATTGACTTGCCACATTTGTAGCACTGATACGTAAACCTGGGAGGAAGTTGCAAGCTTGGGACTTCGACGCTTTGATTAGAGACTTAAGCCCCTGGAAGCGTCAGCGGACAGCAGCTGTTTTAAATTGAAGGGGACAGAAACAAACTTGTTTGGGGTGTGGGGATGAGGAGAAACAAATGCATATTCACGTATCCCTTCTGCTTCATTTTGTCAGCTGGCAGTTTTCTTCAAGTGCCTTTTAGGTCAGTCCTTTAGGATACTCATGCCTAATCTCCAACAGCTTCAAACCTTGGCCACTCATATATCAAATGCCTGCACTAGAGTGTCAGCCTAAAGCTACTAAAGTACAAAGGAGCCTTGACAAGGGCCTGACTTAAATGGCTATTTAATTCCCTGTGAGTTTCATGGTAGCTTTTTCTCAGGCTTGAAAAATCTCACTGATGTTTCACAACTAACATTTTTTATCTGTCTTTGAAAATATCTCGCTCATGTTTCACAAGAATCTTAATAATTTTGTTTAATATCACAAAGTAGTCCAATCATGGTGACATAATGTATTACGTATTCCTGTTACCTAATTTAGAAGCAGAATAGAAACGGATTTTGTGGAGAGTCAGTGTCTATATTTGTGATGTAGAAGTGACTGTATAAGTAAGAGAGAGAAAAGACCCTTCTTAATGGAAGACTGTTATAGAGAATTGAAATACATCTACTGTTGCAATTGTAACCAGCTTTTATCTCAGCTCTTCTGTAGCTTTTGACTAAAGAGTTGGTTCATCATAAAATTGCCAGGCAGAAAAATTACATCTACTAAGTTTGAAAACTCTATGAAAATTGTCCCCTGAATTTCTGATATGAATTACTGGGTTTTATGTAATATTTCTAATTTCACTACTACATTAGCTATTGAATTAAACTTTTAAGCACTTTTTATACTTTTACATAGTAAAGGGCTTATAGAACAACCTAGCTGTAGGCTTTTTCAGATCTTCTCTTGGATGCCATTTTAACATGCTCTGCCACCCTGGAAGCACAATACAGTTGTGCAGATGAGGGTTACCTGAAAAAGATGCATATTTCTTTACTTGTGAAACTGTGGCATACTTCTATAAAAGGTGTTATTCAGTTAGCTATCGCCTCTAGTTGTTTATTAATAAAGTCAAGTCATTTCTTTATCATATTCCTTAAAATAAATCAATTATGTCTGTGTTTTTCTCCATAAATTGAAGAAATAGACACCAGGAACTGTCTTTATGTCCTTTTTTTTTATTTTGGCCAAAAAATTGAAGTTTGTTAGTAATCGTCATTTGTTGATTGACTTATGAAATTTATTTATGACTCCTCCAATTGTGAAAGAATATATATGCTGTTAGATGTACCCAAAGTTGGGACTATTGATGTTATTCACACCTGAAAGTCTCAAATTTTTAAATGTACTTTTCAGCCAGTGGTACTAGAGTGTGAAAAATGAGCAAGCAAGCTATATTAAAAAGTCAAAAAGCTATCTATTCTTCCAAACTCTTCCATTTCTGGAACCAACCCTTCTAATTTTTTCTTCATTACCTGTCTTCCGTGTGAGATCAGAAGCATAAATGTCAAAATCATTTAAGATAAGCTTTTCTTGTGGTATTTTTAGGTATTTCTTCATAGAGAAAAAGAAAACATTGGCAATCTTGCTGGAAAGACTATATTCTTAAAGTTAGCTGCCAGTTTTCTGGAATCAAAAATCTCAGTTCTGTTTTCAGTTTAGTTTGTTACCTGTGTATTTTTATCTTCCTCAGTAGAATTATTTATATAGTAGAGTTAATTAAAATTGATCCGCTCTAACAGATTAAGTAAGATATACTAGGGCCCAATTATGAAGTACTTATTCAAACTGAGATTTTTTAAATTTTTGTTTATCATTATGTACCCAATGTAAGACAGTAGGTGAAATACTGTTAATATACTTCATCATGTCCTCCTTAACTTCATCTTTTGCTTTCTTTGCCTTTAGGGTGAACCAGGTTTGCCTGGTATAGCAGGAGAGAAGGGAGCAGCAGGGCTTAAGGTTAGTATTGCAAATGGATTAAAAACAGAAGCACACAGTACATGAATGCATATAGATGGCAGTCATGCTTTCTCACTCGTGTTCCTATGCTGACTGTCTTTTAATGATCTGCTCATTCCGGTGATCAGTGTTGTAAGAGGCTTTACACATTTTGCCATAAAGAAGCATATTCTTCTGCCGTGCATGTATAATTCCAGTCAGTGGCACTGACGCATATGCATCCACTGCCAAGTGAATGCAGTACGCTTGCAAGTGTTTGGGAATTTGGGGACCTTTTTAAAAGCCTTTGTTTATACTCCTTACAATGTGTTTCAGGCTTCTTTTCAAGAGCTACTGTGGTCAATTCTTTGATGAATGTCAGGGTTAAGTCTTGAAGGCTGATCCTGCTATTATGAAAGTTAACAACAAACCTCATTAGGAGCATGTCTGGGCCCTTATTTGTTACAGCAAAATGTCTCCGCCTTTATTTTATTTTTAAATAATTTGTTCTGCTGTTTTAATATTGAACGAGTGAAATGAAACATGCAAAAAGGCTTGTGATGACTTCGTTTAAAAGAAATTTTGCCGTGTCTGAGATGATGTGATCTGTGGGCCTTGGAACGGATAATACTGAATTCTAATCCCATCAGCTGCGAGTGTGTGTCTTTGGTGCACATTCACTTCTCAGCTGATTCTGGGGATCACACTGCTGCTGACAGACAAGTGGGGCAGACTCTTTGCATTTACTGACTGGCTGCTTGTCCATCAGGAATGAAAGCAAACCATTTGGGAGCATAACCTTTTCTTACTTTGTATACAGAAGAAGCCAAATTATGGCAATTGATGCTTAATTCATATTCACGAGTGTATTCTTTGAGTTGCCTAGTGACCAGCAGCCATCAGGAGGGGCAGAGATGAGCCAGAGTGGCCAGAACTGCAGAGATGAGTTGTCAGGGTCAGACTCAGGGTGCAAAAGTGCATTTGCCATTGAACCAGTTACAATTTTAAAAAATAATGCTATAAACCATGCTTTTTACAGAGAATGTTAGGAGCACTGAAGGCTCTTTGCTCTGAATGAATTATGAATTAGTTCAAGATGCATAAGGCTTTTTGTTTCTCCTCCTTCTAAACCATTAACAGAATTGTAAGACTTTCCCCTCACATTTGGCCTTCTGATTTTTTTCCTTCATACATTCCCAAAATAAAGGAGAACTGAACCTAGTCACCTCTGTCCTGGTAGGTCACTTCACAAAGACATGTCTGTTTGTCAGGGTTTAATCTAGAATAAAACAGGACATCCCCACCCCCATCCCCTTCCCTGGAGAAAGGTAGGCCTTACATATAAATCATTAATCTTTTAAAATTGTGTTGAGAATGTATTGTTTATTGGGTTGTTCTATTACATTTACTAATTTTATTGTTTATTGAGGATTTTATTGTTGGGTTTTAGCATTTGAGAGTGTCATCAGATTTCCACTTGAAGTCATTGGCTGACATGGCTTCCATAATGTCAGGGAATCATCCGTAGCATTAAACAAATTCTAGCTGCTCTCCTGTATCTTGCATTAAATAAATTATCTGATGTTTCCTGGCTTTTGCATATTACTATTTGTGAATTTTGCACATGTTGGTAACTTAAGACTTCTTTGCTCTGATTATGTTGATCAGGGTGACCCTGGAGAGAGAGGAGAAAAGGTGAGGCATATTTCACTTGCTTTGTTTTTGTCCTGTTTTGGAGAATTGTAAGTGCACTGATTTTGAGTTTAAAAAAAAATGCAGCTACTGCCTTGAACTCTAGAGCCATTGTGCAGCCTTTGTTAGAGTCAAATAATATGAATACAAGTTATTTCACAGGCTTCAGTGGGATTACGCGTGGAGATCATCGGACATGCATTAAAGGCTGCACAGTTGACCAGCTATGCAACTAATCACAACTACGATTAGTATCAGAAAAAGATGAGCCTGCCTAATTGAAAAAGCCACCTCTTTCTCATGACTTGATTTTGGTGCTCTGTTATCTGTGGGGAGTAGTTTATTGTACAAGCAACTAGGTGACAGTGATAACCAAGAGTCTAGATGATATGTAGGTAACCAGTTCTTAGCATATTAAAGCCAAGTCCTCCACTCTGACCTGAGTCAGTTTAAGTAAGGGCAAGAGAGAGAGATATCGGCAGTAGAGACACTATATCAATTGTGCTCTAAAGTCCGTAGTCACGCTAGCATGAGATGAGAAGTCGGAATGAGCTCCGCGCTGCTAAACGTGGGTGTAATTCTGCCCTACTGGGGAAGAGCTTTCAGTAGGAGCACCCATGTGAGAATAAATACTCAGGGTGAGGCAAGCTTCTGAATCTGCAGAAGGGCAGTTTGAGGAATGACGTAATCCTCATTTTGAGTAGGAATCTGTACACAGACTTATCTTCTGCAAGTACACTGAGCCATGTTTTTAAAAAGTAAGTTGTTTGTATTCGGGAGCAGTTTGCTCTTGAGAAATGTTTGTCCATGTCTTTGCTGCTGCAATTGAATTTCAGTCCAAATCTGTGTATATCCACATAATAGCATCTGCGAGCATGCTTTGCAAAGGCAATTCATTTTGCATGTTCAAAATCACATCATAAAAATAATCTAGGAGAGGCTTGAAAGTGTATACAGCCCATGTGAGACTAGGTAATTAGGAACCTTTTTTCACCAAATCATCACTTTAGCTAGAATTTATATTTATTGAAGAACTTTACTAATCCTTTTTTTGTTTATTTTGGAGCACGAAGTAATAACTGTAACTTCTAACAATTTATTTATTGTATTTCCATTTGTTAAAATCATGGTATTTCACCATAAACATCCTTTGTCTCTGCTTAAAAACTGTAGTTATAAATGCCCTCAGTATGCAGAATCATGTCTAATGGACTTGGAATGACATTGCTGACAGTTAACCTTGCGTGTTTTCATGTTTCATCAGGCCCTTAATTAAAGAGTTGCTAGATCGTTAGATAGTTACCATTGTGTTAATGACTGTGATATACAAAATGGTCTCTGTTAGAAGTCCTCTGAAAGAATTTTACAGTAAGGTTTTCAGAGCAATATGAGAGATACTGAATAAATACTGGTATTTGAATACTAGTACTGGTACATGACCAAGACCTACTCGAATGTTTTTTAGCCTATTTAGAGTCAATATTTATCAATATTGTTGGCATTTTAAATATCTCTCGCACCTTCCAGGAACCTCAAGTCCCACAGAAGTTTTTCGCCCAGATTCTCATATGTGTCAAAGACTTTTTTTGGTGTAGTCCGGTGTTTTGAAATAATATAAATGGAATGAATTAATATAAATGGAAATTGGGCCTTTTTATAGATAAAACTTTGAAATGCTTCTTTAAAAAGTTGTTTTTAAAATAGTAAATACCTACCAAGTGGTGAAAAAGACCAATGTTCAGATAACACTTTTTAAACAATAAATAATACTTAGAATTTATTTACAGGTAATGGTCATTTTGGTGGTTCCTTGGAGGGGTGGAATTCAGTGAAGTTTTCCTAGTTTGTGAATAATGCATGGGGAAATACTTGAAACTTAAAGAGCATATATCATAAATCACACACGGATCTTAATAAAAAGTATTGGAGTTTGATAACTGTCACCTGATTTTGATCAGATGCATTGAGGTGAATGTGTTGTGCTGAAATAATGTGAGTTAGTAATTTAAAATGCTGGATCATCATGAAATCATTCCTTCATCACTAAACCATAATGATCTGGGGAAGTCTGTAGACCAACAGGAAGATAGTTATTTCGTAGTTTATGTTTTTTGAGGACTTATGAAATTATTTATAGTTACAGAAAAGATTGTAAAAAGGCAACAGATATAACAGCTATATAAATCACCCTTCCTGACCATGTCATAGGGAGACTGACTACAGATTAGTACAGTTAGCTTGCTAATCATGTTTGAATGCTGACTTATCTCTGAATGCTGTGTGCTTACATAAAATCATTTTAAAATAACATGTATTTTAATTATAGGGTGATGCTGGAGAACATGGACCCAAGGGTGACACAGGAGAAAAGGTAGACTGCTAATTAGTAGAGAAGAAAGCATGTGTTTTAGGCATGTGTACAGTCTAACCAGCTAATGAAAAAAATAATTTGATCAAAAGGAAAATGCATTTTAAAGAGTTTCTTTTAAAGAAGTTTTATGATTTGGACTGTGTTCATCCTTGTGAACAACAGAAAAAATGTCACTCTTCTGTCTAATTAAGCATAAAGTTCCTGACTTTATACAGCAGCAGCTTCAATTCAAGATACACCAGCACAGCTCTAATCAGCACTGCTCTTTGTGAAATGCATGTTGTACAGCAACCTGGGGCACAACCTGCCAGACTGTTTGCACTGTGTCTGGGGAGTTTTGTTCTTTTCTGATATACCCTAGCTGTAAACATTTCCTGTTCTGTGTTGCTCTTTGAGGGAGGGACCAAAAATATGGTATAGCTGCAGCTAACTTCCTCACAAGTTGCCAGCTGGACAGCTGATAGCTGAAGATTAAAAAATAGGTTTTAAATGTTTTTGCCAGATTATATCAGCAGTTGCCTCACTGAATGCCTCATTATCTCATTCTAGTGAAGTACCACCATGTGGAGGTCACTAAAGAGTAGACATTGCAAAAAAATTATTTTGTTTTATTTTATGTGAGGCTTATTCTGTATTGTGGAGAAAAAAAAATCAAAAATTGAGCTGTGTTTTTAAATGTGCTTTACTTCACCTAAGTCTTAAGCTTTATTTCAGCAAAGTCAGAGCAAAACCTGTGTTGTACAGGAAGACAGGGTCACTCAAAATGGTCTTTACTGACCATATAATTTTACGTATTTTTTATGTATATTTTTGTGTAAAACTTGTACAGAGCTTATTACTATCACTCTGGAATTCCCATGCTTCTAATAAACTTTCAATTTAGTTACTACACTTGGGCAGAAGCATAGATAATTTCTTCTTTACCGCCTATACATTTAATTGCATAACTGCCTGACATCAGAGTAGTGTAAGGGGAAATTTTTGGTGCATTAATCAAAATTCTGTTTTGACTGGTAAGAAGGGCATGCATCATAGGGAAACAGTAAAGCTATGAATTCAATAACACAAAGCTATTTTGGGGCATATTCTAAGATCAACAATTAAAAACAGATATTAGATTTAAGAATAGTATGTTGTTTGATGGCCAGAGTTCATTTAAATAATAAGTCATCTGCAGTCATGCTTATTAACCCAGATGAAAGTCTTAAGAACTTTATTCAGTTACTTAAACACTATGTGCAGATAAATGTCTTCTTGATTCATTTTTATGTGACTTAAGAATATAATTGCTAGGCATATATGAGATTGTTGTCGGACAGATAGGCCTTGAAGCAAGTAAATGGAAAACTTATAATCTCTCTGGGAAGTCTAGTGAAGCTTCACTTCAGCTTCAGCTGTGATAGTGGGCATGCATCCACTAGAGTGCCCATCCTGCACTGTGGTCTGCAGTGCGCGCATCTCCCCGCTTGGGGCCATGTTTAAGGAAACAAAAAAAATACTCTCCCTCCTTCTGTGGAAAAGCCGTTCTTCCTGAGTATGATGTTATGTATATTTCTGTGCGGAGCTTTAAACAGTTCAGCAGTCTATTTGAGATCAACTTGTAGAAAGTGTAGGTCACCAGGAGACTTCTTATATTTCCCTATCTGAACAAACGTCAATAAATTTGTTGAATTTCCGTAATACAGAAGTGTCCCATCTCCTGCAGGCTTCGCGTAAATGTCAGAGGTGGGATGGAAATACATGCTGTTTGTGTGGAGATCATTGCTTTAGCAGTGACAGGCTAGCATCCACTGCATGAATTTTCAGGACAGAGTGAGCAGAGCTGTGACTTACCTGACTTTCATTTTTTTCCTCCCTTTTTTCCTGCCTGCGAGACAATCTGCCAGGCAGAAAAAAAGATCCAGATCTTATAGAAGAGCTGCAGCATAATGTTTCTGAAAGATAACTCTGCATGCAGCACTTCAGTAGGGAGCTTAGGAGGATGCATTTTGACAGATAATTTAGAAGTGAGCATTAAGCTTGGTGTCATTTGTACATTTGTACTACTAAGCAAGGAATGTATTCTTTACTGATCTTGATCACAAAGGGAAGCTTTTGCTGTATGATATTTTGCATTATAAGGCAGGGATGAATTTGCCTAGTAATTGCTAACCATGTTAATGTGAGAGGAAATCAGAATGACTGTGTTACAGCTACGTTTAATATGCTTGCAAAGTAGCCTTGATTTCCCCCCCTGCCCTTTTTCTTTCCTATATATTCTTTTCTGTATTGTGTCTGCAATTTCCCTACTGGTGTCACAGTCATCTTGACAAGGCAGTTAACTTACCTTGGCTGTTGCACAATAATGTAGGGTTTTGAAGTAGCTCAGTAGGACTCCTGTATTTCTCTCTGGAGGTTTTCTAATGGGGCAGGAGACTAACACAGAAAACTAGGTCCTTTTCTGTTGTCTTAATAGAAGCAGACAGGACCGAGTTCCAGCAAATTTCACAACCAGCTTTGCTGATGCATTATGCTAAGTATATCTTCCACTATAGTTCTTCCTTACTACACAACATGTGCCTTATATTTGGGTAGCTCTGAAATGTCTAGAGCCTGTGATACATTGTGTAAATTCACTAGTACAAGAGTATTGAGAGTTTTTGCCAACTAAACATCTGCAGAAGGGTGCAAAACTTATTAAGGCTCATTTTTAAAAGACTTTTTAAGAGATATACTGTTCAGAGATGAGGGAAGACTGGTGCCGGTTCAGTTATCTCAGGTGTTTAACCACATATCTGTACATACCCCCACTGCTCAGGAAACAAGCCATGACATTTATGTAAGTTAACGCAGATGCCAATCACTAAATCATGATGCCATACATATGTTTAAGAGATTTCATCCGTAGATCACAAAACTTAAAAACTTTTCTTTAAAAGATAAAATAATGGTCCTATGAGATAAATACTAAATTTTCATTTATATGGTGAGAGAGAGCTCAGGTGACAACAGTTTCATACTTGGTCTAGGAATGGGTTCCTATTTGTGCACTTAATGTAGCCTTGTTTTCTGACCTCCTGCACCCAGCGGCTCTCAGAAACATGGACTTGCGTACCTATTTTTGACCTGTGACTTAAAAAAGAAACTGTCTTTCCTAAGTTGTCCTACCTTGAAGACAGTGTCAATGGCAGACGAGTTCTTTCTTCTACTCTTCTGCTGTAGCCTTTGGCCCCTGCAACCTACCAAGTATCTTCCTTTTCTGTGCGTGTTCTCCTGCTGAAGTTCTTCATTTCCAAATCGGCTGACTCATTAGAGCACTGAGAATGTGCTGTAGCATAATTTTTTTTCTTTAATCCCATATTAATTTTCATTCTTGCATGAGGATGGATTATAATTCTGTCTTATCTCCCCTGTATCCATTATTATCCTGTCAAATGTTTAACTTGTGAATGTCTCTTACCAGTTGCTTTGCCACTTTATAGCTATAAAAGATCCTTGAGGGTTTGCATGCTCATAAGGGGTATCAGCAGTATCACTCATGCATGTCTATCAAAATGAGGCAGCTCAGGTTTCCAGACATGAATCAACTCTTCATAAAACTGCTTTTTTTTTCTTCACAAAGAGAAAACTGCAGTAACTGTGCAGAGGAAATCTATTCCTAGTCTTCAAACAGAAATGTTCATATTACTTGGTATCATTTAATTTTATTAGACTACTACCAAAAAAACCCACCACTCCTAAACCAACTTTAAAACTATGGCATTAAAAAAATAACCTCCCTTCAGCTCTACCTAACCACCAGGAACTGGTAGTCACTGTATGTATTTTAATAAAAACATTTATACTCTGCTTAAACATCATCAAAGTGTAGTTCAGAATTGGTTATTTTTCTGCCTTTGTGAATCACTAGCATGCTGTTGGGAAGCTTGAAGTCGTTGCTGTGTAGCAATCTGTTAACTTCATTGAATAACCCAAATTTATTTTGAACAACTACTAGAGAAAGTTTTTCAAACATAGGCAGTCTGGCCATCTTCAGTGATATGTAGTTTAACTAGCAAACTTTAATTGAGGTTTTTTCCACTTTTCTTTGGCATCTCATTTAAGAAAAAAATGAAGCAAACTGAGAATACAGGATCTGCGAAAACTGTACAAAAAGAACTGAAAGCTGAAAGCTTCCCTGGCTAAGTCATTTGCTGATCCTCTGAGCTTGTGCCTATCACTGCCTATCAAATGCAGTCAGCCTGGCAAAACACAGGAGAATCTCTTTGAAAGCCAGGTATTTCCTCAGAACAGAGCTTTCCTGAATGCATAAATTACTACACTTCTGTCATCCTGTAACATGCAATACTTAGCTGCATTAAGCTATCGGAATAAAAATGCTGAAGAGCTGTGGAAAAGAGCTATGACCTGTCTTAATGGTAAACACATAGGTCACTGGGTTTTTTCAAGGCTAGCCTGCATTAGCACAAAAAGCTTTGTCAGATGAGACGTGACACTTGCCATCTGTAGAATTTGGCTAAAAGGAGCACTTACGCCTTTTGTAAATGTCAACGGATGATTTTTAATGTACGTCAGCATTTTGCAGTTGTCAAGGCGAGTCCCATCTTCTGGCTTTATGAAGTACATGTATACAAAATCTGCAATTATTGTATCTAAATTATTAGCTGTAAAAATTCAAGTTAATTATTATGCTATTTGGATGAATGAAACTACATCCCTCTGCATGTTCTTGAAAGCAAGACTGTTCTTTTTGTGAATCACACTTAAGCTTGCTATATAGTTATCTTGCTATATAATTGAGCGTGGGTTTTTTTGTCTGTTTCCTGAAAATCTTTGTATGTAATAAGTGTGATTATTTCTTGTGGATTTTTTATCAGGGTGACCCTGGTTCTTCTGCTGCAGGAATTAAGGTAATTTAGTGTTTATATCAGTTGGAGGGGGAGAAGAGAGGTGGCTGTTCTGCATTATTTTGTAGTGCCCCGACATTTCAGGTACTGTTAATGTTATGGTTTTCCCCAACCCTATTTTTTCTTTTCAGATTGTCTGATCTCTTTCATCTCTGTTCTTTTAGGGTGAACCTGGTGAATCTGGACGGCCTGGACAAAAGGTATTAATTGGAAATGTTCAGTTACTCTTTTCCTCGCTGTCGGATTTGCAATCAGTCTTGTTACACAGATGTTAGCAGTGGCACTTCCCTACTGCTTTGCACTAGGATGAGTCCAAGGCAGAACAACTTAACAGCCCAGGGTCTATCCACATTTGGTTTATGATCATTTTGTATTTTAAAAAGCATCAGAATGCTGATAGTAATTAGCATGAAAAGCAAGATTAGAATAACCCACCTCCTCTTCTAGAGACAGAACACTTCTTGCATGGAAAGTCTGCTGTGTTGCAGCTGGTGACACTAGCAAAGAATGGATCTGCTCTTTGGGTGATCACAAGTTAACCCTGCATGTTTGACTGAATATTAACCTTCTGGTTATGATATGTTATTACATCTCATTAAGAAGAAATAAATAGTGACTCTTTTTTAGTAGAATCCCTTTCATGTGTACTGATAAGGGGAAGCAAAGTGGCAGAGGCATGCAGAGTGTTTGAAAGGATGGAGAACAAGGAATTCTGCTCTGTTCTTCCTTCCTGGGGAAGAAATTCCCCTGGATGCTGCACAGCTGCAGCTGCTTTTGCAAATAAAGATCCAGTAGGAGCTGTAATGGCTCTGGGCTCTATTGGTCTCTCTGAAGATGGGGAATTTTCCCTTTGAATCCATATTACTTCAGAGTAAGTACTGTGCCTTCAGCTGCCTTTCAGGAGAGTAGGAGGCAGGCCCTCCTAGGAGAGCCAGTGAAAGGGCAAAGAGAAGGCACAATGACAGAACCAGATTTCTGCTTTGCAGTACTTGGTTTCCCTCTGGAGCCTTCAGCACCACTCTTGTCTCTTATAACACTGAAAATTACCTATTGCTGCCAGAGTAGAACAGAGTCCAGCTGAAGGTTGAACTAGTTGGTATTCCAGAACATGAATCCAAGAACTAAAACATATAGGGAATGTCAGTACAGCTATTTTCTAATACTCAAGGCCTTTTGATAGCAAAAAATATAAAACAAAATATGAAGTTGAGTCTTTTTGTTTGAGAAATTATAATTGCAATCAATTACAGCAGTCTAAACAAAGACTATTATGGTTGCAAATTCAGTTCTTCAGTACAGTGCAGTTTTAATTAGAAAAAATAATCAAAGTAGTTTAAAGCTATCTAATCTATGGAATCATTAAGACAGTGTGTTTTGCACTGTATGCTCTGCTTGGATAATAAACTAGAAAATGTACTTAAGAGCCTGTTGAGATTCATATCTTCATTAGTTGGCTGCCGTGGAGGTAAAAACTAGCAGTGATTTGTCAGCAGGCTCCTGGATTTCTCAGTCCCCATGCACTCAGGTTTGATTTCATTGATGTAATATAGATGAGTGAGAGGGTACACAGATCAGAGTTTCTATATTCTCGGCTTGTTGTTTACACCAGAGGAGGCCTAATGCATTCTTTCCACTTCACCCCACAAGCTCCCAGTATGCCACCTTTCTGTCTTCATATACTTCCAGCACTTGCTGCAAACCTCTCTCTGATTTCATTCTTGCCCTCCTCCCCTGCCCAGCTTCTCTCTGAAGCAAGGGTACTACATATCCCTCGTATGGGATGGATCAGGCCGTGTGTGACCTCCAGCAGCTCCTGTGATGCATTCCCTTGGAGTGCCTTGGCCGGCCAGGTGTCCCACGTGTCTGCTGTTCTGCCCTCCGCTTTGGAAGGCCTCGTTCACCCCAGCCAGAGGCTGTGGGAGATCCTTTCACAGACAGAGGCATGTCTCTGCCCTCTACCTCACCTGAATGCTTTTCCCTCTGTTGTGCCCCATTCCTATTTCCTTCCTATATCTTCCTTCCTTCTTTATATATTCCTCCTTCTTCCAATTACTGCTTATCCATCTTCTAAGGACAGATAATTATCGAGCTGCCCACCTGAATATTATTTACATGAACTGAAATGGGACAGTGTTTGAATGGTGGGACAGGGCTGTGCATTCCATATGTATTGCACAAGAGTTACAGCAACCTGCTCTGACCACTTTAGCATTACAAGCTGAAGGTAGTATACAGCCTCTCTTTCGTTAAAATCATTCTTCTCATAAAAATATACCTGTATCTTTTGTTTTAGGAAAGATCCAGAAAATAAAATATGCATTCTTCTACAATGTTAACTGTAATGAAGCATTACTGATTTAACTGTGTTTTACATTCTTTAATGTATCTTCGAGAAGCATTTTAATTGTTTTGCGTTACTTTGAATCTGAACTGGTTTTGGTGGATCCTGTCTGCTTGTTATGTGTGTGTTATAGGGGTTAGCTCTGTCCCAAGACTGAACTGTGGCCTACTGCAGCAATCCTAATAGATTTATCAGTTATAATTATTAAAATTTTATACTTAGAAGTGAAACTTAGGCCTTCCACAGTTAGATAAGAAGTCATGGTAGCAGTGTCTGTTTCATTGGCACATGTGACTACTCCGGTGAGAAACTGGAAGAGTAGCTTTTGGAGCTAGCATTTTGTCAGGAATAAGTATAATGGAGGCTCTTTAAGAGATTGTACTTTTGCAAGAGTGACAATCCACTTCCAGCTTTAGACTGTAATAGGTAATGCAGCAACAGATAGTAGAGTCTGTTGAAAATGGTGTCCCAGCCTCCATTCTTTTTTCTCATTTGTAGTTAATCTTTTCAGAGTGGATTATTCTTTTCTATGGTTTTAGCCAGTGTGAGTAGTTAAAATTTTGGAGTGACTGAAATGGACAAAAAGGCTGTTATCAGATCCCTCTGTAACATGTAAAATTACTCTATTTGGTAAAGCAATTTGCCAACCCTCCACTGTGTTTTTCAGTTTGTGGCAGAATTTAATTTTGTTATTAGGCCTTCAAGTATATTTAATACTGTTGCATCAGAACAGTATATGTGGGTACTGTAGCCTGAGGAATGTATATATTTATTATGTTTATGTTTATATATGTATATGTGAGTGTATGAATGTACGTATGTGCGTGCATATCTATATATATGCACACACACACACGCACAATATTTTAATAGCGTAATCTGTATGGGTCAGCCCAAACCACAGAGTTGGAATCTGGATTTCTCTAAAGCTCAAGAGTGTATGGAATCTGGAATACAATTTAACTCATAATAAAGGTAAAAGTTGGCTTCAGAGTTCAGGCCTGAGCTTTGAGAAAGTTCAGGGAACATTCAAATCCAAGGTTTTGGTTTGAATCCATCTCTGTATTAAAACAGAATCTCCAATCTTTAAAATAATGTTTTCCTCACATGTTATTCCTATCTTTCCTTTTCTGTTCATCATTTTTATTTCACTAAATGATGTCTTTCTGTTTAGCTGGTATCTCAAAATGATTGGGTGTGAGAATATTTTAATAGTCTTTCTTGTCTTAGAATATCAACTTTGTTTCAAAATGAATACATTCAGTTTTCAACTTCTGTTACAAATTTTCCTCTTGCAAATGCAGTAGTGCAGTATTTTTTTATTGCAATTTTAAATAAGCAAGGCATTTCTGAGTGAAGCAGTTGAAGGTTACATTCCCACGAGCTTTCGTGACACCGTTCGTAGATAAATGCCAAGCACTGAAATGATGCTGCAGATAGATTTATAAAAATGATGGTCCAGTTGTAATTAGACAGTCCTGCTTGAGTAGTACAATCCAAACTAAGTTCTTTTGAATTGCTTTGTAGCTAAATCAGTTACACAGCACAATATCTAGCTCATAGTTGAAAACGGTACAGAATTAAACATCTGTCATAAGTGTGGAACTTAAATGACTATGTGAAATGAACCAGTGCTGCTTGTTTTCTCCTCTTTTAGCAAAGGCTGATGATGAGAATTCATTTTTGGTTTTACTGACGTGACTTTTCAGCCTGGATTTCATCTTAGCTTCCTAGGTTCGCAGCAAATATTTAAGTTCTTAAATGTACTACTAGGAAAGTCATGTTAAGTCAGTGAGTTTGAAAATTTCAGTCCTGCTTGAACTGACTAGCAGTCATCTGTGCTCTTTTATCTTACTGCAGAATATACAGGGATATTCACTGGATAGTGACCATAACTGAATAATGTCTGTAATATTATGTAATTTTCCTGTATAGGGTGAACCAGGTCTTCCTGGGCTTCCTGGACTCCCTGGGATAAAGGTAAATAAACTGCAGTCTCTGTGTTGTCCTGGGGGGCACCACAAAGTGTGTGGGGGACTCCTTGAATGTGGCTGAAATGGGCTTATTGTGCTTATGTTTATATTTCTGAGCCCTTGGTATTGAACTGGGGCATGTCACAGGAAGGTTTCACATTGAAAATTGCTCAGGTGTCTATGAATAAATAAACTATATTTTACATTAAAATGTGCAGTAGAACATTGCCTTGCCTAGGAAATAAAACCCTAGTGCTTTTAAAAAGTCTAATATAATGCAGTTTTTTACTGTTTTATTTAATGGAAGAAGCTTGTCATCGAAGTTTTACTTGGTTTGCACTTTGATGAGTACTTTCTAGTAGCAATAGTCTACAGAATTTACCACGCCTCTGGCCAGAAAACTATGTTCATCATTCCCAGGCCGTAGAGAACTGGCTCTAACAGCAAAAACACTCTGTGCTCCCATTACACAGCAGTGATTTCCACTGACAAGTTAAAATATATTAATGAGATTCTATTCAATATTAGCTACAGTGCCTGACCTAATACCTGGTTTAGTTACTGGCTTCCTGTTTGTCTGGAATCTTTAGGTAAGCTGATACAAAAGACATGTGGTTGCTTTAGGTCTAGCGTAAGTGGTTGCAATGGGAGTTGCAGCCACTTACACAGTTTGAGCCGTAACTGTAAAATGCTGCACAAAATGAGCAGATTTACATATCCTGAATGAGTGCTGATTAGATTGGTTGCTTCTCCTTCGTAGCAAAAATTATTCTTCAGAGAGCAAAATCTCTTTGAAACGTTTTCTTTATATTCCAACATGGGCCTGTCCATACCCAGGAAGTAGTTTATATCACCTTTCATTAACAGGGGTGTAAGCCAAAGGCAAAATGCTCATCCTTCTTGTTAGGAGTCGAGATTTATCTCATGGAATGTAGCAGTTGCCGTGGTTTTCTCAAAAGACTTGTGAATTGCCACAGTGTTCAAGCATAATGTCCCTTTTGCGGCTGTAGTAAATTATGGGAAGAATTGAATGTGCATATTAAAGTTTGTACATTATAATATCTGAAAACATAGTTCCCAGAGAGGTCTTTCATTTTCTGGGAGAAGAATCCTATATCAACTAGCGAAGATCATGGAGGAGCTGAATTCTTTATGGAATCGAACTGTGTGTTCATAAGCACCTTTCACAGCAATCCCTAGTCCATTTACTTTGCTAGTGAGCAAAGAGGTAGCTCAGTTGGGGGGTTGCTGCTAGTCTGTGTGGATTCTGTGTTCATGCAGAACTCGCATGTCCATGCATATCATCAACAAGTAAATAAAAGAGTCTAAATCTGAGTCCATGATCTGGGAAAATTGTTGCTGTTAGTGTTTATTTGTCAGTGATGAGAACAGCTCAGAAGGGCAGCTGGGCAGGTTCACGTGAAAGGCAAAATGTGAATTGAAAAATGGATGAAGTGTGGGAGTTTTGCTGCAATGGAAATTTGTGCCAGAATTCAGTGAGATACAGTGGAAAAACTGCAGAGTTTTCTGCAGAATGAAGTGCAATAAGTTAGAGTACTGGTGATTGAGTGAAGAAATTCCATCTAGTGCAATTTTGCATTGAGGTGGTTAGATATTATGGTGTAAAGCAACCGTTCAGAACTCAGATAGGAGAGGGCAAAGCAGATCAATGATTACAACACAGTTAAGGGACAGTGTTTGACTCAAGGCATTTGTAAACTGCTTAACTAAGGAGTCCGTATTAAAAGCCTCAGCTTAAAGGTGAGCCTGTGGCATGAGAAGTAGTAGCAGAAACCAGTAAATGGCTGAACTTAGGAATATGAGCACTCATCAGCAACAAAAATGAAATAGCCTAGCCTCTTCTCTCACCCATCTTTTTTGACAAAGATTTATGTAGCATAAAGGCAAAGTCTTCCCATCAATTTCCAAGAGCAGTCCTAGTGATATCTTATAGAGAAACAGATTTGCAGCAAAACTGATGCTGATTGAAAATTACTTTAAAATAACAGTGACCAGATGAAAGATTTGAGCATGGAGGAAATTCAGTTTTTTGGACTTGCAATCTACTTGTGTTT
Source organism: Dromaius novaehollandiae (assembly GCF_036370855.1). Taxonomy (NCBI): domain Eukaryota; kingdom Metazoa; phylum Chordata; class Aves; order Casuariiformes; family Dromaiidae; genus Dromaius; species Dromaius novaehollandiae. The sequence goes on along the minus strand of NC_088101.1, from coordinate 21,505,718 downwards.
TCCTGGTGTTATTACACAAAATCAAAAGGAATCTTATTTGCAGTGATGATTTCTTTTTTCATTTGTGACTGTCGTTTGTTGCATTTCTTCAGGGCTGCTGGGGTCAGTTCCTATCAGAACTTTATAAAACTCAATAAAATAGTTCTTTGTTATTCTAATAGTGATATGCAGTGTTGGTATAATGCAACAGAAGTAATACAAACCTCATACAAACTCATTACAGCATGTAAGAAGTTTCCATAGAGGGTTTTTTCCGCTAATATTTAAATGCATTACAGAGTTCTCATGTTTTCGCATACCTGTATAGTAGCTCTCGGCAGGGATTTTGCAGGCTATCCCCAGACTTTCAGAGATGGACGTGTGGTGACCCCAGCTGAGTGCAAACAGAGGAATGCCGGACAAAGTGACAAGGTTGTGACTACTTTGCCTCCTTTCCAGTGCATAGCAATTAAATATTCTCATTTTGTTGGTATTATTTTTCTATAGTATTATTCTTCTAAGCTTCTGTTGTGTTATGCATGCACAGACATGCACACTCAGAAGTCTTCTGCAAAAATTTCCGTTGAATCTCTGGCAGCTTAGAAGTGTTAGGATTGCCACTACACTTTGTGATCTTTCTTCAATCTTTCGTAGTTGAAATTATAGAATGTTCTCCAAATTTGTTTCTTCCTATAATGTTGTAGAAATTTAACACATTTTAATCGTTTTCAGGCCTTAGCCCTAAGTTATTGGCAAAATGCATTTTCCAAACAGCTTTGAATGGTTAGCCCTAGGTGGTAAGTGCATCTGAAATGCATTAATATCTGCAGATTATTGGACCTGGCTTAAACCTATGTTCCCCAGCCAAACAGTCAAGGAATATGGACAATATATTTTCTGGAAATTAAATAAAGAAATAGCAGAAATTCATATCAATTTAGTAGATAATAACCCAAATGACACAGGTGATTTTGTATGAATGAGCTAGCTGTCTGAGGAGCATGTTTGTGGAGCTTTTATGTTCTAAACAGCTTTGGAATTCTTAGATGTTGACAAACTGATACGTACAGGCTTCTTCAAGACATGTGAGAAGCAGAGCAAGAGAAGGCTTCATGCTGCCTAATTTTCAAAGAGTTTTCGTTAGTATCTCTTAGTTCTTCCTTATAAGACACAGGGATAGTCTACTCACAGGAAGCTCTTGGAGGTAGTTCTTCTCGTCTTAAATATCTATCCTATGACTATCATGGGGTAAAAGTAGGCCCCTTTTGTTTAAATCTGTCAGTTGAACAACAAATTTGCTGTCTTCTGAATGAATCTGTCCACAGTCGCAGGCTGTATTATGAAATGTTGTAGTAACTGTGCATATCCAGAGCACTATTTACACTAAGCCAGTCTATGAAAATGTAAATGCCATGTCAGGCAGTGGACCATATCTTTCCAGCTGCATCTCGTCTATCTTCTTGTGGATATAGACAATTCCTAAGGCATCCAGTCCTGTTTTCTTGAAAGAGCAGCCAAACTACTTAAAGGATTAATAAATGCTAATCACTGGGAAAGTTTCTGCTTTTTATAATGCCATTTTCAATTAATGAATAAGTGTGCCTTCCAGGGAGCCCATTAGAGCTTGGTTGAATGTGATATTGGGGTCTGAATAGACAGCAATCTCAGAAGGACATGCAAGTATCGTGTTTGAATTCAGAGTATGCAGCAGGGTCATTATTATTTTCCTAGACTCATTCACCATGTGCATGCAGATGTTTTGGGAGTTCTTCTTGTTCTTTTTCATCCTCTCCTCATTATCATTTGGTGCCATGGAGGAAACACAAGCGCAGTCAGTTATTTCCAAGACAGTGATGAAGCTGCCTGTGACGTGCTGGAGAAACTTTTCTCAACCACCTGTTGCTGTTTTGGAATGGTTGGAAATTTAGTGAGCCCCTGAATGTGCTCCACCATGTCATTCAGGAAATGAGTAAAGCACTTAAACAGAGAATATTAACTGATCACCGTGATATACCACAACTGACACCAAGTAGATGCAGAATACTTTCTATGAAACGCAAACTTCTTGTCTCTCTTTTATCTCATAACTTTTATGATGTGATACATACAAAGCATCACTTGCTTACTAAAATGGAAACCATTTATACCCTCATTCATTGTAATGTCAGACATCTCTAAAATATCAAAATCAAAAAAAATCTCCGATCAGGAAATATAAAAATGTTGCATTTTTTGTGTCATTTAAGCACTACAGTCCTCGGCTCCATCACTGCAGAGGGAAGCCTTCGGCAGACCACAAACTTCTTATTAGTAACAGTACTTTGCAGCTTCTGGCTTTTCTTTAGCATTTCTGGCATTTCTCTCTCCTTACTCCCCTCCATTTTTAAGACAACTACTGAAACAAAGCTGGTGCGTGCAACTGAGATTTTACTCTATCTTGTTCAAGAAAACTGCTGTTGAATGATTAGACAACAAGAAAGACAGACTTCCTTGCCCTTCTGCCTTTGGGAGGGAGGGACAATTTTCTGTGTTCTCAAATCTAGGGGAACTGACTGATTCAATACATTTGCCAATATGCAGCCACCTGTATTCTTTTATACAGTTACTTTGGATTGACTTCACTGGGACTGTGCCTGAGCAAGGTTTCAAAGGAACGTGGATAAAGATATGGGAATTTGAGCAGTGCTTTTTTTCCTTTTTTCTTTTTTATTCTTTTTATGAAAGCAAGAGCAGTTCTAATTTCAATCTATATATGAATTTCTTTTTCTCTCCCTAGTCAAAGATCTTATCCATGACCTTCATAATGCCATGGAAGGACTGAAAAACGTGGTGTTCCATAGAAGCTTTTTCTCTCTCTCTCTTTTTTTTTTTTAAAGCTGTAGAAGGCTTGATACTCCTTTCATCTAGTGACTTTTATTAAAATGAATCTTTCAGAGAAAATAAAAGGCAAAATTTTCTATCTGTGCGCATAGTAGTTAGTCTCCTGAATCCTTTAGACCCTGTAGAAGAGAGATACTGTAATGCTTATTTTTTTGCTCCTTGTTCTTTCTTTTGGCATCTGGTAGCACAATGAAAAGAAATCTAAAGTAAATGGCTGTTTCAAGTGTTTCATTTTGGAGCTTAGTGCTATTCGCCACCTAGAGGAAGGTTCTTCAAATCCCTCTTTCCCTCAGGAGTTCTTAGGAAGGTAGAGTACATTTTCTTAATGCATTTTCCCTTTTCTGTTTGTATAGGATCTGTATTGCTATTCTTCTTCCTGTTTTTCTTCTTTGCCAGTGCCTGTTACCAGGAAACTTGCACTGCCTATACCTCTCTCTTTCCATTGTTTCCAGGAGTCAGTCATTCTTGCCAGGCTTCAGTTCCTCTTTCTCCCATCGGTCGCCATGCTCAGAACTCTATTCCAGCCTGAACTCAAGAGGGGGAGAGGGCCAGCTGACCTTGTGATAGACATTTCTGATTCCTGGATACAGAGAGGTGCTGGACATGTTACTGCAGCAATTGAAAACTGTGGGAATTCAGCTTCATACCCTGCTTTATAGAAACTTATACTTCCTAATACACATTTGCCTCAGTTGTCATGTTTATTGAAATATTCAAGTGAACTAATTTCCAACCTTTCTTCACTTGCATGACAATGTTGTCAAGAGTGGGCCATCTGTCTGAGTAGAAGAAAATGTGCAATGCAGTATAGGTCAAATACTGAAAAGTAGAACATAATGATGCATAGTCTGGTTGAATATGGGAACTGATGTAAAAAACAGGATTTAGTCACTTGCATTTGGAGGGATAGTTTTCAAAAGCAGGTCCATGCACAGATAGGTTTAAAAAAAAAAAAAAAAAAAGACTGAGTATTCATTGTCCAGAGTGGAAGAAGTATGGAATCAAACATATATCTGTATGCATACCATTACGTATCTAGCTTTGTTCATTTCTTCCTAGCTGTCTCTTTTCCATATGCTGTAGCAGTAATCACTTGCACAGGGTAGACATGTAATTTCCCAAACTTAATTTTGAAAATCAAGGCAAGAAAGTGAAATCATCATTAACACTGGATGGTATGCTTGTGGCAGGAGTGCTTACTGGGGCATTCTTCAGGATATATGCAGTTCTTAATAATCCATCAGAAACTATATACTTCAATTCATGAAAGCTTTCATTTTCTTTCCTGGAAAAGGCTAAAACATAAGTAACTGAAAAACAGGATGTGAATTTTATTTCCCCTAAAGCTATTACTAGTTGGAAGTTTGAGCTTGTTAGGATCTATTTCACAGCATCTGTTTTATAACATCATTTAATTTTTCTTTGTATCAAAAAAAAAAAAACCCCCAATCCAGCCTTTCAAATCAGCGTCCATTGTTCAAGCAGGCAGAACTTTAAAAAGGAGAGAAAATTAGGCTCACTGAAAAGCAATAAATGCTGTACAAAGTAGGGCTAGTTGCAAAGGCTTCAGGTTTTAGACAGGTTTAAAGGTAGTACGTTCCACTTCTTTAACTCTTAATGAATCCCAAAGGCTAAATGTGTGTTTGGAAATTCAAAACCAGAACTGTTTTTGGAAGTTTAGAGACTGACTAGGGAGTAAAGATATTGTTTCAAAAATGATCAGAGAACCTGTTTAACTGGCCATATTTGGAGCCAATTGTGAATTGGTATAAAAAGCCTTAACAAAGACCATATAAAATGGGTTGTTTTTTAAATCAGATTTCCTTTTACCCTGCTCACTTCCTTCTTGTGAGCTGAATACTATAGTCTTTCTGAGAGCAAAACTCCCATGAACTTCAGGCTATATGTGAAGTCCTCTAATGTCCTTCCACAGTAAGAAAAAGTATGAGGTGCAGTTCTCTGACTTGTATACTGTAAGGCTGGTTGAATTTCTGAGAAATCACTTCACTGGAATTGAGTCCCACAGACTCCCTAAGCAGAGGCAGGCATGGCATGAGCAAGTACAGCTTCATTGATTGCTGCAGGGTTGCACCTGTTTTAAAGACCCCCCTGAGAACTTGGCCCTCCCTCCTTTCCAGAACTGCGGTATTTGGGCTAGATTGCAGTCTCAGAAACAAAGCCTGAAGACAGCAGATGGCAATTTCTGGAAAATCAGCACAGGCATCACTGAATCAAATCCAATCTATTATAACCTCATTGCTGCTATTCAAGTTGCCACACATCTGGGTTTTTGTTTGTTCACTAGCTTTTGTCCTTTGTATCTCCACTTCTGTAGGATTCTTTCAGAAGCATTAAAGAAGGAAAGCGCACCATACTGTTTATGTTTTAAATATGCCTATGAGTGAGTCAAGATAATATTTAAGACAAACACACCTTGGTCTCTCGAAGTGATTAAAATGAGGACACTTCCATGTCAGTTGTTGTCAGCAGGGACAGTTTGGGGTCTCCCAGGTTCTGTGACTCCTGAGGACTTTGTGGGCTGCACCAAGCTAGAGGCTGGGAACCCCATGAGGACTTTTGACTTGCAGGAGGGAGTTTGGAAGCTCTGAGGCTGCCTGTAGGTTGCACGTTGGAGCGTGTGGTTCTTGTCCAGGCCACACAGCTAGGTTTTTTGTGTATGGAAACTGTGGCCTGGATATTGCCCTGCAAAATAATTGTGATGGGGCCAAGATGCAAACCCAGACTTGCAGGCTGCTGCAAGTGCAGTGCTGCTGTGTCCAGTAGCTTGGTGGTCCTAAGCCCAGAGGTGCTGTCAGTGCCTCTGGATTTTCTACTGCTAAGTCAGGATTTAAGTGACGGTTTGAGTCTATGTTGTCAAAATCCTCTGCAGAAATTCTAGATGCTTTGACATGGTTTACCAACCCAGAAATGCCAACCCTGGAGTCCAGGCCTTGGGACTTTTTGACTGGCAAGTCAGCGCCAGGGGAAGATGAGTGTTTTCTGGCCCCATAGCAAATGTGCCAAACAGCCCTGGAGACCCCCAGCTTCCAGGGCCTCTGCACTGGAACAGACATTGTATAAAACATTTTAGGCTCAGTGAACGATACAATAAGGGGGAGGGAGTTTGACGTTTAAACTACTCTAACTAGTTATAGTGCATATCAGGTTCAGATAAGGATCAAAATGATTTAAGCCTTTGTTCCTTGCAAATTCATGGTCTAAAGTTGTTTTAGTCTACTTTCTATAATTAACCTAGAGAAGATAATGCAGTAATCTGGTGCAAGAGGAGAAAAATATAGTGGCCAAAGGATAGTTTCAAATATTTTTTGAGGAGACCTCTTTCACAGTTTATTTCTGCAGAGGGAGCAATTGGCCCATATATGTTTTACGGCTTTAGCAACAGTAAAATAATTTATCCATAACTTTGAATATTTTTAATTAGAAGCTAAATTTAATCCCTCTTTAAAGAAAAGATAGTGGTTATGAGTGGTTTTCTGCAGCACAGGTTTCTTTTCGGGTGAACACTAATCTGAATGGGAAAAATGTGTTATATTCATTAGAAGACCAACTATAAAAGGAAGACCCTTCTGTGTGAAAACAGAGAATATCCAACTGTTGCTGTTCTCTACTGCATGCTTATATTACTGTAGAACTGTACTCTGGGCACTGGAAGTGGAGTAGGCCTGCATATGAGAACAAGGTGTTAAATAATTGTGTTGATGTGTGTCTCAGCTGTGCAATGAAGGCTCATTCTGAGTGCTGTATTGGAACTATGTTGTTAATAAACCTATATCAAATTAGTAGTGATTAAAAAGCAATTAGCATGGCAAACAGAATTTTAACTGTTGGACTTCTTGTAAATGCAAGTCCAAGTCTTAGCCAATTACAGGTCCTATAGAAGTTGCAAGAAGACAGTGAGAGTGAGCAGTGTCTCTTAGGTTTAGCCTTTAATATTAAAGTTAGTCTCTGCCTCATCCTATAAAAGCTGTGATCAGCCTGAAACAACCAGTTGTGAATGTGTCTAGATAATAATCTGCATGAAAAATTGTCAGCCTCTGAAGTGAATTTCCTCACCTTCTAAGGGTTTTTTTTCTTTAATGTGAACTCCATCAGAATTAATAGTTATGCTAGGTGCACAGCATGTCAGTTTAGGGCCCTTTTCTATTTCAGATATTCTGTATTATCAGATAAGAGGCAAAAATTGGCTTTAACAAGGTTTGTGAAAAGTAGCATATAATTTGTTTTGTGACCCAGTAGTAATTCTACATTTGGCGAACACATGAGGGTGAAAATGAGAAAACATAGAGGTAGACACTTAGTCTCTTAAAATATCATCATCTCAAGCTATTAAAATTATTCTTAAAAATGAAAACAAATCACTCCTTTAAAATGCAAGCAATCCACAAGCTTGTTGATTTTTTTAATCCAAATTGCCTGTGTTGTATGATTGATGCAAATTGCTCCAAGCCCTCATAATAAATGAACTTAGAATGCTGAAATTCATCTAGTTGACTTCCTCTGCCGTGTGGTGTTTTCTAAGCAGTTATTTCATAATAAGAATGCCAAAGGGTTAAACCAAAATGCACAAGGAGTCAGCATTCACTGATGGCTTTTTATACAGCTGCCAAACAGTATTTCAAAGGGAGGAATTGCTTACTCTCCTTTCACAACCTACCTTTTTAACATTTCTCTTTCTAGATTTTATGTTCCTTGCCTCTGCTTGGCAAAACAGCTTGTGGTAGATTTTTACTATTTGTTTTTATGGTAAGAAATTGTAGTGGGATGTTTAGAAAAGCATTATAAATCTTGGTTACTCTGATTCCTTGCATTCCTTTCAGCATTTCACAGTAATTTAGAAGTAATACTGAGCTTTCTTAAGCAAGATACTTAGGAGATGCTGCAATGAAGCCCACAACTGCAATGATGTCAAATCAAAGTGCGGCCCCTAGCCGGCCTTTACCCTTGCTTTCCTGCAGCAATGTGCCGGCTAATTGCCGTGTGTTTAAAACAAAAACTAAAAACCCTTAGTCCTTGGTTTTCTAACTCCATTGCTCTGTGACTGGCACCGTGTTTGTGTGAAAGACTAATTGAAGTGGTTTCTCCCTTGCCTCTGCATTAGAGGGATATCAGCATGCCTTACTGACAAGAAGCTGTTTGTTTTCGTTACATTTTATGCATCGTTGACAGTGCTAATCTTAATAGAAACTCATTTACATTCTTGTTACTGAGTGGCAGAGAGGATAACATAAAGCCAGAAGTTGGCAGCATTTGCAGGACAGGGTTGCAGGATGCAACAGGCAGGCTGAATGGGCATTGCTTCTGCTGCAAATGTTCCTCTTCCGAGTAACTGAGACAGAAACCGCGGAGACAAACCTGCTCTAGTTGTTACCTGACTGTGAGTGGTGCAGAAGTATACTTAGTGAGCGTTTTCAGTTAATGTCTTATGCTGTGGTTTTACTCAAGAGATTTCAGATCTTACAGCAGACAGTGCTGGGTTTCAAATTATCTAAGAAAATGTGTTGTATTTTTACTTAAAAACTTAGTTCAGATGGCAAATCAGATCTGTGTTTTCAGCTACTTAGCCTCACTGGCACTAGGTAGAGGGAGATTTCACGTCTCTCTTAGTGTAGCTAAATCTGAACTCCTGCCGTTTGTTTTGTTTGTGATAAGAATATGCTGTTGGATCATGTTCAGCTTGGCATCCATCATAACCCCAGGTCTCTCTCAGCAGAGCTGCTACCGGGCCAGTCAGTTCCTAGTTTCTACTGACGCATGAGTTATTCCTTCCCACATTTGCTGATGTTTTCAAGCTTTGTGTCATAGATCATCTGCACTCTGCTTATGCTGATTAAGCTACCAGCCTCCTCCATTATCCATTCCACTAGCTGTTGCAAAGCACCTTTCCCTTATCTTTTTAGAGTGAAGGCTGGGACTGTTGAGGTGGGACTTCTTTTGTTTTTTGTTTTGTTTTGTTTGACGGAACTCATCTTGCAGTAAGCAACTGGTATAGTCTTGAGCCAGGTATCAGAATCTGATCCAAAAGCTGGGCATCACCCTCTGATTAACATTTCTAAGCCTTACCACTGAAAAGATTGAATCATGTAGTTGGTGCATGTTTCATCTACCAGAAGTTGTAATTAGCTAGGCAAGAAATTAGCCCTAGTAACCTTTGTATTAAAACAATTTGAGGCTGTTGAGTATTTCCTCATTCTAAAACAAATGATTGAAACTGCACTGTTCTTCACTTACTGACTTGAAAATGCTTAGCTCTGTAATGACAACCTTATGTTACTCTTGCTGATGTGCACTGGTCAAAGACTCACATAAACTGTAGGGTCATTTTCTAATGGCAGTAAGAAACGTGCTTCTGTGTGACCTATTTCTCTTAATTTATTTCCTTGTCTCTTTTGCATGGTGTGTTACTATATAGCAATTCTGAACCATAGCCAGCTAGAACTTCATGTGGGAAAACTTACTACTTTGTTTTATTTTTACTGTCTAAACTGTTGAACTTGAACTGTGAACTTGCTGTGGGCCTCCCTGTAACCACGGGAAAGATTGCTCTAGCTACCGCTATTTTAGCCGGTTTGCTAGAGACCTTGCTTACCTTGAACTGTTAATAATAGACTGTTGATGACAGCCCAGATAAATATGCAAGAACACTTCCTAATTTCCTTGCCCAATGCAGCATACCTGTATTTCTATGCAGGTGACTAGTGGAGTGGAATGTTATCCAACTGCTTATGTTCTCTGTCTCCATATGCTGTCAGTAATTATGTCAATACGGGATTATGACACATCTGTATTTTTAGCGTTTTACAGAGGCATTTGATGGGGATTTTTTAGTCGTTAATAAGGGGTATTGTTTAAAGGCTTATAAATAAATCTTTGTTAATTTGGTTATACTACTGATTTTTAAATTTATGATGTCCTGTGGGTAAATCTTCTTGATTCCAATTTATGTGAAAAATATAAGGTTACAAAGCAGGAAACGTTGTTCAGGAAAGTTTGTGAAGGAAAACATATGGCTTATTATCCTTCATTATCCCCCATTCAGCCATGGAGATAGGAAAAAAAAAAAAAAAAAAAGTATCGTTACTGCCCTGCTATATGCTGCTGTGCTGCAGCTCAGCTTAACTCCTGCTATTTGTCTTTTCCATTTGTACAAATGAATGGGCAGGAAGAGGGCAGAACAGAAAGGAAATAAGAAAAACTGCAGCTCTTTCCCAGCCATTCACCAGCCAGAGAAGTTGTCTGGGTGCAGGGAAGTGAAGTAACTTACTGTCAGAAAGAGTTGGGAGAGTGCCATGGTGCTGGGAGTCTCCGACTGGCATTTCACTCTTGGTCTGCTTTTTTGGGGTGATGTAGCTAAATATCTCCTGTGAAAGCACAGTGAATCAGCACTGCCCGCCCTCTCCTTTTGTCGTTATTTTGTAGTACCCTCACCCCATCTGCCCATCCATTTATGTGCTGCAATATAAACTGCCTCATAACACATAGCCGAAATGTACTGTTCTTTTTTAATCTAGGAATCACTCAGAACTCCCCTTCTGCCTCACTCTTGTTTTGATATTCATTTGGTGAATTATACTATAATCCAGGTTGCATATTAACAGTCCTTAACCTCATAAAAAGTGTTTGAGCCTTTTACTTCATTTGCATTTCATATGCTGTGTGATGGCTTGCTATAAGAATTTATGCTGATGAAAATTACCCATGATGAGAAGTATGTCTGTATAACTGTTGCATCACAGCTGGAGAGCTGTGGGCAATCCAGGGAAAACACTATCCAAAATAAACATGCATAATTACCTACTGCTAAATAAATAATCTAACATCCTCTCGTATTATACTTTTAAAGGGTGAACCAGGTTTCATTGGTCCACAAGGAGAACCTGGGTTACCAGGGCTACCAGGAACAAAGGTAAGGTTATTTAGCCAACACTTTATTACAAAGCCCTCAGAGCCAAAGTCAAATTCAACTTGCCTAGCATGTAGCAAAGATTGCGTCTGTATTAGTGGTATAAGAATCTTTTATCCAGGAATAAATAAAGCATTTCTCAGAATCCATTTTTGGAAACGCCCCAGAAAGCTTAGAGTTCAGGGTAAAATGTAGTGCTTGGAAATGTGAAAAGTCATAGTTCATGAACTACCAAGCATTTTTCTTTGTAGCGATGACCTCAAAAAATGTGAGCACAGATGCTTTATCCATTCGTGACTTGTTTAAATTCATTGGTTCCTTTTGTTAATGTCAACATCTCAAAAGTCGTTTGTTCAAGAAGCAGAGCATGACTGTCTGGAGAAGCTATATTTCCATAATCTTGTTTAAAAAGGGTGGGGGGAGTGTGTGCAGATATTAGAACACTGATGCCACACACTTTACTTTGAAAATATAGGTTCATTAAATGAGAGTTGGGTTTTTTTGCTTTCTAGGTGTTTTTTTTTAGCCACTGTGTGGCAAAGTTAGAATATTGTGAGTCCAAAAATAGCCTGAACTAGGCCTCACAGTTTGGGAATCATTATTCCATTTTTTTCAGAATAGAGAGGAAAATTCTTCATAAATCCCATTTCCACTTTAAAGCACCTCTGCTTTCATCTTCAAGAAGGGTCTGTTTACTCAGGGTAAACCTCTTCAACCCATTACAAGTTGTAGATAAGCTTGAAAATGTTTTCTTCTGAGGGTTTGGTTTCTCTTGCCATGCTGAGTTGGTTGTATACTGAAGATGGTGCAGTATTTGGTTATATTTTTGTGTCTGCTGCCACAGGGTGACAAAGGGGACTCAGGCCCCTCTGGGAAGGGTGAGCGAGGTGAACCTGGAGTTCCTGGACCAAAGGTCAGTCTGATTTTACACTGGAAATATTTTGTTAGTTTTAAATCTGTGAACACATCTTTTTCTGCTGGAAAACAGCATAGAAGCTTGGTGAGTGAGCTTTTAAATGGAAATACAGTCAAATATTCCAATTTAGTCCAGAAGACAATGGCAGTTTTGTGTTCACAGCTGTAGAATTGCGATCTAAATGAACTCTGTTTGGTCTACAAAGTAAAGACACTACCTACATACACGGTCATGGAGTCAGCATAATTTGTACCAGCTAAAGTCGTGCCCTCTTCAACTTTCAGTATCAGTCTGAACTCTTTGACCATTGTAGCTCCCAGGCTGAAGCAGAGAAAATCCGTTTTGCATGCTGTTTTCTAATTCTGTAAGAAAGAGAGATCATTCTAACCACATTTTAGTGTTTTCTTAATGTTTTTCACTATGTAGATACCATCAGGTTTTCTTTTCCTAATACATCCTGAAAACCCTAAGGCCCCTTAGCCAGTTAGTTTCTTATTCATCTGAGCTTGTGGGAAAAACCATTGTAACACTTTAGTCTCCTTATCTTAGGATATTTAACTGTTTAACTATTGCTTATTTATAATTTTTCAGGAGCTATGGAATGAACATGGGTCATTCCTCCAAACCAGTGTTCATGATATCTACTATTCACTAATACCAATACTACCTTTCCTTTTGAAGGATGCAATCTGTGGCCTTTGCATGCTGATATGAAGGGATATGTTGCTCTAGGTGCTATTAAATTCAGTGCCCTTACAGATTCATGATCTTGATCACGTGAAATGAAGTGTTTCTGCTGATCCATACTGTAGTTAGTCATTACTAATTTCTTTTTCTCTGCACTCTCATTCCTCTATCATTTTTCTCCTGTACATCTTCCATCTTCCTTCAAACAGGGGAAAACAGGTGAACCTGGATCTAGAGGCCCGAAAGGGTCAAAGGTCAGTAGTAACCAAACTGTCTTTACTGGAGTAACTAACACAATGATATCTAGGATAAAGAATTTGTAACATCTCACAGGAACTTCACTTATCATAAAAATATACTGTAACAGATCTGCAGACAACAAGTGCAGTTTTCTTTATAAATAAAACATTCTGACTTTCAACTTTAGCTATTAGAATCAAATCCTTTATATTTTAAACACTGTGATTGTAATTTTTCAGTCTGTTGTAACAACTGTTCCTTTCTGTTTGCTCTGGTTTTCCCCATGCTACTTAGCTTTTCTGAGGGCAGCTGATGTAGGTTAATTCACCCAAGTGCCAGGAATCAGCTCCTGACTATGCCTGTGGAGATTTAATTAGTTTTTGCAAAAATTTTGTGGATCCACCCTTTGATCTGTTAGGAATGATCTGTATCCCAGGACTGCAGGCTGAGAAATGCTGGCCAGTGAGTCCTGTGAGTGCCTACAAAGGCAAGGCTTGTAGGATGCATTACTACTCTAGCTGCTCGAAAGACTACTTTGATCCTGTCCCGTAAGTGCCCCTTAGCCGCATTCACTCCCACCAAAAAGAACTGTTGGAAAGTGAGGGAGCTGATGAGTGGATTAACACAGCAGAGAGAGCAAAAGAGTAAATGAGTCTCTTGGTAGCCTCCAGTACCTGGGCACCTCCCAAACACACCAGAAAGATTCCCTTTGTATCAAAAAGGGCATAAAATTTTTCAGGAGGTTTACTTGCATAACTGTCTTGAAAATCTGGCCCACAGAAATCAGCCTAGTAGTTAGGAACTTCATTTTTGAGCAACTCCAGTGCCAGGTACATCTCTTGTTGCCAAGGCAACGCTGAAAGGAAAGATAGATGGCACCAGTTTGATTATGTCCTGCCATCAGTCTCCTCTCCATATTTTTTCATTACCTCCATGAAAGCTTTCTACTATTTTCTGTTTTCTATTGCCACCAGGTGAATTAATCATTCTCCCCCAACTTGTACCAAATGTTTATAGATCTCAACAGGAGCAAAAGTAGCAGCTCTTACCCAAATTCATTTTAAGTTAAATAAAAATATAAAAGCTTGCTAAGAAAGCAACTCAGAAGTGAAATGAATCGTAGTCACTGGATGTTGGGATATGAATACAAACATAAGCATATTTGAAATTCCCTCCACTGCTTGAAACATACTGCTAATAGCCAGGAGGAAAAAGCTGAGAGCAGGATGGTAAAGATCTTAATCCTACTGCAGTAAACTCTTTAATGCTGAAAGTAATGTAGTCTTTGTAGACTCAGAGCAATGAAGTTCAGAAACTTAGTGGAGTCAGGATCATCGAAAGAAAAGTTTGTGCATTTTGAAACGCCTTGGAAAAAGCTGTCGAGTGATTTCAGACTTAAGACTATTAACTGATTTGATTTCTCTAGCTTTCCCTTGAAGCTTTTGATAATGGTACCATTAAGAATAGGGAAATTATGTAAATTACTTAATTTGTAATCTGTGTTTTGAGGCATTCTTTGGTATTTCTTACTCCAGCCCAATACAGCACTCAGTAACAATTCACAGAGAATCAAGTATATCATTGTCAACCCTGCCACTACACAGATTTTGAAGGAATTTCTCTTGTCGTTAAGATCTGCATTCTGTTAATGAAATGATGAGAGACCTTTTAAACTGGGTTATTTAAGACAAGCGTATTTAAAATGAAACAACTACCTAATATGCTGTCAGATTGCTTATCTGTTTTCAAATATCCTTTTTATATAGGGTGATACAGGTGGCAAAGGTGACACAGGATCTGTAGGTCCACGGGTAAGGCTAATTCTCATTTCAGCTCTTTGTTTTGTACTCTTAGATTCAGTCCACGCTATGAATTGAAATTGTGGCAGCAATTCCAGTTGAACTGGTGAAATCGGTCACTTAACTCTGGTGGAACGTGTGTTGCTAGCTGGCATTTAATATCAATAACAGTCCTTGCTATTATTTGAAGTGGTCTCCTTTTCACGGTTCATGGGCAGGACGTTACTTGCCAGATGTTCTGATGTTGCTCACAGCCAATATGAAACTAGAGTATTGGAACTGCTTAAATATTTAATCACAGTGGTTTCATAGATTTGTTTTGCCTGCTGCAGTGCAATTCACTTTGCTGCAACTTGCTTGTTTATACCTATCTTTAAAATAAAGTGTTTTCTCATAAAACAGTCGTTAGTTTTATGGGAAGTTTTGCAGTTTATAGTAATACATTGTAAATGCAACAAAATTCCAAGACAGCACAATCAAGTCAAAGCATATGTGAGTAGTTAAGTGTCAGAAAGCAATCCTTTCAACGCTAAGTCATGGCAAGCATAGAGAAAACATCATTGCAGTAACGATGTTCAGGCAGGCTTTTTACTAGCAATCTGAGCTGTGTCAGGAAGGAGGACTTGGATCAACACTTCTTTTAATTCATTGTATGGAATTTCACTCCTTTCAAAAGCCCTTTTTCTACTAATGGTAAAATGAGAGGGAAACAAGTAAGGCACATGGATTTTCCAAGCCACCAGATTCCCATCTAATGAGAACAATCAAATGTGAATGAGAGCTATTCATGTCCTTTTGGTTCTCACCTGTGTGGGGAGCACAAATAAAACTTGAACTAACATCTGAGAATTTAGAAGTTCAGAAAATCCTTTCAAACCAATGTAGAGTACATTAGACAAGTATAGAACAGTCATTTAGGGTAATCCTTGGCTGCTGTCTCTAAAAATTATTATGGGGGAATATATTACAGGGGCCACCTGGACAGAAGGGTGATCAAGGTGCAACAGAGATAATTGATTATAATGGCAATATCCATGAAGCTCTGCAGGTATGTAAACATAACAAGGCTGGAATAGCTTTGTCTAGTCTGGGAAAAAGCAGTTTGACATCATTGTATTTCTTTTCTGCATAAGCCATGAAAGCACTGCGTGCAAAGATTTGCTGAGCTTATTAATGAGAAATCTCTTCCTATTTTTGGAAACTAGGTTTGCTATTTGGTGTTAGACAAACTGTTTCCTTGATAAAATTTAGCTGAGTGGATTGGTTTCATTTGCCCTAGAGCATACTGACGTCATCTAATGAGGGTAGAGCTGATTCATTGCTGGCTCTGGTACTTACTGCTGAATTCATGTAATAAACCACACAGGTTCAGCAGAAGTGTCTGCTTTTCAGTTCAGGTAGTATAATATTGACATTCCTTCTTTCCTCCTTTTCTTCCTCCTCCTCCTAAAAATGAAAAGAGCAGAATATTTGAGATCGGGAAGCCAGGTCACATGCTTCCATTAGCAAGATGTGGATTCAATCAGCAACTTGAGTATGTTAAATAGACTGAGCACTAGTCTTCCCACTTACTCATTTCCAGAAAACTGATTTTGACTTGTGTGTAGAAAAGTGTGGAGGACTAAAGTGGGGTTACAAAAGAATGAGTGAGTGTTCACATGAAAGCGAAGCTCCAAGGTGACATATGTCATTGCACTCAATGTGATTTACATTGCGGTGTACTCAGATGCAAATTCTATGCAGTATAACACCACCAAAGTGAATGGGTTTGTGTATGTGCAACTGAAGACAGAATTTGGCCCAGTGTGCATCTGGTCATTTTCCCACTAAAGCTATTGGTTTTGGGGTTTTAGTTTTTTCCCACATTTCCTCGGTGGAAGTGGATAGATGTCTGGCCAGTCATTTGTTTTTCAAGACTCTCCTGAAAATAGAAATTCTGACTGCCTTTACTAAAATCTAAAAGCCTGTATGTTGTTGTTAAGGCTAAGCCTACTCTTCCATTGTGATCCTGAATGGCATGTGTGGGGAGGCGTATGTAGGCAGGCTCTGAGGCTCTGGCTTATACCTGTTCACACGCTTTACTCTTAAGTGAATTTAAGCACCCACCTTTCAGCTTTTCAAATCACTCTTTGAGTTAGATGCCTAAAATTGCCTGAAACTAATGTTGCGTATTACCTGGCACAGATTTGCCAGGGGTTTCAGCCCCCATATCTCCTGTATTCTTTCCTTCTACTTTAACACTGGCATCAGTGTTACTCCCAAGTGCTGTGTAACAGCTTGTCAGAAAAGCTGCAGCATGTGGAGAAGTCTTA